>NW_006399770.1:3991871-3998171 GCF_000299155.1 Elephantulus edwardii
CTCAGAATCCTTGCCTCCAAGGAGCTGCCTGATTTAACCTTTTCCAGGATGAATCTGTTTGTTTTCCTAGCAGTCCATGGCACACTCAATACTCTTCTCCAGCACCAAAACTCAAAGGTATCAATTGTCCTTCTACCCTCCTTGGTCATTGTCCAACTCTCTGATACATAACAAGAATTAGTCTGTGTTTAATACTGGAATTTCTCCCCCTCTAGTGGCCTTGTTATTATATATTGTTGAGTCAGAAACTGACCCATAGCTGATTCTCCAATGGGTTTTCAGAGACAGTAAATGGCACAAGAGGAGACTTGACATTTTTTCTCCCAAACAACTGATGGATTTGAATTGCATACCTTTGGTTTGGCAACATACCTCTTTACCACTAGGCTACCAGTGCTCCCTTCTAGTGGCCTAGTGGTTGTTAATATACACTGAGTTGTAGTTAATCTATCAATGAGCTCGGGCTGGGTGGTGAGTATAAAGCTGCACTGCTAATCTAAAGGCTTTGGCTCTCTGGTAGTTGGAATCTAACAGCTCTTCAAAGGGAAAAAGATGAACAGTCTTCTCCAGAGTGATTTATAGCCCAGGAAAAACACACTAGAGGATCAGTTATGAGTTGGTTCTGACTCAATAGCAGTGAGACTTGAGAAACATAGTAATGGCAATTAATCTTCAGAAGGTCCAGTGTGGGGTTTGGTTTTATTTCTTTTTTCTTTTACATTAACATTTCCCTCATAATCCCTAACCCACTGCTGTCAGGTCAGTTCTAACCCTCCATTGGGTTTTCTTGTTTGTTTATGCCATTGGGTTTTTGAGGCTGTAAATCTTTAAGGAAGGAGACTGTTTCTCCTTGGGAGCAACTGGTGAATTTCTAGCAACCTTTCAAGTGGCAGTGCAACACGCTCCACACCAAGTCACCAGAGCTCTTTTCAATGCCCGTAGGTCAAGAAAATTGGTTAGAAAAATAAAAAAAAATAAAAAAAAAAAAAAAGAAAATTGGTTAGACTGTGAGTTATAATGGAGTTCCTGAGTCACCACTCTGGTGTAAACACACAAGGTGGAAATAATATTTTTTCCTGAAGGAAAAGATATGGTACTATTTGTGACTCAAAGTTTTATATCACAAAGGAACCTGTGTTTGCCAGTGAGAAAATGTGAATTTTTATTGCTGAATTTCCTTGTAGTTATTTTATTAAAAAGAAAAAGAAGGGAGGCAAATAAAACCAAAAGATTGTTTGAGGGTACTTAGTGGTCTTGGGTAACAAATTAAGGCTAACATTGAGAAGAATGGGAATCCCAGAACATTTAATTGTGCTCATGTGAAACCTAGACCTAGACCAAGAGGCTGTTGTCTAAACAGAACAAGGTTTAAAATCAGGAAAAGTGTGTGTCCGGTTGTGTCCTCTCTCCATACTTATTCCATCTGTAATGCTGAGCAAATCATTCAAGAACAGAACCGGAACTCTGTGAAGAAGAATGTGACATCAGGAGAGGAGGAAAAGTCATAAAACACCTGCTTATGCAGATGATACAACTTTGCTTTCTGAAAGTGAGGACATGAGGCACTTGTTACAGAAGATCAAAGATTACAGCCTTCAATATGGATTATATGTCAACATAAAAAAACAAAAGAAAAACACACCAAAATTTTCACCATTGGACCAATAGGCGGCATTATGATAGATGGAGAAAAGATTGAAACTATTAACAACTTCATTTTTACTTGGACCCACAATCAACACACTTGATACTGTTAGGAGATCAGGAGACAAATTGCACTGAGAAAGTAGGCAGTTAAGGACCTCTCCAAACTACTGAGGAGCAAGGACGTCAGGTTGAGGACTAAGGAACATCTTATTCAGGCCATAGCCTTTTTATCACTTGCTATGCCTCTGAGAGCTGAACAATGAATAAGGAATGACAGAAGATGGATTGATGCTTTTGATCTGTGGTGTAGGAGAGGAGTACTGAATGTCCCATAGACTGCCAAAATAAAACAGAAATGTCTCGGAGAAAGTGCAACCAGAGTACTCCTTGGAGGCAAAGATGGTAAAGCTTCATCTCACATACTTTGGACATACATGTTAAGAGAGGATATTCTTCGGAGAGGGACTTCATGCTTGGAAGGATGGAGGGACAATGAAAGAGAGGAAAAATCTCAACCAGATGGATTGACACAGTGACTGCTTAATGGGTTTAAGTATGTCAGAGATTTTGAGGTTGGCACAGGATAGGCCAGAGTTCACATCTGTTGTTCACAGGATTGCTATGAGTAGTACTCAACTTGATGGCACCTAACAAAGACAGTTATCTTGGGAGTAGAGAGGCGATACATCCTTGCAGTTCCCAGCTTTGTAGTGGAACTAATTGGAATGTTTCTTAAAATAATCATAGAACTCAGCAAGTTCATAGTTATTAGCACAAGAATGTCCTAGAATAACTGGAGTTCCATGCAACTGCCTTGAGAAGCAAGGAAGAAATAGTTCTCATTTCAGTGCTGGGCAAATGAATTCCAGCAGGAATTAAAGTAGCAACACCAGTGCCATGAAGTCAGTGGTGAGCAGGGGACAGGTCAGAAAGCACACGGAAAGCGAAGAGAGAGCTTGAGGAAATGAACATACTTTAGGGGAGAAGGGGGAGGAGAAAGAGCCCTGGTGTCAGGTAGATTAAAGCATATGACTGCTACCTAAAAGCTTGGTAGTTCCAATCCACCAGCCACTGTGTGGCCGAAAGATGTGCAGTCCGCTTGCTTCCATAAAAATTTACAATCCTGTGGGGCAGGTCTACTGTGTCCTATAAGGTTTCCATGAATGGGATTCAATGGCAGTGGGTTAGGGTTTTCTGGTTTTGTTTTAGTGTGGGAAAAGAACAATTAGTCAAGACAGAGGAGCAGGAAGGAATCCAGAGTGAATTACAATCAGAGGAAGCGAGCCAACAACAAAAGCGAGGGACAGGCTAGAGCAGTGGCCTGAGGGGAGTCAGAAAGAAATGACTTAGGAATGCTGGTTGGGTTTCTTGCCCCCTTTCAGTTTTGTCAGTCTTATTGTTTGGTTGCCTTGCTCATAATTTAACCCCTCAGTGTGTCAAACTCTAAAACAACCATCTTTATTCATGAAGCTCTTGGATTGTTTGGTGAATGCTGTGAATTCCAAATAAGAATCACTGCGGAATTGTTTTAGAAAATTCCGTGTATCTCTTTCCCTAAAGTGAAAAGAATGTCTCAGCAAAACATTTCCATCAGAAACATAGAAACACTTAAAGCACTCATTAAGTGTAAATGACTCAGAAGAAAAGATTCTAGAGATAAAAGGATTTTTAGGTAGAAAACTGTGGAAACATATTTAAAGATAACTTGAGTGAATGTAAAATTACCTACGGGATCAAATGACATATAACAAAGCAGTTGGTTGAAAATGTGATTGTTTTATGGAGGAAAATTTGCTTATTTATTAAATTGATGTGTTTATCACACAGGATTATTGTTGGCACAGGAGAGATTTACTCTGAACCTGGGACAAAATTGTTTTGACACTCACTCCTAAAAATCAATGTCTGGAAGCTAAGAGGAAGCTCAACTTTAACCAGCCAAGAAGCTACAACCATGGAGAGAAAGGCAAGAAGAAGGATGAACGGGAGTCATTCAAAAGAAGGGGGGGAGTTGATTATTAAGTAGAATGAAGATGCTAAATAGGATTAGAAGAACCAGATACTATTACAAAGGGTTGATTGAAGAGGCAAAGTGGATAATAAGGCAAATTAAGGATTTTTTTTAAATCCTCTGTGTGGAGGAAATGAATTAACTGTTCAGACAAACTAATAAATGAAGGATCACACAAGAGCAATTGACCAAAAGTTGCCATGGGAGAAACAGAAGGCTCCTAATTTAGAAAACTAGTGCACTTACAAAGAAGATTAAAAAAAAAAGGTGGGGGAGGGATTGGAAACAATACTTAAAAGGGTATAAAAGTGAGCCAAGAAAATATAAAGTAGACAGTGATGGAAGGGTGGCCTTAGAAAAAAAAAAAGTCACAATACAAGATTCTTTAAATACCTTAAAGTGATCATGGATAAGGGAGACATTCAAGAGCTTGAAAAATTGAGCTAGGTTTTCTTTTCTTCTCCCCCCCCCCCCTTTTTTTTTTGGTCTTGTTTTTATTAGGCCAACAAAATGTATCAGAAATGGAAGCAGTGTCAGAAGAGTGATAAATTAAAAACAATTAGGAATTCCCCTCCAATAAATTAAGATGACTCAAGCAGAGACAACTGCCGAGGGGGGAAGAGAAAGCTTCCCAGATTAATACTGTCTTAATGCAGCAATTGGATCGCTGCTTGGAAAGAAAGAGATACTGGGACAGTCAGAGCCAAGTAAATCTAGCACATTTTAAGTATTCGACCAGGGAGTAAACAGAAAATTACTACCCTTTCCTTCTCTCCTCCTTAACTCAGGAACAACTGAAAACAATTTAAGTATAGATAATGCACTGAGGAGAAATTACCAAAAACCTAGAAACATGTGGGTCATAAAACAACCTGTTTTCAAGAGTTGCCTCTTGGTTTGAACACTTAAAATTTGGCCACTGGACCAAATTTATAAGAAGGCTGGTCGAAGGATATTTATTGTTGTCATTATATTCCGCAAATGGTATTTGTTGGCTAACCTCATGGAATAAGGGCTGATAAGAGAGACTGGGAATAAATTCAGACGCCTCTAGGCTTAAGATTCCAACTCTCTGAAGGAACTGACGCCGTGTGGATGCAGAAGCACCTACGACACTAACAACCAAGCAGAGAGCCTTTACTCTTCAACAGCTAGGAAATGTAGCCTGTGCTTCACACGTGCACTGCACAGAGTACCAACAAGCAGGAGACTCTCAAACTCAAATTTTTCTCAAAGAGCAAGGAGTCACAGAACACAGAACACGTAGAAAACATCAAGAAAAGGAGTAAAACTTTCTTGGAAGACATGCAGATAGAGTCTCTGTGATGTAGGAAAGAGACTCTATCAAGGCATATCTGACCCAAGCCCTGGTCTCTTCAACTGCTTCACATATATGAGAAACATGGTTACTTAAAAAGGAAGACAGAAGAAGAATGTGTCAAAGGCAGAATTGCTGAACAAGTCCTTGTATTCAGCATACTCTGGATAGCCAAAGAGTGAGCAAAACAGTCTTAGTATAAATATAGTCAATATGTTCTTTAGCAGTAAGGAGGGCAAGATGTCTGTTTGCTTACTTTGGACACGTTATCCAGAAAGATCATTCACTAGGAAAGAACATCACATTTGGTAAGGTACAGGATCAGCAAAATGAAGACCACTTTCTGTGTGATGGCTTGACAGAGCAACCGAAGCAATGGGCTCAACAAGGATCAAGAAGCCACTGGCTGGGCATTTAATTCTCTTATACACAACAAGGTCATCATGCTGCTGGAAGCCAACTTGATGGGCACTAACAAAACTCCCAGCTACAGGAATTCCTTCTGCATCAGCTTCTCTCAATCTCTAATACTAGTAATGTCTTCTCTGACTTTGTAGATCTTTCTCTAATGTGCCCAGTTGACATCAAGCTAATTCTTCTCTGCATAAGATAAACTCATTTCCACCTGAGTTTTGGTTTTACTGGTAAAGATGAGAGCCTAGAGAACCTCACAGGGCCATTCTACTCTGACATATAAGGTAGTAATCAACTAGCAGGCACATAACAAGAGCTCTGCTCAGAGGGTTGGTTTGATGGTCACCAAAGAAATGAAAAAGCTTTTCTTAAGCCTAGCTTCCTAGGAGTCCCCTCTTACCTTCAGTAAGAAGGCTTTCTTTTTCTTCTCAGAATGTTCCCCAGTCTTCTTTACTGGTACTGTTTATGTAAGTAGCTTCTGGATTGTAGGTTTAGTTTGTTAATTTCCTCAAGCTGTCAGTGCTCTGGGCCGTCTTACTCAAGCCCATGACTTATTACATCTTTGCAGGTGGCCATTCCGTTACTTCTCTCTCAAGGCTGGAATTTCCAAATGCCCTTTGAAAACATCCATATTATTGCCTTTATATTCACATATTCATTCACTCAAGAGATAATTACTGAGTATCAATAAAACATGTTTAAAACCATCCAACGATATCCATTCACACTCTTACCCTTATTTTCTTTGTTTTTTCTTTGGCTAAATGGTACTTAATAATTTCATCGTCTGACTAAGGATCTTAGATGTCAACTTCCTCACTTAGAGAATGGTATACATTGGGTCCTTTTACATATTTACTCTCAAGAAGCTAGTTTATTCCTTAGTAGAAGAAGCTATTGGAAGCAGGAG
>NW_006399770.1:3999782-4005545 GCF_000299155.1 Elephantulus edwardii
AACAACCACTTGGCCAACTGACTGGAAGAGGGAAAAGGACTAAGTAGAACTTGATAAATGTTGTTGAATTATTGTTATGTTGTTGTTGTTGTTATGAGCCGTTGAGTCCCCTAGGACTTATAGTGACCTTGTGTACAACAGCCCTGAACCCTACTCCATCCTGTGCCAATCTTATTGTCTCTGATACACCTACTCCCATTACCCCAGTCACTGAATCATCCCATTTCATCTATATTTGTTCCATTCCAAAGAAAGGTGACTCGACAGAGCGCAGAAATTATCAAATAATATCATTGATATCATACGCAAGGAAGATTGTGCTGAAGATTATAAAAAAAAAAAACAACAAAACAACAAACGACTGCAACAGTACAAGAGAGAACTGCCGGAAATGCAGGCTTGGTTTAGAAGAGGCTATGGTACTAGCGATATTGTAGCTAATGTCAGATGGATGTTGGCTGAAAGCAGAGAGTACCAGAGAAATGTCTATCTGTGTTTCATTGACTATGCAAAGGCATTAGACTGTGTGGATCACAACAAACTTGGTTAACTCTGAGAACAATTGGAATTTCAGAACACTTGATTATGCTTATGCGAAGCCTGTGTTGAATTATACTTAATTGAAATAATGCACGAAGTGATATATAGTCATGGTAAGAAAAATATCTGTTAATTGCTTGACAAAAAACAAATACACTCAGTTATTAATGAATATCTATAAGATTCTAAAATTTTATACAAATGGTGCAGAAAAAATACTTAAAAGATTTAAAACTTTCAAATTTTTGAGTTATGAAAATTATTGAGGAATAATGATGTCAGTTTGAGGACTAAAGTATTTCTGATTCAGGCCATGGTATTTCTGATTACTTACAATACATCTGAGAGTTGGACAATGATTAAGGATAACAGAAAAATAATTGACGCCTTTGAGCTGTGGCATTGGAGAAGAGCACTGAACATCCCATGGATGGTCAAGAGAATAAACGGATATGTCTTGAAGAGGGTGCAGCCAGAGTGTTCTTTGGAAGCAAGGATGAGGAGTCAGTGAAGGAGAAGACCCTCAACTAGGTGGACTGACATGGTGACTGTTGCAATGGGCTCTCATGTGTCAGGAAGTGTGAGGATGACACAGGATAGAACAGGGTTCATTCAGATCTTTTGTTTTGCAGGGTCACCGTGAGTCATACTCAACTAGGTGGAACCTAACAACAACATATTTAAGATTCTAAAATTTTATAGAAATGGCTCAGAAAAATTATTTAAAAGGTTCAAAACTTTCAATTTTTAAAAAATATACTGTTTTATGGTGCTTTAGTTGAAAGTTACACAGCAATTTAGGTTCTTACATAACAATTTTCCTACAAATTATTCTGTGGTACTGGTTTCAATTTTTGCAATGTGAGAGGATCTTCTTTCCATTTTGTTTGTTCTGCTTCCATTTATCTAGCCTCCCTGCCTCTCCTTGCCTTTTCATCTTTGTTTTCTAGTAAATGTTGATCACTTGATCATGTCATTGATTGATTGTGGTCTAACTAGATGGCAGCTAATAAGAACCTGCAGTCCAAATCAGAGGGTGCGGCAGTCATGGCAGTGTGCCCCTCAGATTGCTCTACGAGAGAACCAACAGCTAGGAGAGGCCATGTCCTGGGAGCAGGAGTTTGGCACCTCCAGGTCACCCTCTCAATAGACTGATCCAGTCAGTGACTAAACACAGTGGGATCTATATTTGGGCCATTTCTGCCCAATGCAGGACTACTCCAGTGAGTAATCTTTTCCCTTGATCTCCCCATCTGCCAGCTCAGGGACTTTCTGAGAGCTGCCCTGTAGTCTAAGCCTCTTTCTGCAATTCTCTTCCACCCTTTCCCTTCTATCTTCACAGATGTCAGACCTGCATCATGCTCAGACGTCTTCCCTACTTTCTCTTATTCTTTCTTTCATAACAATTTTTTCCTTAATGAATCTCTTTCATTTCTAATTCTGTTGTGGTGACTGATTCTCAGAGAACCCAAATTGGCAGAGAGAGCCTGTTTTCTAGGAGATAGGGTGTAGGCAGTACAGGAATTGGAGGTTTTGAACACTATGGAGTGACACAGTGTGTAAAGGACAGAGCATACAGGAATTGTGGGGTTGTATGTAGAATGACAATTTAGCAGAAGCAGGAAGCAGGAAGCTGGAGAATTGTTTTTGTTGTTAGTTACCAACCAGCCGTTTGTGAAGAGAACTGCTTCGTTAGGGTTGTCATTTTTGGTGGTTGTTTTTCAGTCTTCTTGTTGAGCATATACACAGCAAAACAAACATGTGTCAATTCAACAGTTTCTTTATAGAGTTTTCAAGGCTGTGGCCTTTTGAAAGCCGATTGCTAGACTGTCTCCTGATGAGCCTGTGGATGGATTCAAACTATTAGCCTTTTGACTGAGGGTTGAGCCTGATAAGAAGTTGTCCTGTGAACCCAAAGGTGGATAGTTTAAACCCACTGGCTGATCTGTGGGAGAAAGATGGGCAGTCTTCTCCCATGCTCTTTACAGCCTCTGACAATACACCGTAGGGTCAGCTTTGGGTTGCTTCTGATTTTATGGCAATGAGAGGGTTTTTTAAAGGACTTCTTGGGAGAAGAAGAATTACCTTCTAAGGACTGCTGCAAATGTGGGCAGAGATGCTTAGTTTCTCATTTAATTTTAATGGATAAAGCTGGAAGATGCACATAATGCTCCTTGGAAAGGGAAAACTGCAGTCCTGTGAAAGAGAACTCACCAGTTGTTCACAGGAAAAAGATGAACAGTCTCCTCCCATGTGATTTACTGCCTCTAAAAACTCTCTGAAGGGTCAGCTATGAGTTGGATCCAACTGGACAGCACACAACAACAGGGAGAAGACAGGATGATTAGAGAGCACAGAGGAGGCCCATGAGATCTGCTGAATGAATGAAACTTGAGGCTCAAACCTGTGAGTTCAAATCTCCTGATCTGGATGCCTTTTCAGGACACCCCGTGGGCTTGTGAATGATGTCAACAAATCACAGTTAGTGATCTTGAAGAGATAGGGAAGGAGGAGAAAGGTTATGCACTAGGGATTAAAAAGTCAGTGTGGTATTCCAAGTGAAACCAGGATAATTTCCTTTATTAACTCAGAGTGTGCACGCAGTGTTATCATGTTTGCATTTTAATTTAATTGTTTGATTGTGCAAGACTGTCTGTATTTCTCAGTTAGGGCACCCTTTACTTCATTAACCTCTGATTGTCCAAGAATCCCGAGTCTAGCCCAGTCTACAGCAGGGTGGTGAGTACTGATATTTATGGTTGCCTATGTTAAGTGCTTCTCATGCAGTCTATCAAGCTATGTTTAGATAACTAAGAGGAGTCATTAAAATTACTTTTCCTAAGCGTAGAAAGTCAGCTCCAAGGCTTGGTGCAGATTTTAAACACCCTTTCTGACAAGACACTCTATTATCCAGAAGTGTCAGATAGATTCTCACCAAATAACTAATGACCAGCTCTTTGAGGAAATGGTCAACAAATTTCTAGAAGGCGTTATAAAGGCAATTGCAAAAATCTGTCACAAGATGAATAACTGAAGAACCAGTCTTTAACTGAGGGCATTGGGCCCAGTGTGGTAGATGGATGTGTATAAACAGAATCACTATGTAAAGTATGAAAGCCTCCGTGAAAAACACATGCTTAGTTGTCTTAGGGTGGAACTACTTGTCTGGATCTTTTCCCGGTTTCATGTCTACTGCTGACCCTCTGAGCTAACAAACTTAGAAATGAATGTTATGTTTCTAGTCCCTGTTCTTCTTCAGTGTGATATTTACTCTATTTTTCTCTTAGAGAGGACCCTGTCTCTTCCCTAGACTCTGATTCTTCCCTTGAAGGCTGGGCTTTAGTCCTCTCAGGTAAGCACTCCTCCAGGTAAACTATGGCACCTTGAAATGAGGTCCCACTTCCTGTGCGTGGAAAACGCTTCAGTCTTCCCTTAGTTCTTGATACGGAAACTGGACCCTGTGACAGTGTGGACAGACACACTTCTGCCTTCAAATATTTGACAAAGGATTTTTCTTATTCTTGATGGCCCATGGAATAGAATGAAGAATAGTGTCTGGAAGCATTAAAGGGACAGCTAAAACAGAAAAGGATCTGCCAATAGTCAGAGCACGACACTGTCATTTCTTTTCTTTGTAATGAAACATAGGTTTGACAGCTACCAAGTGAAAATGTTTGCAAAGGGAATCAAGTCTTGTATGGATCATTCTACTAGGAAATCTGCAGGTGCCAGTTGCCACTGATTCAGTGTCAACCCATAGTAACCCACTGTGTCAGTGCAGAAATATGCTCTATAGGGTTTTCAGTGGTGAGTTTTTCCGAAGTAGATTGCTCGATCTTCCCACTGCTTCTTGTGAAGCCACAATTTCAGTTGAGACATAGCAGTTGAACACATTAATAGTTTTCACACGCATGAGCTCCGCTCCTGCTACTACTGACAGAGAGTGGAGATTCTCAGATTCTAAACTTCATTGATTCTTAGAGTTGAGTTTTTAAATTTGTTTTTAAAAGTCAGATGCTTTACTAATGTTGTTGTGTACCATCCAGTCTACTGTAACTCATAGTGAAACTGTGAACAAACCATCTCTGACATACTTGAGCCTACTGTTAGAGTTACTGTGTCAATCCAACTAGGAGGAAGGATTTCCTTTAACCAAGAAGGACACTTGTTGAGAAAAGCAGGAGAGTTTGCTTCTAGGTGGGCAGGGAGGAACCTGTTCAGCTGTGTTTTCTTGTGCCAAATAGAGCAGCTTAGACCTCAAGAATGTCAGCAATTTTCGTCTTCCCACACAGCTACTCTGTAATAATTATTTTTATCACTTTTTTCCCCACAAGCTATTACTTTAATTAGATTGTTCATGCACTCAAGTTGTTTACAAGCCCTTTTCTTTTTATAGCATATCAATAAACATTAGAGGGGAAACTACCACCTTGGAGGAAGCAGGGCAGTTTTTACTAGGGAGCCTATGGCTGAGAGCATGGAAATAGATTCTTCTCCAATCTGGAAGTCATCTAGAATCCTGGGACAATCTCAGGGAGGGGAGTTCCCGCCCTGGGGCAGAGTCTGTGCTCTTTTGAGTCTCATGTGAACATTGTGCAATAGCCCAAACAATGGACAGCAAATAACACATTTTTGGAGTCTTCTAACAAACAAGCCTATCTTGAAGGAAGTTCAACCAGAATGCTTTGGTAACTCTTGTCTTACACACTTTGGCAATCTCTCCCTGTACTATTATTGTCAGGGGGGGAACTAGGCCTTGGGAAAAGACATCAAGCTTGGAATGGTGAAGAATCAGAGAAAGAAGGAGATCTGCAACAAGATGGATTGACACAGTGACTGTAACAGTGGCCACAAGCAGGTCAGAAATTGTGAGGATAGTGCAGGGCAGGCTTCAGATCTGTTGTATATAGGGTCGCTATGGATGGTAGTAAACGGAATGGCACCTAACAACAAAAAATCTACTGACAACACAGAGTAAAGGCTATGGATGGTTAATCGTCAGCTTTTATGAAAATCAACATACTTGGAATTCCTTAATGACATGATTTGACTCCTGATTTGACCCCTTTATTGGTTGTGTAATATTGCATGAGTTCCTTGTTTTTCAATGAGGCATAGTATTCCATTGTGAAAAACAAGGAACTCATGCAATATTATTCAAAATGGGTGACCCTGGAGGACATTATGCTGAGTGAAATATCTCAGTCACAAAGGGACAAATAC
>NW_006399770.1:4007025-4031206 GCF_000299155.1 Elephantulus edwardii
ATGAGATGGATTGATTCGGTGACTGGGGTAATCGGGATGGGTGTGTCAGAGGCGGTGCGGTTGGTGCAGGATAGAGCAGGGTTTAGAGCTGTTGTACATAGGGTCACTATGAGTCGGAAATGACTCGATGGCACATAACAACAACAACAACATGATTGGGTATTATGGTTAGCACAGGAGTCTAGAATTATGGTTGCATAGAGAAGTGTACTCGGTGTGTGTGGGGGTGGGAATGTGGGAATTGTATACCAATGAAGGAATTTTTCTTTTTTCTTTTCAAGGAGAGGAGCCAACTGGATGGGAAGGGTGGGCAGGGAGAAAAGTGCAGCAATAAATGAATGGAAATCCAAAATCTCTGTAAGTGTTCCTTAAAATTAATAAAACAAAATGCTATATAACAAAAAAAGTACTAGTTGAGTGGGATTATTTTAAGGATTAAATATATTGCCTTTGAGAGAACTAGGCCCAAGTTGGAGCCATTCAATCATTGTCTTCTTGCTTTTTCTATCCTCTATCTTCCCTCTTCTATCATATAAGAAAGAGAAAGAAGCCAAATTCACTGCCATTACGTCAGAACCGACTCTTAGCTCTGCTGGGTTTCTAAGGGTGTAAATCCCACAAAAGGAGACTACTGGTCCTTCTCCCTCAGTGTAACTCATCCTTCAGCGATATTGATATGACAACATTAAGATTGTTTGGTTTCAGATTCAGGCTACTTTCTTACTTCATTATTGTTCTTTTTCTTTTCCTAAATACAAAAAAGAAGATCTCATTTCCAGAGAACAGGATGACAACTGTTTGGCTAGTCCTATTAGGGTTTCTGGAAGACTTTTCTATTGATTATGTTATCAAATGAGTTATAATAGTTCTTTTTCGATCATATAGCAAAAGAGATGGGCATTATGTCCTGTTCTTTGCATTTCCTTGGGGTGGCCAGTGTGTGGATGTGTGGAGCAGATGTGCACAGCTCCTTAGCTTCTGGTCACTGTCCAAGAGTATTAACTCCAGAGGAGAAAACAGGACAGAGGATAAGATATTTTGATACCCCAAGGCCCTGCAAGCTTGCTTGTTGAAAGTGAAGAGGACTTGAAATGTTTGCTGCAGAAGATCAAAGGTTGCAGCCTTCAATATGGATTGCATCTCAACATCAAGAAGACAAGAATCCTTACCATTGACTGATAGGCAGCATGATAGATGGGGAAAAGATTGAAACCATCAACTGTTTCTTCTTACAATCTACATTCTTGGTACCAGGAGATCAGGAGATGTGTTATATTGGGCAAATCCACTGTCAGTGTCTTCTCTAAAGTGCTGAGGAGCAATGATGTTCGTTTGAAGACTAAAGTATGCTTGATTCAGGCCAGAGTCTTTTCAATTACTTGCCATATCACTGAGAGTTGGACAAGGAATAAGGATGACAAAAGAAGAATCAGTGCCTTTGTATTGTGATATTGGAGAAGATTACTGAAGATCACACGAACTGCCAAAAAAACAGATATGTCTTGGAAAAAGTGCAACCAGAATGCTCCCTGGAAGCAAAGTTGAGGAAGCATCATCTCACATACTTTGGGCATGTTGCTAGGAGAGGAAATTTCTTGGAAAGGGAATTCTTAGAGAGATGGAGTGTCAGTGAAGGAAGGGAAGACCATCAGCAGGACGAGTGGACACAGTAACTGCGGTAATAGATCAAGTATGTTGAAGATGATGTGGATGGCACAGGATGGGACAGAGTTCAAATCTATTGTTCAGAGTTGCTATATGAGTCCTACTTGACTCAAAACCATTTAAGAACAAGACCCCATATAGCATTTACTTTCTTTCCAAAATCACGTTTTGAGCATCTGTTTGAACACAGTCCACGATTACAGATAAACTGTGAGCTGAGCTTCTGTTACTGTCTCTCATTTCCTTAGGTGAAAATTTGTAAAGCTCTACAAGCTTCTTCCATATCAGTTACATTGCTAACCCAAAGACAACAATTGATTATTCTAATTCACCAGTAGCTCTGAGGGATAAAGATAGATAATCTTCTCCCATGTGATTAGTTGTTGTTATGTACTGTTGAGTCAGAACTGACCCATAGCCAGCCTTCCAATGACTTTTCAGAGGCAGTAAATTACATGGGAAATGACTGCCCATTTTTCTCCCATGGAATAGCTTGTCTGGATTCGAACTGTGTACCTTGCAAAGGCAGAAAAATTCCTTAGGACTGCAGTGTTAAGTATAGATTAAAGTTCAACATCAGAAAAACAAAGATTCTCACCATTGGGTCAATTGACAACGCCATGATACATGGAGAAGAGATTGAGAATATTAACAATTTCTTTTTGCTTGGTTCCACAATCAACACATCAGTCACCAGCAGTTAGGAAATCAAAAGGCAAATTGCATTAGGAAAGCCTGCTGTCGGGAACTCTTCAGTGTGATAAAAAGCAACGATGTCAGTTTGAAGACTAAAGTGCTCCTGATCTATGCCATGGTCTCAATTACTTACTATGCATCAGAAAGCTGGACGGTGACTAAGGATGATAGAAGAAAAACCGATGCCTTTGAATTATGCTGGAGAAGAATATTGAACATACCATTGACAGCCAAGAGAACAAACAGCTCTGTCCTGGACAAGCTGCTCCTTGGGCAAGGATTTTGAAGGTCTGTTTTAAATACTTCGGGCATAAAAATAAATAAATAAATACATACATACATACATACATACATACATACATACATACATACATACATACTTCGGGCATGTTGTCAGGAGGGGCCAGTCATTGGAGGACATCATGCTTGGACAGGTGGAGGATCAGTGCGGGAGAGGAAGACCCTGGATGAGATGGATTGATATACTAACTGGGGTGGTAGGGGTAGCTGTGTCAGAGACAATGAGATTGGCTCAGAATAGGGCAAGGTTCAGAGCTGTTGTGCACGGGGTTGCTATGAGTCTCAGGTGGCTCGACAGCTCATAACAAGAAGCTTCCAGAGCTGTGTGATTTAAAACCTCAGAAACCACATTCAGGATCAGCTATGAATCAGTTCTGACTTACCAGTAATGCTTTTAAACTTGTAAAGGAAAAGATAACAGAGATTGCCAAGACAGTTCTTTGTTCAGTGAGCCTTCAAAGCAGGAAAATGGCTCTTTTGAGATAATATCCCAAGAAACCATCATTTATCTGCAGTGCGTATGCTAACTCAATAATGGAAGTATAACTTTCAGGTTGTTTTCTTTGAGACTCTAATAGATTGCTAAAGACAAAAATCTCCTTGGGACCTTTCCTAATTTACATATTGGGGTAAGAACGCAGTGGAGGTGTCTGGGAATAAAGTCCTGGCAATCCTCTTCTAAAAATCATAGCCAGGAAAACCCTATGGAACACAGTTCCTTGTATGTACTCTGCAGTCATAGTATTAGCTTTAGTCTAGTCTACTTACTCAGAATTGGGTAAACTAGGATCTAGAACAGAGAAAAAGGATTTGGTCTATAGTTTAAAAGTTTACATTTGATGTCATATCTTATTTTTCCAATGAAATGTGTTAACTGCGGTACTAAGTTTAGTACCAGCCAACGCTGGGCCTGCTGTATAGGTTTTCAAAAAGAATCTTTTGGCTCCATCTTGTGACTACTTTTGAGACAATTCAAGGACTAAAACCAAAGCTGCTTAAGTTTTGAAAAGAATCTTCTGGCACCATCTTGTGGCACATCACGGAACTGGGCAAACAACAGCCAAAGGAACAGCCTTTTGTTTCAGAAATTCCACATTGTTCCTCTGTCACACTACCTCCTAGTGATTCCCCAAAGAATCTCCGGCGAATTACACATTTATTTTATATGTGTGATCCTTAAGGGCAATGAGAAACATCTGTTTTGTTGTGGTGGTGGTTGTTGAGCCCTCAGGTTGACTATGACTGATAGCAAACCTATGAAGAACAGCTCAAAGTGACATCCTTCCTTTTGGCACTGTAAAGAAGTCCTTTGCAGTAGATATGTCCATATATTAAGTCATTTGATTTTTTTTTTTACCATTGCTTTCATGGACCCAAGGAAAATTAAGTCCTTGAAGATTTTAATCTGTTATCGTTTTATCATAAAAGTATAACTCTTTTCCAGTCAGTTGACCGTATAGCTATCTTCCAAATTTCTTAGGCTAGTGAGCACATCCAGAGGTGCATCTGTTTGGTGAAACATGTCAGTTGATATTCAACCAATTCCTGAAGGCTTGTTTTTTGCCCATGCCTTCAGTACAACTTGGACTTCTTCCTTAGGTAACATTTGGTTTTGGTCATATGATACCTCAGGAAATAACTGAGCATCAACCAATTCTTCTTGATACAGAAACTCTGAGTATTCCTTCCCCCCCCTTTTTTTAATACTTTCTGAATCACTTAATATTTCGGCATTTCAACTCAAGACTTGAATTTGTTTGTCAATACTTTCAGCTTTAGAAATGTTGCCCTTCACTTTTGGTTTATAAAACTCTGCATATTTAATGTAAATACGTTGTCTTCTTAATACCCTCCCCTCTTTGGAATCCTATGTTCAGTTTTATTATGTCATCCTTTTCTTTCCTCTACTTTAGCTTCTCTATTTAAGGATTCAGAGTATCTTCTGACATCCATTTTAATGTTCTTTCTTTCTTTCTGACCTTTTAAATGGCACTTGGTTTCATCATATCTGATGTCCTTGATATCATATCACAGATTTTCTGGTTTTATATTAGTGTTCAGTGCATCAGAGCTGTTCCTGTTCCTAAATTCAGGTAGAATACAGCCAGGGTTGTATTTGGGCTCTGATGAACTTGCTTCAGTATTCTTTACCTTCAACTTGAGCTTGCATATGAGCAAATTGATAGTCAGTTCTGCTGTTGTTCTAACCGATGAGAATGAATTTTTCCATTATCTTTTTCAAAAAATATAGATTTTTGTTTGTTTGTTTTTAAGAAATATCCACCAAGAGGCAGTCATCAGAACAGAGCAAGGAGACACTACATGTTTCAAAATAAAGAAGGGGGTCTGTCAGGTCTGTATTTTGTGTCCATACTTTTCAATCTGTATGCAGAACAGATCATCCAAGACACTGGGCTGAACGAAGAGGAATGTGGCATCAGGATTGGTGGAGGAATCATCAACAACCTGTGTTATGCGAATGACATAATCCTGCTTGCTGAATGTGAGGAGGACCTAAAGCGCTTGCTGCAGAAGGTCAAGGACTGCAGTCTTCAATATGGATCGAAGTTCAACTTCAGGAAGACAAAGATTCTCACCACTGGGCCAATTGGCAGCATCAGTATGGATGATGAAGAGATTGAGATAGTTAACAGTTGTAGTTTACTTGGTTCCACAGTCAACACTCTTGGTAACAGCAGCCAGGAAATCAGGAGACAAATTGCACTGGGAAAGTCAGCTGTAAGGGACCTCTCAAGAGTACTGAATAACAACGATGTCAGCCTGGAGACTAAGGTGCACCTGATCCAGGCTATAGTCTTTGCAATTACGTACTATGTATCAGAGAGTTGGACAGTGAATAGGGATGATAGAAAGAGAATTGATGCCTTTGAGCTGTGGTGCTGGAGAAGAGTGTTGAACATACCATAGACTGCTAGGAGAACAAACAGGTTTGTTCTGGAAAGGGTGAAGCCAGAATACTCGTTGGAGTCAAGGATTCTGAAGCTTCGTCTGACATACTTTGGCCATGTTGTAAGAAGGGACTGGTCTTTGGAGAGGGATATCATGTTTGGAAGAGTGGAGGGATGGCACAGAAGAAGAAGAAGATCCTCGATGAGATGGATCAATTCTGTGAGTGGAGTGGTGGGAATGAAAGTGTTTGAGACGGCAAGGTTGGCACAGAATAGAATGGCATTTAGGACTCTTGTACATGAGTAGCAAGTGACTCGATGGCACATAACAACAACAACAGTATTCTTGGTTTACAGTTGTGTTTTTTTTTAGAGTTTGATATATGTCCTTCCACTCTGTTCTTGCCTGCATGGTTTCTGTTGAGAAATAGGCACTTAATCTTATCTGCTCTTCCTTAGAGGTTACTCTTTGTTTCTCCCTTGCTGCTGTCAGGATTCTTTTCTTATCTTTGGTTCTGGCAAATGGAACAATGATATATCTTGATGTTTTTCTTTTGGTGTCTAGTCTATACGGTGTTCACTGAGCTTCTTGAATATATATTCTCTCATTCTTCATTATGCCTGGGAAGTTTTCCTCTAGTAATCCTTCCACAACTTTTTCAGTGCCTTTACTTGCTTCTTCCTGTTCTGGGATTCCAATGATGCGCATGTTTTTCTCTTGATGGTGTCCCACATTATTCTTAGGTTTTCTTCTTTTTCCTTCCTTTTTGAGTCTGCTTTTTGCTCTAGCAGATCAATGGTGAAAATTCTGTCTCCTATTTCACTGGTTCTGTGTTCTTTCTCTTCAACTCTGCTCATGAGTCCCTCCATTATTGTTGACAGCATCAGAAACATTGGACCTTACATTTTGGATGTTGTTGTTTGTTGTTATGTGCCGTCAAGTCTTTTGCGACTCATAGCGACCCTATGCACAATAGCCCTAAACCTGCTCTATCCTGCGCCAACCACACTGCCTCTGACACACCCATCCCGATTACCCCAGTCACCGAATCAATCCATCTCATAGAGGGTCTTCCCCTCCTGCACTGTCCCTCCACCCTCCCAAGCATGATGTCCCTCTCCAAGGACCCGTCCCTCCTGGCAACATGTCCAAAGTATGTCAGACGAAGCCCCAGAATCCTTGCCTCCAAGGAGTAGCTTGGTTTAATCCTCTCCAAGATGAATCTGTTTGTTTTCCTGGCAGTCCATGGTACATTCAGTACTCTTCTCCAGCACCACAGCTCAAAATACACAACATATTTTGAATAGTGGTTTCTTATTTTTCCAGTGCTGCTAATGCCTCATTTGTTTTCTCTACGTTGTTCTGGACTGGTTTGTTTTTTGTTTTTTGTTTGTTTGTTTTTTAGCTCCTCCTGGTTTTTGCTTGTAGTATCCTGTACTTCTTCAAGTTTGTCTTTCATCCTTGAAAATATTCAATCATTGTTTTTTAAATTCTGTGTCAGAAAGTTCCATCAGACTTTCTGGCTTCAGGAAATCCATTGATACTGTGTAACCCTTTGGGGGTGACATCTTGCTTTGCACTTGTGTATTGTGTGGGACAGCTTGCTTTCTAGACATTGATATGTTCTTGATCTGAAGACAATGCTCTAGAGATCAGTTGGGTAGCTACCCCACTTGTGTTTTTCTCTGAACTTCTGACTCCAGGAAAATGTCAGTTCACAGCCTGTGAGAGCGGCCTCTTGTAGGTAAGACAGGTCAAAGTGCTCCAGATTAAAGGTAGGTTGATTGACCGGACGTGTAGGCACAGGTGTGCAGTCAAATGGGGTGGGGCATGCACGGCTGTGGGGAGATCATAAGGTCAGGTCAACCACTTGAGGGACCTCACTCAGATCTCAGCTGCCTGTGTGTGCTTACAATTGGGGTCCCTATTCAAATTCCAGCTGTCCATCACCCACCCAGTGGTTTTCACTCAGCAGTCCCTGTCCAGTGACACTTACACAGGTGCCCTTGCACAGTGGCCCCTGCCCAAAGTCCTGGGTCCAGTGGGACCCAAGAAGACAAAGTTAAATTCCCACTAACCCACTCTCCTGTGGCTGGTCTGCAGTGTCCACAAAAGTTCACACAAATTACCCCTAGCCTGCTCGTTCCTGGGCAGTCAGCGTGGCCCAAGAGAGTTCAGCCAAATTCCCACCAGTGGGCTGACCCTTGGGTATTCTCCCAGGCAATTGATGGTGCCCAAGAAAACCCAATTAGGATCCTACCAACCTTTCTCGTGGCAGATCAGTCTCATAGCAGCTCAACTGTTGGCATCAGACGATGGCTGGATCTGCGGTGTGCCTTTGTGCTCTGATTCAAAATCCTACTGTCCACGGCTGTTGGTAGGTCTCTGTGCTATGTGAACGATTCTCTAGTGGCCCCGGGGCACCGCCAGGGGTGCAGGGCTGTGGTGCAGCCATCAGGGTGTGCCAGAGGTGCAGGGATATGGGATGGTGGTGGTGTGGTGTTTCAAGATGGCGGTACTGTGGCGGGGGTGAGGGTGCGGGGGTGGGACGATGGGGGGGCTGGACTTGGATGCTGCTGGGAGTTAGGGGTTGCAGTCTATTCCCAGGAGTTAAGGTGCCAAGTCACCAGTCCTTAGCACATCAGACTGCCCCCCGTAGCTGGAGTGTGCTGCTGAGTTGCCCTAAATTGTGGATTTTAACAAGAGTTTACAGAAAGGTTGGGTTTTCATTCTTTCATTCATTCATTCATTCTTGCACATTTCTTACCCTCCTGTTCTGTTCTCCCTCCCCTAGTGTTTTGTAGTGCACCTCTTGTTCCAGATTGTTGTCATAAATATAACGCCTAATTGGAACAATCCTTATAACATCTTGCTTTTGTCTTCTCAATTTGTCCTTTGAACTCTCTTTGGCTCTCTCATTTCTCCTTGTGTTGCTTTACTTTCTTCCAGTGCAAGTTTCAGAGTCTCTTCTGACATTCATTTTATTCTTTTAATTTTTTTCCTGTCTTTGCAGTGACAATTTACCTTCTTCATGGATGTCACCATTGATGTCATCCCACAACTTGTCTGGTGTTCAGCTATAAACATTCAATGCTTCCAGTAAACTCCTGAGATGTATTTTAAATTCAGTTGAAATAGATTCCATGTTGTATTTTGGTTCTTGTGAACTTGTTTTTATTTTCCTCACCTTCAATTTGAACTTGTGTATGAACGCCTGGCCTTGTTTGCACTGCTTTCTATTAACTCTTTCCACAGATGCAGTCACTTTTTTTGTTTTATTTTTAAATAAAACTTTTATTATATACTGGTTTACTTAAAAGCTCACATACATTGTATTTCACACCAAATCTTTCCCATTTCCTTTACCCACAGGTCCCTCCACTCATCAAACTGTACAATCATATGATTAACCATACCACTCCCGCCCATCCTCACCCCTCTGCTCCCATCCTTGCCCCTAGGGTCCTCATCCTCATTCTATAATAAAGATCTTACACAGTATTTGTCGTTATGGGACTGAGTTAGTTCACTTAGCAAAATGCTCTCCAGTCCTTCCTAAGTTAGGTAGTAATTTACAAAATCATTGTTCCTGTGATCTGCATATTATTCCATGATGTGACTGTATCATAATTTCTCAACCCATTTGATTGTGGTTAGACATATGGTCTGTTTCCATGTTCTTACGATGTGAATAACACTGCTATGAACATTGGTGTTCAAGTCTCTATTTATGCCTCAGTTCTCACTTTCTCAGGGTATATTCCAAGAGGTGGAATAGCTGGATCATATGGAATTTCTATGTTCAGCTTTCTGAGGAATCACCAAACTTCCTTCAAGAGTGGTTGTATGATTTTACAATCCCACCAACAATGTATGAGTTCTTATTTCGCCACATCCTCTCTAACATTTCATTTATTGCTTGCTGTCCTACTAAACTTTGTCACTGTTCCTGGAGTGAGATGTATCTCATTGTGGTTTTGATTTGCATCTCTCTTACTGCCAGTGATATGGAGAATTTCTTCACGTGTCTGCTGCAGAGGCAGTTCACTCTGATTCCTGAGTAAGTTCATCAGGTGAGGTCCCTGTAAATACTCTTTATTTATGGGTTTAGTTTAAAAAAAAATTTGCAACAAAAAAATCACCTTTTTTACAAAATTTGATGGTTGGAGGGGGTGTGGGTAAAGGAAATGGAAAAGATGTGGTGTGAAAAACAATGTATATGATCTTTGTAAGTAAACCAGTATAAAAGAAATTTTTTTTAAAGAGAAAGAAACTGAATTCCAACAACTTCCTAATTTCTTATATTTTTAAAAAACATCTTTACATTCTAGAGCAATTTTGAGAGTCTGTTTTGACACCCATTTTCATCTTTCTTTTCTGAATTTCTTTATTGATCTTTTGGTTCTTCATGGATGATGTCTTTGATGTCTTCCCACAACTCATAAACATTGCTAATGTTCAATACTCAAATCTGCTTTTGAGATGGTCTATAAATCCAGATGGGATATATTTAAGATTGTATTTTTACTACTGTGAACTTGTTTTAATTTTTTTTAGCTTCAACTTAAACTTGCATTTGAGTTATTAATCCTACAGTCAGCCCCTGGTCTTGTTCTGACTTAGTGACACTGACTTTTATCCACCATCTCTTTCCATGGACACAGTCAGTTTGATTCCAGTGTTCAATCTGGTGGGATTCATTGATGTTGTTGAAATGGTATTTGTAATGAATAAGTTGTTGCTTTTAGAAAAGTCTATCATTCCTTCTTCAGCATAGCACTGTTTCTATCACAAAACCACATTTTCCTACCTCAATCCTTTTTTCAACTTTTGCATTCCAATCACCAATAATTATTGATGGATTTGATTGCATGGTTGATCAGTTTCAGGCTTGAGAAATTGCTCGATATCCTCAATTTGTTAGTCTTTCGCTTTAGTAGTTGGTGTATGAATAATAGTTGTGTTAACAGATTTTCCTTCATGATAATACACTTCCTTTATTCTCCAAGACACAATCACGTATGAAATTTTGCTTGAGAGAGCTAAAGGGAGTTAGAACACAGGACAGTGAGGTAGGATGCTTAAGTGTGATTTTTTCCAGAATTGACTGTACAAGTTAACTTATACATAGGAAGTTCCTCATTGGTACACACTGCTTATTAACATTACTACCTATTCTTAACCCTTTCTTTGAAACCTTAATGTTAACTTCTTTATGACTTTTAGTCCTACCTCAGAATTACTTTCCTATCCCGACCAGTAAATTTTCTTAGACTTTTTACAAGGGAGAGGGACTCTCATAGTATGCACAGATGAAATTTCTATTGCCTTTGTATGTTTGCAAAAACTGCACCAGAATAGGATTCAACGCTTGAAACCCTGCAGAGTCCAAGGTAAACTGTTTTAGTCCAGTCCCTTTTGAGGTTTGTTGATCTCCTTAAGATGCAAACCCCATTTTCACTGTTCATTTATTGATTGTGTTAACTTTTCCCCTTTTATTTTATGCTTTCAAATTGTGTATGCCCAGGCTTCATAAAATAATGCATGGACACTAAATAATCACTCCTCTAGCCATACATTCATAAAATTTTTCCAGAAGTGACTCTAACAAGTTAAAAATTACCTCTTGTGAGAAGGTGGAATTTCATTGTTAATCAAGGATTGCCCCATTAGTTTTGGGAAGGAGGAAAGAAGAAAGGCTTACTGAATGGCTTTGGAAGAATTGGAAGATAGGTGGCCCCAAAAGGAGAGGCACATTTCACTCCCCATCCTTACCTCAGATTCTTATAGTTACTGCTGTGTAATAATGGATAAAGATATTTTGGAGAGATACAAGCCTCTTGGTTTTGAAAGTGGGTAATTAGAGGCTGAACAGCCACTCAAGAGGAATGTCATAGAAAGAATTCTCGTTTTTTGAAGAAAGCACCAGTTCTTTTCATCTACCTGACTTTAACTCAATTCTGCATTATTTAGGAATATAAATATGAGATTTACTACGGACTTTACTTACTTTCAAGGTGGAAAAAGTGCCAAAAGAAGTAGGATAGGAGTGGTAGGTCATACATAATTGCCTGTGATACTGAAGAAAGAAGCTGTTGCTATGATGTGTGTGTTGCCACAGACAGATATTGCTAGGCTAGACTAAGGCAAAAGGCTCACAGAAGTGATTAGCTGGAGAGAGAGAAGGGATGCATTGACATTGGGATGACGAGTAAGTCTTCAAACAACCTGGGGAAATCACACATGTGAGTACTCCATGGACATTCAAAGTAAGGGAAAGTGACTTTGTGGCCTGAGCACCCACAGAAGCACCACAAAATTTTGCTTTGTCCAGTAGTAGTCATTGTGTACCTCGATTCAGAACAGACTCATACCTGACCCTCCAGTGGGTTTTCAGGGTCAATAAATTGCATGGGAGAAGACTGTCCATCTTTCTCCCACAGAGCAGCTGCTAAATTCAAGCTGCACACTTTGGACAGCACAATTGCTTACCATGAAGCCACCAGAGAGATCCCTGATAGCACAGAGGAGAGTCCAAAGGGTACTGTGCAGCCAAAGTCATAAAATGACTTCACAGGGACTGGACGGAAGCAGTGAATTTTCAAGTCATCTTTATTGAGGTATAATTTGCTTATAAAAAAATTAACCCATTTTAAATGTACAATTTAATGAGTTTTTATAATAGCATAGTCATTTAACCACCACCATAATTAAAACATCGAATATATTCATCATCCCAAAATGTTTCCATGAGACCATTAATAGTCAGTCACCACCTCTCCTCTCTCAACAAACTACTCTTTGTTATTATAATTTTGCCAAAGTATAAAATATAAATTAGCCAAAACATAAACTATGTAGTTTAATGTATCTTTATTTGTGTTTTTACATTTAACATAATGCTTTTCAAATTCATATTGTTGTGTGAATTAATAACATAGGGTTTTTTTTTACATTAGGTGGTACTCCATATGTTGTTGTTGTTGATTCCCTTCGAATCAAGCATGACTCCTAGTGACCCTATGAACAAAAGGCCTGAAATAACTATGGACATTTATTGAAGTTCATAGAGTTTCCGGAGGCATGTTGTTTAGGAAGTAGATGCCACTCCTGCTTCCAACTCCATGATATAGATATAATATTTTTCTTATCCATACGTTTGGTTATTAGTAGAATATATTTTTTTAATGCCAGAGAATAACTTGATAATGAGGATGGAGATTTCATTGTCACAAAAGGATTAAGGGCAGATGCTGGCTCTGTAGTCAGGGAGTAGGTTCAAAGTCAGTTGCATAATTGGTGTCTTCAATTTTGTTAACTCTAGTTTTGACATAGAGACTTCATCCAAATGACCAACTTGGTGGTCATGCATATCATATTCCCCTCCCCCCATAACAAGTAGTATTTATATTTATCCTGGATGAGCAGAGATGTCTCTCTCTTTTTCAGAATACGGCGACACTTGGACTGTTTTATGGCTCAGACACTCTTATAGTCTATAATGCCAACCTTAGATTTATTCAGAAACAATAATAGAAGGGTTTAGAGGTGGTACTTGTGGGACGATTTTTACAGTGGGTTTTATTTTCTTTTTGAGAGGGATGTGTTTCCCCAGTGTGTCCTGGGTCCTAAAAGGGAGCTTGCTTCTTTTGGAGAGAGTTCTTGAAATATACACACTTTCAAAGCAGACTAAAGTGTGCTTGATCCAGACCACAATCTTCTTAATTTCTTGCTATGCATCTGAGAGGTGGACAATGACTAAGGATGACAGAAGAGAAATCAATAACTTTGAGTTGTGGTGCTGGAAAAGAGTATTAACATTCTGTGGACGGTCAAGAGAATAAACAGGTCAGTCCTGGAAAGGGTAAAACCAGATTGCACCTAGGAGCGAGGATTATGAAACTTCATTTCGTATATGTAGGGCATGTTGTAATGCGGGGCAAATCCTTAGGGAAGGACACCATGCTTAGAAGGCTAAAGGGTCAGCATAGGAGAGGATAGATAGATTGACACAGTGACTTTGGCCATGGGGCCAGACAATGAGGTTGGCTCAGGCCAGAGCACGGTTCAGAGCTTTTGTTCTGCTTTGAGTCACTGTGAGTCATAGGTGACTCAACAGCACACATAACAACCTCAAGAGCATAGGAAGCCATTGATTAGACTTTGATTAGTATTTGCATGCTTACTTCCTGGGGTTGAGTTTACAGTAGTGATGCAAGTCACCCACTAGAGAATTAGATACAGACCCAAAAAATTCTAAAGAAATTCCCGTTTAGTCCTGAAGTCTTGGGAATATTCCTAACTCATAGATTAAACTAAGTCAACATTTAAGCTGTTGTCTTTATTTTTAAGAAGCTCTGGCCATACAGGGCTTAAGCTCTCAGCCACTAACTGGTTCAGCAGTTGGTTGGAACCCACCAGCTGCTCCGTGGGAGAAAAGTGTAGCAGTTGGCTTCCCTAAAGCTTACAGCTTGGGAAACCCTGTGGGCCAGTTCTACTCTGTCTTAGAAGTCTGCAAGAGTTAGAATTGACTCAATGGCAATTGGTTTGTCTGGTTTTAAACTTAGCAAAATTTACTTTGGTGAAAAGATACACGATAAGACATATACCAATTCAACAATTTGTATATGTACTATTCAGTCAGGTACATTTGATTATGTTCTTCAAGTTGTGTAACTACTCTTGTGATCTTTTACTGAATCATTCCACTACCATTAAGATAAACTGACTGCCCTCTAATCTTCTCATGTACCTTTCAAATTTGCTATCAGTTTTCTGCCACATAAATAATTCTTTAGAAGAGCATAATGATGAAGGCAGACATTCTTTGATGACCAAGTGAGTGGTTAAGTGCTTATAAGCTAATGGAAAGGTTGATGGTTTAATCCTACCAGCTGCTTTGCTGGACAGACCTGGGAAGGTTTGCTTGACTTTACAGGCATGGAAACGCTGTTGTTGTTGTTATGTACCGTTGAGTTGGAGCCAACCCATAACTGACCCTTCGGCAGGTTTTCAGAGGCAATACAATTGGGAAGAGATTGCCCATCTTTGTCCCGCAGAGCAGCTGGTGGATTAAAATCATATGCCTTTGTGTTGGCAGCACAGCAACTTTTTACCACTGAGACACCAGGGACATTCTATTCTATCCCAGAGTCAACATGAGTTGGAATTGACCCTTGAGGGCAATTATTTGGTTTGAGTTTTTTGTGTTTGGCTAAAAAGGTAACATCAGAAGCTAGTTTCAGTGTAAGGCATGAGTTAATATTAACTTAATGATGGGCAGCAAGTGCCCCAGATTGAAGTAGGCTCTTTAATAAAATTGCTTCTGTGTTACTCAAGTTCAAGTCAGCAACAAGGTGTAAACACAGTAATGCCAGTTAGAAAGCAGTGTGACTGTGGCCACTGGCTCAAAGAGCTCCCAAGGCTGAAATAGATTATGTCAGCCCTGAAAACCTCATCATCCAGTATAAAGTATTAGACTGGCTGGGAGGATTGCAGGTTCACTTGGTTAAGCCATGACTGGCAACCATACTGCTTAAGAGTCAAAATAAATGGTAAGACTGTAGATGCTCCTTGTCTCGGATGCTTCCTGTTCCATTTTTCCCATTTCAGATGTCGTTATCACTGTTACTGTTTGCTGCTGACTCATAGTGACCTCACACACAATAGAATAAAATTCTGCTTGGTTCTATGCTACCCCCATAATAGGTTACATATTGATCCACTGTGAGCCACAGAATTTGCACTGGTTCGTTTTTGGAAGTAGATCATCAGGTCTTTATTTTTAATAATCTTTGCCTGGAATCTCCACTAAAACCTGTTCAGCAGCATGTAAGCCTCCACAGTCACACTGCTGTGACCATGCATAAGGTGGATTGGGTAGAACTAGTTCTTTTACATGGAAGGCAAGAGTTCTACTACAAAACCAATGCTGCCCACTCCCTGTTGATGGTAAAGACAATCAGTCTTTACTTTCTCTGGTACACAGGCATCTTGTATCAATTACTGAGCTTTATAATGACCTATACAGTAATCGACTCAGATTCCTGACTTCGTTTCCCTCATCTCTTCCTGGTTCACACAGTTTGGTAAGACAGTTTGATCACTAATGATCCCTAAAAAGGGGTCATGGTCTCTTGGCCACTTTCTTAAAATTGACAAAAGGGATGGAAAAGTATGTTGATCTATTTTGAAAATTGGACATTCTACTGGGACCCTCCCTCGGCATGATTCACCTTTCTTTCTCCTAACAGTACCCCAGGTTAACCTGCATGGCATACCCCTTAGTTAGTAACTCAGCTAACACATGGTCTGAGAGAGGCAATCTTAATTCTATCTTAATTCTTACTCAGCCACCTAGACTGTCTTGTAGGACTGGCATGCCTCTAGATTATAAGGTTAATCACCCCTTAGCTGATTCCACTGTCCACCAAATCCCCTGACAATGACCCATACAAGCCAATGTAAGGTACATAACAGGTCTGTATAACTTATAAAACTGTCCTAGTCACTCTTGAAGTTGACCTTTCAGAATAAAATGTAAGGGTGTGATTAGGGAAGAATTGGGAAAAGGGTAGAATTCTAGTCACTGGAATTGGATGCTCCAGGTTTGTGCCTGTATGAGGAAACCAACCACCATATAGCAAGTCAGAGCCTGAGAGGAACTGGCAAGGGAGACACACCGATAATCTTTGCTGTTGGAATCACCCTTGGAAAACACCTTGGTGAGGCTTTCTCAGACTGTTGCAGATGCCTTAATATTAACTAGCTCCTGGATCTGCCACCTCCTGCTTGATGGCTCTGACCATGGTTTGATCACCTTAACCTTAACTTTCACTGTACAGAACGTGGATCCAGTAAAACAAGGGATATCTCCAGCTCCTACACCTTCCACAAGAAATGCCTATGAGCATCTCCAGCTGTTTTCTCAACTCCTAATTTCATAACCACCACTCACTCATTCCAGTGGTAGACAGATGCCACCCAGATGGTAGTGTGGACAAACCGGACAGGTCGGACTGACTGCCCTCAGGAAGTCTATCCAGAATGAAGACTAGAAGGTATTTTTTGAACTGAGCTGGGAATTTGAAGGCTTACCAGCTGGTCTGGAGATTATATTACAGGGACTATAACTCTCTGCCTTTCACTGATGTAAGTATCACTTAGTGGTCCCGAAGAGGGCTCTAGAGGCCTCATGGTAAGAAACTGAGCTGCCATCTGAAGGCATGAGGTTCACATCTTCTGGCTGCTCCATAGGAGAGAGATGTGCAATCTCCAGTTCAATTTACTGCCTCTGAAGAGCCTGGATGGTCAGCTATAAGTCAGTCCAGACTTGATGGTACACAACAGCAAGAACAATAAGTAGTTAAAAAAACAAACAAACACTGGTGGTTAAAGAATTCAACTGCTAATCAAAAGTCAGTGGTTCAAACTAACCAGAGGGAGGTGGGGGGAGCAGAAACTACTTTCATAAAGAGTTAGTCTTGAAATCCTGTGAGCAGTTCTACTCTGTCTTGTGGAATCATTAGGAATCAAAATCAATTTGATGGCAGTGTATTTTGAAATTGTGTTGTTATGTGCCATTGAGTCAGAACCAACCCATAGCTGATCCTCTAGTGGGTTTTTCAGAAGCAGTTAATCACATGGGAGGAGATTGCTCCTCTTCCCACAGAGCAGCTGGTGGATTCAAACCGCATGCTTTTGGGATGGCAATGCAGCTTCTTACACTAGGCCACGAGAGCTTGCTATTTTGAAATTAGGGGTCCCAAACAATTTTAAGTAGTATTTTCTTTCTATGGAAACCGTTATTGTTGTTGTTATGTGCCATTGAGTCACTTGTGACTCACAGCAACCCTATGTACAATAGCCATAAAACCTGCTCTGTCCTATGCCAACCTTATTGTCTCTGATACACCTACCCTCATGACCACAGCCACTGAATCAATCCATCTCATTGAGGGTCCTTCTCTCTTGCATTATCTCTCCACTCTTCTAAGCATGATGTCCCTCTCCAAGAACTGGTCCCTCCTAGCAACAGGCCCAATGTATGTGAGACGAAGCCTCAGAATCTTTGCCTCCAAGGAGCAGCCTGGCTTCACCCTCTCCAGGACAAACCTGTTGTTCTCCTGGCAGTTCATGGTGTATCCAATACTCTTCTCCAGCATCACAGCTCAAAGACATCAGTTCACTATCATCCCTAGTCATTGTCCAGCTTTCTTATGCATAGCAAGTAATTGTGAAGACTATGGCCTGGATCAGGCACACCTTAAACTATGGAATTGTCTTAATTTTATGAATCCAGCCATTAGCCTCCCCTCCTTCTGAAAACACAATGACTTGGATCTTAGTGGCGATCATAGGCAATATGCAAGTGTTTAAAGAAGCACTTAAAAGACAGTTTAAGAATCTTTCAAAAAAAGAGGCTGTATATGGCAATTTGAGAGAGCCTCTCAGAAGAACAGCTGACTCATTGTTTATTCACACCTTGAGAGTGTTTATCACCATGTGTGGAGCCATCCAACCAGAAAAGTCAGATAAAACTTTGGCACTGCCAATGCTACTACCTCATCCCTAAAGGCATTCAAATTAGCTTCAAACACACTGCAAGCATTACCACGGATGATAAAATTACCTTAGCTTTCCTCTTTGAGGGACAAGGTAGAACTTATGCTATCACAAACTTTTGGCTCTGGCCAAAAAGAAACATCAAAACAGAAACTTAAGGAGAATGTCATTTGAGTCTATAAGGTGGTGGTTGTTGTAAGATGACATCAAGTAGACTATAACTCACAATGACACTATGAACAACAGATCTGAACTTTGCCCCGTCCCACATCACCCTCATGATCTTTGTCACGCTCTAGTCCCCTGTGGCAATCACTACAAAAGTCCATGTTATTGAGGGTCTTCCTCTCTTTTGATGACCTTCTACCTTTCCCAGCATGATTTCTTTCTGCAAAGACTATTTCTTTCTGAAAATATACCCAAAGTATGTGAGAAGAAGCTTTATCATCTTTCACTTATAGTATGCTGGTTGCATTTCCTTAAAGACATATTTCTTTGTTCTTTTGGCAGTCCATGAAATATTCAATATTCTTCATCAACACTGCAATTCAAAGGCATATCTTCTTCTCCTCCAGTGTTCTTTATTCTCTGTCCAACTTTCAGATGCATAGAAATCAACTCAGAATACCAGGACTTGGCGCAGGTGCTCTTAATCTTTAAACTGACATCCCTTCTCTTTAGAACTTTGGAGAGGTCTTTGTCAGCAGATTTCTCCAACACAATACATCTTTTGATTTCTTGATAACTGGTTACCAAGAGTGCTGATGGTGGATCCAAGTAAAATGAAATTATTGACAACTTCAGTCTTTTCTCTATCTATCAAGATGTTGCCTGTTGGTCCAGTGGTGAGGACCTTTATTTTCTTGATGTTGATATGTAGCCCATATTGAAGGCTGTAGTCTTTGATCTTCTGTAGTAAGTGCTTCAAGTCTTTTTTCACTTTATGCAAGCAAAGTTGTGTCATCTGCATAATCCTGATTCCACATTTTTCTTCATATAGTCTAGTTTCTGGATAATTATGTGTTCTGGGAGTCCCATTTTTTCTCAATATTAGCCATAATTTGTTATAATCCACACAGATTATTTACTTAGCATACAGATTGAATTGGTACAGAGAAAGGATACAACCCTGACACATACACTTTTCCTGATTTTAAACTATGCATTATTCCCTCGTTCTGTTGGGACAACTGCTTCTTGGTCTGTGTAAAGGTTTTACATAAACATAAGTAAATGTTCTGCAATTCCCATTCTTGCTGACCTAAATTGTTATGCTCCACACAAATATAGACATTCTTCTGGGAGTCTCTGCATTCAGGCAAAATCCATTTGACATAGCAGCAGTTGATACCCCTTGTGCCATGGCCTCTGTTGAATCCAGCTTGAGTTTCTGGCTCTTCCCTGCTGATGTGCTTGTTCCAATAATTTTCAATTATCTTCAAGATTTTATTTGCATATGATATTAATTATATAGTCATTGAATTATAAAATACATCCTGATTATCTATGACAGAGTTCAGATCTGTTATTCATATGGTTGCTAAAGATCATACTCAACTTGATGGCACCTAAGAACAGCAGGTTACACAGGAGATTGCCTATTTTTCTCCCATGCAGCAGCTAGTAGATTTGAAATGCCTGCTTTTGGGTTGGGAGTGCAACTCCTTACCCACTATACATACCATTAAAGGTTGAGATGAATTCTATAGGTTGGTCTCATCCTGATGCTTGGAGTTTTACTGATAATAGTTTATTTATTATGTGAAACAAATGGAATGGATTCAGTCTCAACTTTTGTTGTCCTAATTAAAGTAGCCAATGAAGTGGTATATTCATGGGAAAATTTACGAGAATACACGTCAGGATAGAGCTGTTTAATGCTTCCCTCTGGAGCAAATAGCAGGCAGGCTTAATGCCCGTTATAAAATACTTGGATTTTCTAAGCTCAGGGTCTATTGGAGATGATGAGATTGGTTCAGAATATGGCAGGTTTCAGAGCTAGTGTACATAGGGTTTCTATGAGTCACAGGCGACTCGATGGCACATAACAACCACAAAGCTCAGAGTTTCCCCATGTAATTGAATCGATTGTATATGCAGGTGTCACCTGGCTCCATCTGCATCATCCTGAAGAATCTGCACAAATACTCACGCTCTGGCTACTGTAGCTGCTGTGAGTAATGAAGTCCTTTGTCTCTGACCTCTCAGGAGGGGTGAGTCTTCTGCCTACATTTATGAACTGTGGCAAGCTCACTTGTTATCTTGAAAGTAGAGTAAAATCTCAAACCTTTAAGAGTTAGTGATTTTAGCCTATCTAATTCATAATGAATAAGGTTAAAACTTTCCACCAAACTAGACTATCACAATCTTGCCCCTCTCCACCCATCAAAGAAGATCTAACGAGGGACTAGGGAGATGTTTGGTGACCTTCACAACATTCTTCCTCATCTGTGGGATTGTAGAGGCTCTCTTTGCCTACCTCCAAATCCAGTAACTGTGTCAGTCCATCTCACCCGGGTCCTCCTCTCCTGTGCTGTCCCTCTACCCTTGCAACCATGAACTTATCCCTTCTGATAACATGCCCAAAGTATATGAGACAGAACTTCAAAATCCTATCTCCAAAGAGCAACTTGGTTTCACCTTCTCCAGAACAGACCTATTTGTTGTCTTTTCAGTTTCATGTGTTTTCAATACACTTCTCCAGCACCACAACCTAAAGGCACCAATTTTCTCTGCCATCAGTGTCCAACCCTCTGATGCATAACAAGTAATTACAAAGACCATGGCCTGGATCAGGCACATCTTAGTCTCTAGACTGACATCAGTGCTTGTTAGCACTCTCAAGAGGTCCCTGGCAGCAGGTTTTCCTAATGCAATTTGTCTTGATTTATGACTGCTAATACCAAGAGTGTTGATCTTGGAGCTAAATAGGCTGAAATTATTAACAGTCTCAATCTCTTCTCCGTCTATTATGGGGCTGCCAATTGGCCCAGTGGTGAGAAACTTTGTTTTCTTGATATTCAGCTTCAATCCATTTTGAAGATTGCAGTCCTTGACCGTCTTTAGCAAGTGCTTCGGGTCCTTCTCCATTTCAGCAAGCAAAGTTGTGTCATCTGTATGATTCAGATTGTTGATGAGTCTTCCTCCAATCCTGATGCCACATTTCTCTTCATAAAGTTCAGGCTCCCGAACTATCTGTTCCACATACTTATTGAAAAAGGATGGAGACAAGGTGTATCCTCGATGCACACCTTTTCCTGATTTTGAGCCATGGAGTGTATCCTTGCTCTATTCTGACAACTGCTTTCTGGTCTAAGTATAAGTTTGCATAAGCACAATCAAAGTATCCCGGGATTCCTATTCTTCTCAAGGCTAGCCACAATTTGTTGTGATCCACAGAGTCAAATGTCTCTGCAGAGTCAATGAAACACAGACAGACATTCCTCTGGTATTCTCTGCTTTCAGTCAAGATCCATCTGACATTGGCTATGATTTCCCTAGTGCCATGACCTCTTCTAAACATGGCTTGCATGTCTGGTAGTTCTCTATCAATGTACTGTCAATTGTTTTTTGATAATATTCAGGATTTTGCTTGCATGTGATATTAGTAATATTGTTTCATGATTTCCACACTCTGTTGGGTGACTTCTTTTTGGAATTGGAATAAATGCCTTTGAGCTGCGGTGCTGGAGAAGAGTATTGAATGTACCATGGACTGCCAAGGAAACAAACAGATTCATCCTGGAGAGGGTTAAACCAGGTTACTCCTAGGAGGCAAGGATTCTGGGGCTTCATCTGACATACTTTGGACATGTTGTAAAGGAGGGACAGGTCCTTGGAGAGGAACATCATTCTTGGGAGGGTGGAGGGACAGTGCAGGGGGGGAAGACCCTCTATGAGGTGGATTGATTCAGTGACTGGGGTAATCAGGATGGGTGTGTCAGGGGCAATGCGATTGGCACAGGATAGAGCAGGGTTTAGGGCTGTTGTACATAGGGTCACTATGAGTCGCAAACTACTCGATGATACATAACAACAACATACCTAATTATCCGAGAGGCTGAGCTCTATAAGGAGAAGTGTGGCATCAGCATTGGAAGTAGACTCATCAACAATCTGTGTTATGCAGATGACACAATCCTGCTTGCTGAAACTGAGGAGGACATGAAGTGCTTGCTGCAGGTCATGGATTGCAGCCTTCAATAGGGACTGAAACTCAGCATCAAGAAAACAAAGATTCTCACCACTGGGATGATTGGCATGATAGATGGTGAAGAGATTGAGATTGTTAACAGCTTCAGTTTGCTTGGCTCCACAATCAACACCCTTGGTACCAGCAGCCAGGAAATCAAAAGATGAATTGCATTGGGAAAGCCTGCTGTCAGAGACCTATCCAAAGTACTGAAGAGCAACAATGTTAGTCTGGAGACTAAGGTGCGCCTGATACAGCTTAAAGTCTTTGTAATCACTTGCTATGCATCAGAGAGCTGGACAATGCCTAGGGATGATGGAAGGAGAATTGCTGCCTTTGAGCTGTGGTGTTAGAGAAAAGTGTTGAATGGACAGCTAAGACCATGAAAAAGTTTCTACTGGAGAGGGTGAAGCCAGGCTGCTCCTTGGAGGCAAGAATTCTGAAGCTTTCGTTTTACATACTTTGGACATGTTACAAGGCGGGATCAGTCCTTGGAGAGGGACGTCATGCTTGGGAGGTTGGAGGGACAGCGCAGCAGAGGAAGACCTTCGATGAGATGGATTAATTCAGTCACTGGGGTAATAGGGATAGGTGTGTCAGAGACAATAAGATTGGCACAGGACAGAGCAGGGTTTAGGGCTGTTGTACATAGAGTAGCTATGAGTTGCAGGCAACTAGACAGCACATAGCAACAACAATACCTGTTAGTAAAGCCGCTATTGAAGATGACAGAACAAAAAGATTATGTCAGTGTTGTACTCAGTAAATCAGCCCTGAATGCTAGGCTACCCCAGGGCTTCCCATTACAGAAGTAACAAAATTCCCAATTTTGTAGGCTCATTTGTGTTAGGATTTGTGTTACTTGTTAACATTTATTGAGCTATGTTCTCGGCATTCGTCTAAATACTTTAAATGAACTAATGCTTTAAAAGTTTAAAGGCTCCTGACAAACTTACTAGGTGGAGTATTATTTTCTTCATGTTGCAGACAAGGAAATATGATAGAGAGAACTTGAACATTCTGCCTAGGTCACACAGTTAAGTGACAAAACTAGGATTTGAATCCTGATCTAGTTCAGAGTCTACAGACTTAGTCACTATTATTAAATGCTGGTAATGATACATCTGCCCATGCCATTGCATGCTGTTGGAAGCATCTTAACTGATACTAACAATGCTTTCTTTTTTTTTTCAAGGCAACATTACCTGTTGTTGTTGTATACCATTGAGTCGGACTGAACCATTGTTAATGATCCAGCTGGTTTTCAGAGGCAGTTGTTGCGTGAGAGATTGCTCATGCCTTTCCCACAGAGTGGCTAGTGGATTCAGTGCAGCTTCTTATCACTAGGCCACTAGACCTCCCTAACCTACCTGAGTCTTCAGCCTTTCTTGTCCCTGCACTTCTAGTTAGTCTCCATGTCTATCTATATACACTGTAACTTCATTCTTCCCATGCTCTTCTGCAGGACTCCCTGCTTGCCTAGGAGACAATAAAACTCAACTCTGCTTATTGTCCTTGAGTTGCAACTGACTCATAGCTGACCCTCCAGTGGGTTTTCAGAGAGTGTAAATTTCAAAGTAGGATCTCAACCATCTTTCTCCCAAGGATCAGCTGGTGAGTTTCACACCGCTTGTCTCTCGGTTGGCAGAACATCTCTTAACCAATTAGGCCACCAGAGCTCCCTGTTTGCATTTTCCATAATAGTTGTTGTTGTAATGTGCCGTTGAGTCGCTTGCGACTGACTCATAGCGACCCTATGCACAACAGCCCTAAACTCTGCTCTTTCCTGTGCCAATCGCACTGTCACTGACAAACCCATCCCAATAACCCCAGTCACTGAATCAATCCACCTCA
>NW_006399770.1:4032472-4033849 GCF_000299155.1 Elephantulus edwardii
GCCTTATTTTTTGCTATTTTCTTCAAAGCAACTTGAACTTCTTCCTTCGTCACCATAGGTTCTTGCTCATAATTTGTTTCATTAAATTCTTCTGTGTCTGCCAATTCCTTTCGATACAGTAACTCAGTATATTCTTTCCATCTTCTTTTAATACTTCCTAGATCATTTAATACTGTCATTTTCTCTGATAGTAGATAAAATATTGATAGCTAATTTCATTTCCTATTTGAAGGAAGATAGCTAGAATTAACATGTGAGTTCTTATTTTATATTGTGTATTTTAAACACCTTGGTATGCTCAAATCCACTAAAAAGTTTACTTTTCAGAAGAGACCTTTGGCAGTAGTGGGAAACTTTTGTTTCTTCTGTTGGAGCTCTTCAAGCCAACCTCAGGGTCAGATAGCCAGATAGATTTTTTTTTTCAGATAGATATTTTTAAGCTCATGTTCATATAGTTACAAGAAGTCCTTGTCTCAGCACAGCATTATGTAATGTCAATGTCAAGTTTCTGACCACTAGTACAGCTTAATGCCGCATTATATAACATGGGCGTGGAAAAAAACATAATTACCAGGCAGGATTAATTGATTTACTCCCATATCCTTGCCCTTTGTCCTGGAAAATGTCTTCCTCTCTGACTGAGAGTTTTTGACTGTTGATCATATTCTGTTTAACCATTATTGCAAAGAAATCTACACTTTATTAACTATCAAGAAACAGATGCAACTATCCTTTCTTTCAAATTCCTAACTATATGCCTGCCACTAGTATAAAATTGATCAAATTTCACAAAAAAATCAAAGTAACTAGGTGAGAGGTGAAAGACTATGTCTGGGTGCAGAGGTCATCAATGGGTGGCTTTGTTTGATTAAGTCAGGAGAGTACTATTGCTTAATGCCTGGACACAGCTCCCTTCCAATGCTGATCTAACTGCGAATAGGAAGACTTCATGTGCAAGAGATTCTAAACCATTACAGACCAAACATGGAAAATGTTGGTATTTCCCTCTGAAACCTTCTGTAATATAGATATTTGAAGCTTCAAGTAGATTTGAAACCAAGTAGGTGGGTCAAACTGATCTGGGCTATATAAAAAACATCACAAAAATTATCAAACCCTTTTTCCAACTAACATGGGGCTTTTTTGTTTGTTGTTTTTTATTTGAGTGAAAGTTTACAAATCATGTTGATTTTTCATTCCATATATATTCTGCTTTATAATATTAATTATAGTTAGCTAATACTGTAATATTAAAGTGTTGACCCCACCATTAGCCCAGTGCCATTACCCACTTACTTCCCAGCTCCACCCTCCACCAGGATAACCCTTCTCATCTACCGAGTCCCTTCAGAAAATATCTTCCATTGTCCAACCCAT
>NW_006399770.1:4036479-4044637 GCF_000299155.1 Elephantulus edwardii
GACTCGATGGCACATAGCAACAACAACAACAATACTGTAATAAATTAATTGCAATGTCTGATAAACACTTTATTGTATTTTTGCCTTTCCCTTCACTTGACTTAGCTATTTATTATTTTTCTCTCATCTCTCCCTCCATTCCCATCCCTAATAAACACCGAAGAATGATTCTGTGTGTAAACCTTTCCTTAGTTTTTTACAATAGTGATCTTATAACACAGTAATTCTTTTGCAAACAACCTATTTCACTTGGCATAATGTCCTGTAGATGTGTATGTGTGTATATGTACACACACACACACACACACACACACACACACACATATTTATATATATACTTCCCAGTGTTCATCAATTCTTTATTATTTCTTAGTGTTGCACAGTACTCCATTGTTTGAATTTCTCTACTGTAATTTCTCTATCAGTTTGTCCATAATGGACACTTGACTTGTTTCCATCTCTTTGCTATTGTTAAAAATGTTGCCATAATTATGGGTATGTACATATTTGTTCATGCAATAGCTCTTATTTCTTTGGGATATATACCTAGTAATGGAGTTGCTAGATCAACTAGTACTTATACCCTCAACTGTATTATTATTATTGTTTTATTGTGATTTTGAGGAAAGTTTTCAGAAAAGCTGGGTTTTCATTCATTCATTGTTGCACATTTTCCTCCTTTTCCCCCTCCCAGTCCACTTTGCAATACACCTCTTCTTCCAAATTGTTGTCATATGTATATTTCTTTTAGACAGTTCTTTCCCTCATCTGTTCCAGTGCAGTGTTCCTTATCAATCCACATTCCCTATTCTCCTAACATTCTAAGGAAGCCCCAAATTAATTACCACAGTGATTGCACCATTTTGCATTCCCACAGCGTACAAGAATTCCAATTTCTCCCATAGCCTCATCAGCATTTTGTTGTTTGATGTCTTATTGAACTTTGCTTCTGTTGCCAGGATGATATCTCATTGTTATTTTGATATTGTTGTTGTTAAGTGCCGTCGAGTCACCTGCAACTCATAGCGACCCCATGTACAACAGCCCTAAACCCTGCTCTATCCTGTGCCAATATTACTGTCTCCGACACACCTATTCCCCATTACTCCAGTCACTGAAACAATCCTTTTCATAGAGTGTCTTCTTTTCCTGCACTGTCCCTCCATATTTCCACACATGACGTCCCTATCGAAGGACTGGTCCCTCCTTGCAACATGTCCAAAGTATGTCAGACAAAGCTGCAGAAACCTTGACTCCAAGGAGCAGCTTAGCTTCACCATCTCCAAGACAAACTTGTTTGTTCTCCTAGCAGTCCATGGTATATTCAATACTTTTCTCTAATACCAAAGCTCAAAGGCAGCAATTCTCCTTCCATCATCCCTAGGCGTTGTCCCACTCTCTGACACATAGCAAATGATTGCAAAGACTATGAGCTGTATGAGACACACCTTAGTCTGTAGACTGACATTGTTGTTCTCAAGTACTTTGGAGAGGTCTCTAACAACAGGCTTTCCCAATGCAATTCATCTTTTAATTTTCTGGCTGCTGGTGCCAAGAGTGTTGATTGTGGAGCCAAGCAAACTGAAATTGTTAACAATCTCAATCTCTTCACCATCTATCATGATGCAGCCTATCAAGCCCAGTGGTGAGAATCTTTGTTTTCTTGATACTGAGCCTCAATCTGTATTGATGGCTGCAGCCCTTGACCTTCTGCAGAAAGCATTTCAGGTCCTCCTCAGGTTTAGCAAGCAGGGTTATGACATCTGCATAACGCAAGTTATTGATGAGTCTTCCTCCAATCCTGATGCCATGTTTCTCCTCATAGAACCCAGCCTCCTGAATAATCTCTTCTGCATATATAATGAAAAGGTATGGATATAGGATACATCCCTGGCATATACTCTTATCAATTTTGAACCAGGTAGTGTTCTCTTGCTCTGTTTTGATGGCTGCCTCCTGGTCCATGTATAGGTTTCATATTAGCATGATCAAGTGTTCTAGGATTCCCATGCTTCTCAGAGTTAGCCACAATTTGTTGTGATTCATACAATCAAATGCCTTTGCATAATCAATGAAACATAGATAGACATTCTTATGGTACTCCCAGCTTTCAGTCAAGATCCATCTTACATTAGCTATAATATGCCTAGTACCACCACCCCTTCTAAACCCAGCCTGCACTTCTGGCAGTTCTCTGTTGATGCACTGTTGCAGCCATTTTTGGATAATCCTCAGCAGAATCTTGCTTGCATGTGATATTAATGATATTGTTTGATAATTTCCACACTCTGTCATTATCACCTTTCTTTGGGATGGAAACAAGTATAGCTCTCTTCTAGTCAGTTGGGCAAGAGGTTGTTCTCCAGATTTCTTGGCACAATTTGTGAGCACATCTAGAGCAGCATCTGTTTGTTGAGATATGTCAATTAGTATACCATCAATTCTTGGGGTCTTTTTTTTTGCCTGTTCTTTCAAAGTAAGACTATACTGAATTTTAAATACCAAGGCCTGGCCACCAGATTGAGGTCTTTGAGCTGTGGTGTTGGAGAAAAGCACTGAACAGTCAATGGATGGCTAAGAAAATAGATATGTCTTGGAGAGGGTGCAGGTGGAGTGCTTTTTGGAGGTAAGAATGATGAGGCTTTGACTCACATACTTTGGACATATTACGAGAAGGCCTATTCCTTGGAGAGGGACATAATGTTGGGAAGGGTGGAGGGTTGGCAAAGGAGAGGAAGACCCTCAACCATGTGGATTGGCAAGGTGACTGCTGCAATGGACTCTTGTGTGTCACGAAGTGTGAGGATGGCCCAGGACCAGACTGGTTTCAGATCTTTTGTTCATAGTGTTGCTATGAGTTGTACTTGACTCAATGGCACCTAACAACAACAAAACCAACAACAATAGTTAATGATCTTGAGCATGTCTTTATATGGATTTTTGCCAGATGAGTATCTTTGGTGAAGTGTCTATTCATGTCTTCTGTGCATTTTATAGATTTTTAGCCTTTTCTTTATTGAGATGTCGAAATTTTCTAAAAGTTTGAGAGATGATTCCCTTGTCATATATGTCACTGGCAAATATCCGCCCCCACCCCCAGTTTATAAGTTCTCTTTTTTTTAGAAGTTTTTTTGATGAACATAAGAATCTGATTTTAGGAAGTTCCAATCTAATAATCTATCCTCTGCTGATTGTGAAATTTCAGTCCATTTTATAGTGTATATATATATATATATATATATATATTCCCCCATATTTTATGGCTGCTAAGTTTGCCCCAATTTTTCTTTGATGTACTTTTAAGTTTTAGATTCTATATCTAGGTCCTTGATATATCTTGAGTTTTATTTTATACGTAGTATGAGATATGGTTTTTGTTTTAATTGTGTGCAAGTAGATCTATAGTTTTGCCAGCACCATTTGTTAAAGTCACAATCTTTTTCTCCTTGTTAATAGATTTCATCTCTTTGTCAAGAGCTTGTTGTTGTTGTTGTACATCATTGAGTCACTTGTGACTCATAGGGATGACCTTGTGTACAATAGCTCTGAATCCTGCCCTGTCCCGCCGAGGCAGTCTCACTGACTCCAACACATCTATTCCCCCAGTCACCGTATCAATTCATCTCAACCCAGGTCTTCCTCTTCTATGTTGTCCCTCCACCCTTCCAAGCATGATGTTTTACTCCGAGGACTGGTTCCTCCTGCCCATGTGCCCAAAGTATGTGAGACAGAGCTTCAATATCCTTGTCTCCAAGGAGAAACTTGATTTCACACTTTCCAAGGCAGATCTGTTTGTTCTCTTGATGGTCTATGGTATTCAATAATCTTCTCTAGCACCACAACTCAAAGGCATTGAATCTTTTTCTGTCATCCTTAATCATTCTCAGGCTCTCTGATGCATAGTGTGTAATTGTGAAGATCATGGCCTGTATCAGAGACTTTAGTCTCTAGACTGACATCATTGCTCTTCAGCACTTTTGAGAGGTCTCAAAGTAAGACAGCACACTTCCCCAATGCAATTCTCCAATTTAATAATCAAAGATAGGGGTATGGATTTATTCCTTTGGTCTACATCATATTTGTCACTTTGCAAATACCACATTGTTTTGATTACTGTGGCTGTTTAGTAAGTTTTAAGATTAGAAAGCCACACTGGGCACTGAAGATAAAGGTCAGGGCCTTGAAAGGTTTCATTTTTACTCAGATTCATCAGAGAAAATCAAAGAGGATTGAGCCTTTCTTCAATTTCTTGAAAAAACAATTTCTTTTACATCTTTTAAATCCAAATATTCCTCTCTATAAACTAAAAATTGATGAAAAAAGGTGATAATAGTGACGGTAAGAAAGTTGAACTGTAAGTACAGAAGGTGAAACTGTTCCATTAGAATGCTTTGTTCTCTGGAGTCCTCCTAGTTTCTCCCCCCCTCCCCCTAGTTTCTTAAAATGATTCTTCAAATATGATGGTCAAGGTGATGTGTTTATCTTTTCAAAATAAGTACCACTGTCCATTTTATATATGAAGAACAATTATTTCATTGTTTAAAATTATGTTCCTTTATTTCTCATTTCAAAATCAACACATGTTTAATGTAGAAAAAGAAAAAATACTGCATTCAAATAATTTTTTAAGACCCTCCTATGGGAAGCCAAATTTCATACTAAATATTTATGACAAACCGAATGCTATTTCAGGATGTGAGGAAGGCATGGTACAAGCTGAAATTCAGCCCGAAGCACTAAGACAATCCTTAAATGTTTACTGGGGTAGACAGAAAGGCAATCCTTAAGAGTCTACAGGATTCCTGCCATTTGCTAACCCTCCCTCCTGAGTCAAGATTTTCAATAGAAAGAACTTAGCTTCATTTACATTGAATTCTTTTTGTGATTTGCTCCCTGGCAATTTTCAATAAAGACACAGGGAAGCTAGGCTCAGCAATTCAGTTCACTTCAGTTGTTCCTGGAGAACTGTTTGCCTCCTGCTTCACCTCTGTTTTCCTCTACATTCTTGGTGTTCTGTCTTGTTATTAATACTTATTAATATACCTTACCCTCAGTCTGCAACACCCTACTATGCATAAGTACTGGGAATGGCACACCAAATAAAGAGACAGGCCTTCTATTCTTGTGAAATTTAGAATCTAACAGACTGTATATAGAAGAAAAGAATTCATTTACTTATTAAAAAATTATTTATTGGGGATCTACCTCCTGCCACACTAGTATTTAAAACATCATTACATTTTGATAAGTAGATTATTGTTGTTATTATGTACCATTGAGTCAGAACTGACCTGTAGCTGATCCTCCAGTGCATTTTCTGAAGCAGTAATTACATGGGGGGAGATTGCCTATCCTTCTGTTGTGGAGCAGCTGGTAGATTTGAACCACATGCCTTTGGGAAAGCAGCGTAATTTCTTACCAATAGGCCACCAGAATAGGTAGGAAAATAGCTAGCTAGTTAGGTAAGAGAAGTCTTGAACCATTCTTGATTGAAGTATTAACTTGGCCTACACTGTTGCATAAAATCAAATCGAAAAAAACATTCATGTCTCTGATAGCTCTTCCATTTAACTGCTTAAGCACTCTTTTGAAAAAGTAGATGACCCAATATCTTCCCCTGAACTACTCCCATTCCTGTGAATTGTCCAGAAAACTAGGTGCCACATGGGCTTACAGGGTTGATCAGTTCAATTTCCAGCTTAGGATCGCACAGTTATGAGACAATATTCTCCAATATGGAAGTTAAACCTGCATAATCTCAAAGGTGAACTTTGTTCACAGATGACCTGGTACCTTTTGTCCCAGATCACCAAAGAGTTTGCTCAGCTCTAAGTGTCAATGGCAGTTGGGTTTTCTCCTCTCCTGTAAACTAGGCATTGCATCGTTTAGGACACAATATTTTTAGCTTATGTAGACAACCATTTCCTGGAACATCAATCAGTCCTAGGAGAGCTATCTCAGAACAGGCTCCTGACTCTATTGCTTTCCACCTGGAACTATTTTTTTTTAATCCACTCTGAGAAATAAATATACTCAACTCAATACAAACGTTCTCTCAAACATGCATGTAAACTCATTGCATAAATTCAAAACGAGTTTCCTAAAGCTTACTTTTATGGGCTCCAGTGTGTCAGAGAAAATAAGGATGGCACAGGATAAGGCAAGGTTCATGTCGACTGTTCTTAGGTACTCTATGAAGCCTCCTCAACTTGAAAGCACCTAACAACAACAATTCTTACTGCATAAATGACCCACATTAGTATATCCTTTATTTTTTCTATCTCATTATTTGATTAAAAAAAACAAACCAGAATTGATTCAATATCTAAATAGAGAAGAAAATTGATCAAACTTTGTGTAACTTTTCTTTTTAAACATCAAAGAGAAAGCAATAACTGAATGATCCTTAAGATTCTTTATAATCCTTTGTCACCCACCAAGCCTGGGAATGAACTTACCCTGTGGCTCAACTTTCTTTTTTTTCTTTTTTTAATTATTTTTGTGTGAGTGTACCGTTAAATCAGATCTGACTGGTACAGGAGGAGATTGTCCCTCCTTTCCCGGCAGAGCATCTGGTGGATTCGAACCGTGCGCCTCTGGGATTGTAGTTGCAGGTCCTTGCCACTAGGCCACCAGAGCTCGCCTCAACTTTCAACCAAACAATAGACAGGCCTATAAGGTGCACAGTAATATTGGAAGGCATATTTTTCTGAGAATAATCAACAATATAAAATAAAAATGGCAGCATTGGTCCAGGAATAAAGTTCGGAAGGCAAGATGAATGGAAATAAGCATCATAGGGAGAAAATGGGGAAAGTGTTATTACAATATAATAAATTCATTATACTGTAATTAATGTTGTAAACCAAAGTGTATATGAGTGGTTGAATGGAATTTGTTCTGTAAAATTTCATGTAAATCACAATAAAAAGTTTGAAAATAACTGAAAAGATGCACACATTATGGAATATGAATACACAATGGATACAGTAATATGAGTGAAAAATTTACAATTATAACTTTAATATATTAATAAGTCTCAGAATATAATGTGAAGGAAAAGAAGCCAGAAACAAAATAGTGCAACCTTCAAGATTCCACTGAAAAAAGTACAAAGCAGGCACAGCGAATCTAGCTATTAGATCAGGACAGTAAACACCTTGGGAAATTGGGACAGCAAGAGAGAATTTAAGAAAAGTCAGAGAAATGTTTCTTTTCTTTTTTTAGAGAAATGTTTCTTGATCATGGTGTTACTTACAAAATTGTGTTTAGTTTGTAAAAATTCAGAGCAACTTAAGAACCACAACAACATCATTAGAAAACTATTATTACCACTTTCTATTTTGCAGAATCTAAAGTTCAAAATGACCTACAACTTGATCAAGGTCTCACATCCCTGAACAGCAAAGCCAAGATTGCACCCAGTGCCCACGCACATAATCATTCTGAGTGACACCTGCCTGGCAATGATAGCCAGGCTTCACGCAGGTGGTTGTCATTCTGTTGTTGTTGTTGTTAGGTGCTTTAGAGTCAACTGCAGCTCACAGTCCACAACAGACTGAAACCTTACCCTCTCCTGCACCATCCTCACAAGCTCTGCCATCAGCCTTATTATGCAAGTTATGCAAGTTTTCCTGTGTCTTTTATTGTTGTTGTTGTTGTTATGTACTGTTAAGTCACCTGCAACTCTGTGTACACATCTCTAATCCTGCTCTATCCTGTGCCAATCTTATTATCTCTGACACACCTACTCTCATTACCCCAGTAACTGAATCAAGCCATCACATTCGAGGGTCTTCCTTTCCTGCACTGTCCTTCCACCCTCCCAAGCATAATGTCCCTCTTTCTCAGTCTTAAATGGAAATTTCTCACTAGGATCTTAATCATGCAATTCAATATGTTAAAGTGAGATAGTTAACAAAGGGAAAAGGTTATATTTTTAACAGCTGGTAGTTCATACAACATAAAAATGTCTTCTATATATGAGCCAGGAAATGAAAGCACTAATCAGAAAAACAGGAAGATATAATGTGGAGCCTAAAGATTTTTTCTTTTTAAAAAATCCCTAGCCCTAAGAGAGATGCAAATTAAAACAACTATGAGATATCATTTCACCCCAGTCAAAATAGCAAAATTTAACAGAACAGCAAGCAACAAA
>NW_006399770.1:4045813-4105609 GCF_000299155.1 Elephantulus edwardii
AAAAAATAAAATAAAATAAATTTACTTGCATTTTCTGCCTAAATTCCTTCTGTAGGCCCCAAAAGGATAAATTTCAATGAAATGTAGTCCCTATGTAACCACAATATATATTTGCTCAGCAAATATATTGAAAATAGCTCTTTGAAGTGAGAATGTTTGCCATTACTTTTGAGAACAGTTTGCCACAAATACCCGTTGGGACTCTGTTTTCATATAAAAAGCTTAATGAATAATTTAACAATTTCTATTTTAATACATGTCTTTATGGGACACAGGGAGCTCTGCTGGCTTTATGTTAAATAAGGAGCTGTGCTGCCAATCCAAAGTCACACAATTTGAACTCACTAGCATGTCCACAGAAGAAGGATGAGCAGTCTCTTCCTGTGTCATTTACTGCCTCTGAAAACCTGCTGGAAGGCCAGCTGTGGGTTGCTTCCAATTCAGTGGCACACAACAACAACAACAGCTATATAGAACACACATATGCATATGCACAATCTCCTTGTTAGGTGACACTAAGTCAACATTAACTCACCATGACCTTTTGTTCAATAGGGTGAAACACTGTCAGGCCTGCCTTACTTTCAAAATTACTATCTTACTTGAGCCCATTATTGCAGCTGCTGTGTCAGTCCATCTCACTGAGGGTCTTCTTGATTCTCTGATTCTCTCCTTTACAAGCCATGGTGTCTTCCTCCAGAGAACTGCCTCTCCTGATAACATGAGCCAAGAATGTGAGATAAAGTCTTACCATCTTTACTGCAAAGGAGCGCTCTGGTATCACTTCCTCTAAGACTTCCAAATCAAATAAATACGTTTAATAAGTTGACAAATATTCCAGTTTAGCTGCTAGTATAAAATAACTGTCATAGATTAACATACAATCTCTCATAGTTGATTGACCTTAGGCTTTTCTTTATTGAGATGGAAAATGAAATATATAATGAAAGTGTACAAGGAGTAAGTTCTTTTGACATCCCAGAATTTTTTAATGAAGTAGATGATGAATAAGATGGAAGCTTCAAAACTCGGGCATCATACCCCAATCACTTAAAGTAGAAAGATGGATGGAGACTCTTCTTCAAGGAGTTTATGATCAGGCTCTTTGCTAGTGTTAAGTGAAGTTTCAAAGAAGTCACCCTCTTCTTCTCCATTGCTTTAAAGGAGATTGTATATTTATGTTTCTGTTTTTGTTGCTGTGTATCACTGAGTTAGAACCGACCCATAGCTGACTCTCCAGTGAGTTTTCAAAGATAGTGCATTGCACAGGAAGAGATTTTCCATCTTTCTCCTGTAGAGAACTGGTGGATTTGAGATTTGAGCCATTAGCAGAAATCCTCCATTTCAACATCTTTGGCTTTAGTAATTGGGGCATAAATGTAAGTAATAGATTAACTGGTGATCCTTGTATGCTGATGAATGTTGTCATATCATTGACGGTATTACACTTCAAGACAGATCTTGAATTTTTATATTTTTTTACAATGATTTGTATAGTATTTCTCTTTAATTTACCATTCCCAACGTAGTCGACTACATAATCATGCCATTTTAATGGCCAATATCAGTCTATTTCATTTCACTAATGCATAGGAAGTTCACTTCCTACAGTGGAAGCAGGAGTGGCATCCACATCCTAAACAACATGCCCCTGGAAACTCTATGAACTTTGATAAATGTCGATAGTTACAGAAAAGTTTCAGGTCTTTTGTTCACAGGGTCACTATGAGTTGTGCTCGACTTAACAGCAATCAATAACAACAACAGCAGCAACAACAATGCATAGGATATTAACTCACTACATATTTCATTTTTTCCAACTTCCAATAATACTAGATTAATACTTTGTACATTCTACATTATAGTTACTAGTGGATTGTTGTAGTTTTCCCTGGGATGCATTGTTGGTCTTAGAATGGATAGAAATGAGATTGGTTCACTTTAAGATTTAGTAATTTTACTTTTAACAGTTTCCAACAAATTATCTTTGCATCATATTTGTTTCTTTTTATCACACTTCTCTGCATCATGCTCTATTTTTACATCCTTTAGAGGCAGTCCCTAACCTTCTTTAACGTCACAAAGATGATGGAAAATCAAGATCAACAAGAAGCCCACCAAGGAATCTATGAGGCAGAAGTCAGACATAGCTCCTCCTTTCTAAGCTTTTCCTTAATTCTGATGTCAGCCATACTTCCCATGGCCTGCACTACTTCTCTGCTTAGTTAGGTAATTTGAACTCACAACAATAGAGTTTATTAAGGAAGCAACAGATTACAATTTAGGGCCAGAAATGACTCAGGATACAGTTCTTTGGTCAGTACAGCTTCTTCTTAGCCATCTCCATAGTCATACCCTTTTCTGACTATGGCCTCTTTGTTCCATGGCCCTGTGGCATCTTGGCCTCTATCCTGCTTACTCAAATGATCTAAAGTTCTTCTGTTACAACAGTAAGTTCCTAAGGTATCATAGGACAGAGTAAAGCCTTTTGCCTGAAGTTTCTTAGCTTTCTCTCACTCTATGTATTGGAGAGCCAAACCCTGATAATTGTTGAGAACCAAAAGCTGACAATTGTTCAGAGACACATCACTATACCAGCAAGCTTCCTGCCCAGAGGAGCTAAGCTGTCTCTGGTTCCAAAGACCAGGAAGACTACTGCATCATCTCCTGCTCCTCTTCTGGTTCTTCTGTCTCTTGCTGCTAATTCTCTGCCTCTGTTCCTTGTTAGGTCTGGATAGGGGAGCCAATGAAGAATTTGAAGAATATACATGTTGACAAGAAAAGTGAATGGCCCCACCCACCTGGCCAATCTAATGGGTGAACCATATATCACAATGCAATGTCCCTTCCTTTACTCCCTAAAGACTCTGTTATAGAAAACCCCTCCCCAATAAGTTTAGGGTGCGAATTCCTCAATCTGCATCTTCAGAAAGAGGATTCTCCTCACCAGGGAGCCCCTACCCTGCCCATTAAGCTGCTTTTTAAGCATTCTTTCTTGTTCTCTCTGATTTCTTAAGTTTGCTAACCTAACACTCCTCACCATCTCTTACCATCTCCAGTATTATAACTAGCTTGCTCTCTCTCTCTCTCTCTCCTCCTTGGTGTGGGAAATTCTCAGGCTCCTAAGAACACCCTTTACTCCTGGTTCTTTCTTGATGATCATGAAATCCCCTCTCTGCTCTGGAATTGGCTGTCCTTTAAGCCTAGAAGTATATTGAAACTAACTCGTTCCCTTGTTAGAGTTTCCTGCAAGTTATTTGCATGGTCTCACATCCCAAAATCCTGGACAAAAGCCAACATCTTGATAGATGGAAGAAAGATTGAAGTTGTCAACAATTTTATTTTGCTTAGATCTACAATCAACAGCCATAGTGGCAGCAGTAGAAATAAAAAATGTGTTGCATTGGGAAAATCTGCTGTCAAGGATTTCTTGACAAAGTGCTAAAGAGCAAATGTGTCAGTTTAAAGACTAATGCATGTCTGATTCAAACCATAGACTTTTCAATTACTTTCTATGTGTTTGAAAGTTGGACAATGAATAAAGACGAGAAAAGAAGGTTTGATGCTTTTGAACTGTGGTGCTGAAGAACAGCGCTGAATACCCCATGGACTGCCAAAAGAACAAATAAGCCTGTCTTGGAGGAAATGCAACTAGGGTGCTCCTTGGAGGCTAGGATGATGACATTTTATCTCAGATACTTTGGGCCTATTGTCAGGAGAGGCCAGTCACTAGAAAAAGATAGCATGCTTGGAAAGACGAAGGGTCAGCAATAGAGAAGAAGACCCTTGACAAGATGGATTGACACAAGATCTGTAATAATGGATTCAAGTATATCAGATTGTGAGAATGGCCCAGGACAAAACAAGGTTGAAATCTCTTGTTCTTAGGGTCCATTCTACATGAGTCATAGTCAACCAGATAACATCTAACACTTTCATTGTTTTACAAACCCTCCCCCCGAGGTCCACTCCATTATGCAGCCTTTGCTCTGGACTCCTGCCATGACAAAAATACCTAATCACATATCCCTTTTAAACAGTTTTCTCCCTCATCTGTTTCAATGCAGTATACATTATTGAACCCATCTTTCTCAGTTTCCCTCCAACCCCGATGTCAGTCTTGTTTTACAACAGTGGCACTATGCAGTATTTGTCCTTTTTGACTGAGATACTTCACTCAGCATAATGTCCTCCAGGGTCACCCATTTTTAATAATATTGCATGAGTTCCTTGTTTTTCAATGCAGCATTGTGTGAATATATCACAGCTTCTCTATCCATTCATTTGTTGATGGCATTTAGGTTGTTTCCAACTCCTTGCTATTGTGAACAAAGCCATGATAAACATGGGTGTGCATTTATCTGCTTGGGTGGTGGTTATGGTCTCTTTAGGGCATATTCCCAGTAGTGGAATTGCTGAGTCAAATGGTATTTCTATTTGCAACTTTTTGAGAAAGCGCCACAATGCTTTCCACAGTGGTTGCACCATTCTACACTCTCACCAACAGTGAATAGGGGTTCCAGTTTCTCCACAACCTCACCAGCATTTGTTGCTTGCTGTTCTGTTAAATTTTGGTATTCTGACTGGAGTGAGATGATATCTCATAGTTGTTTTGGGTCTTCATTTCTTGTGCTGTCTCTCCACCCTTCCAAGTACGTTCCAAGGACTGGTCACTTTTTGCATCATGCCCAAAGTATGTCAGATGAAGCTTCAGAAACCTTGCCTTCAAGGAGCAGGCTGGTTTTGCCCTATCTAGGATGAAACTGTTTGTTCTCCTGGCAGCCCATGATATATTCAATACTGCTCTCTAGCATCAATTCTCTATCATCCCTAGTCATTATCCAGCCTTCTGATGCATAGCAAGTAATTGTGAAGACTACCAGATCAGGTGCACCTTAGTCTCCAAACTGACCCTGTTGCTCTTCAGTACACTGGAGAGGTCCTTGACAGTAGACTTTCCAATGAAATTCATCTTTTAATTTCCTGACTGCTGGAACCAAGAGTATTAATTGTGAAGCCAAGCAAACGAAAGCTGTTAACAATCTCAATCTCTTCACTGTCAATAGTGATGCTGCCAATTGGCCCAGTGATGATAAACTTAAATTTTCTTGATGTTGAACACCAATCCATTTTGAAGGCTGCAATCCTTGACCTTTTGCAGCAAGCATTTTAGGTCCTCCTCAGTTTCAGCAAACAAAGTTGTGTCATCTGCATAATGTGTAGGTTGTTGATGAGTCTTCCTCCAATCCTGATGCCACATTCCTCTTCCTAGAGCCTGCCTCCTAGATCATCTGTTCTATATATAGATTTAAAAGGTATGGAGACAGGACACATCCCTGGTGTACACCTTTCCTGATTTTGAACTATGCAGTATTTCCTTGCTCTGTTCTGACAACTGTCTCCTGGTCCAAGTATAGGTTTCACATAAGCATAATTAAATGTTCTGGTATTCCCATTCTTCTCAAAGTTAGCCACAATTTGTTGTGATCTACACAATCAATGTCTTTGCATACTCAAAAAAACACAGACAGACATTCCTCTGGTACAATCTGCTTTCAGCCAAGATCCATCTAACAGTAGCTATAGTATTCCTAGTGCCATGATCTCTTCTAAACCCAGCCTGTACTTCAAGAAGTTCTCTGTTGATGTGCTGTTCCAGTCATTTGTGCATAATTTCCAGCAGAATCTTGCTTGCATGTGATATTAATGATGATGATGATGATGTGTGTCACCCGTGACTCATAGTGGTCCCTCCTTGCAACATGTCCAAAGTATGTCAGATAAAGCTTCAGAATCCTTGCCTCCAAGGAGCAGCCTGGCTCCACCCTCTCCAGGACAAACCTGTTCGTTTTCTTGACAGTCCATGGTATATTCAATACTCTTCTCCCACACCACAGCTCAAAGGCATCAATTCTCCTTTTATCATCTATAGCCATTGTTCAGCTCTCTGATGCATAGCAAGTGATTGCAAAGACCATGGCATGTATCAGGTGCACCTTAGTCTCCAGACTGACATTGCTGCTCTTCAGTACTTTAGAAAGGTCTCTAACCACGGACATTCCCAATGCAACGTTGTTGTTGTTAAGTGTGATCAAGTAGTAGACGACTGATAGCAACCCTATGAATGAAAGTCCTCAACACTTGTGTGACTTTCATCCTTTCTCCAGGTTCATAGGGTTTCTGAAGGCAAGCTATTTATGGAAGTGGATGCCACTCCTGCTTCCAAGCTTGTTTTAATTTGGAAGTTCCACCAAACACTGTCCACCATGGGTAAGCATTATCACATTTGGCACATCAGTGTCAGTGTTCAGCTTCACAGCAACCACAAGTTACCTCTGTACACCAAGTGGACACACCAAGGCTATACGATAAAGGAGAGTGTTTAATGAATCTCAGTGTCAGCGGGATAGATGCAGTCTCTTGCATCTTGAAGAAAGGCAAATGTGTAATTCTGGGGCTCTTGTAGCTTTCTTTTTGCCCCAAGTGAGTGTCCGCAGAGCAGACTTGCTAGATGAATTGGGGGGGGGAGCTCTCTGGCCCAGAGTTTGCCAACCTTTGGCTGTGCCAGGATAGTAAAAAAAAAAAGAAAATCTTCACTACCATCCCATTGCCATACATCTTTTAATTTCCTGGCTGCTGGTGCCAAGAGTGTTGACCGTGGAGCCAAGCAAACTAAAACTGTGAAAATCTCAATCTCATCACCGTCCATCATGATGCTGCCAATCGACCCAGTGGTGAGAATCTTTGTTTTGTATGATAATTGCAGCACCCTGACAGGTCACCTTTCTTTCAAATGGGAACAAATATGGATCTCTGGATCTCTCCTAGTCAGTTGGCAAGGTGTGTGTCCTCCAGATTTCTTGGAAGAACTTGGTGAGTGCATCCAGGGCAGCATCTATTTGTTGGAATATACCAATTGGTATGCTGTCAATTCTTGGGCCTTGTCTTTTGTCAATTCTTTCTATAAGGGGAAGCAAGATCAACATTTGTGGTTTTTTAAAAAAAAGGTATTTACAGTTAATAAATCATTAGAAATACTAAAATTTCATCATTCTATTTCCAGCCTTATTTCTGTCACAAGTCCATACTTTCAAACCACTTTTCTTCTTCTTCATTGTTTCCAACTTTTGGATTCCAGCAACCAATTATCATTAATACATCTTTTATGATTAACAGTCGATTTGTGTCTAGGAGCTTCTTGTAAAAAGCAATTAGGACCCAGTAGGTAGGACTTCCTGATTAACAGTTGATTGGGGACTGTATGCCTCTTGTAGTATTATTAAAAAGTTTTCAATAATGTTAGAATTATAAAAATACAACAGAGAGACCTGAAGTGAGTACATATTGTTATGCACCATTGAGTCAGAACTAATTCACAGCTTTCCCTCCACCTCCAGTGGGATTTTTTTTTTACTGTAAATTGCAAGAAATTTATCCACTTATCTCCTACAGAGTAACTGGTTGGTACAAACTGTATGCCTTTGGGTTGACAGTGCGATTCCTTACCACTAAGCCATAAGAGCTCTCTGGAAGTGAGTGCATATTGCAGGGAAAATGAAACAACAATAGACTTTTTAAAAAAATGCATTATTTGCAAAGCACAATAAAGTGAAACGCAACAAAACCAAGGTATACTTGTACAAGATCAGGTACTAATAAAACACAGTTGTGGGAGAAAAAGAATATGCTGCATAAAAAATGTCAAGTTGACATTGTTAAAGTTCTTCATTTTTTTGAGATATAAGGACATTTGTAAAATAATTTATAAATTTTTTGTTCAGGGTTGTTTCTCAATTTTTCTAAAGATATTTTTTATTTAATTTTAAAGGAAGAACTTACTATGAAAAATAACTTATTAATGATCTGCATTTTCCCCCCTAAATTTTCTTTATTGAGTCATTGTTGTTGAGTGCATACACAGTGTCATGGATTGAACTATGTCCCCTCCAAATATGTGTCAACTTAGGTAGACTCTTATTCCCAGTATAATTTATGGTTGTCCTTTATTTGGTGACAAGTGTGGAATGTATCTCGTGCCATAGCCTTATAAATGATGCTCTTACTTAAATCCCACTCTAATTTAAGTCACACTTGAATTCAAATCATACCTTTGCTTGAGTCACATCTTTTATCTTAAACCACAAACCACTACCATCAAGTAGATTCTGACTCACATTCCCTGTAAACTTTTACAGTAGTAGACTGCCTCAACTTTCTCTCACAGAAGAGCTGTTCTATTTGAATCATCAAACTTTCTGTAAACAGCCAAAGTCTTTAACCACTTGCATACCAGCACTCCTTATCTTTTATCTTACATGAGAAAAAAAGGAGAGAGAACTGAGCAGAGCGGAGTGAGACTTAACTACCATGAAGAAAAGAATGAGTCTCATATCAGGATAGCAGTGCCCTTTCTTTTTGTACCTACTGATTAAATCTTTCTTTATTGTTATGTGGATATTTTTTAGGTTAATTTTTGCCACATAATTCTTTTATATAAAGTAGAATGTATGTGTAAGAATCCCTGCCCTTGCAATGTAGTAACTAAATACAAACTTATTTTTAAATATATAGAAAACTTGGTTTTCTATGGAAAAAACCAGAAGAGCAGGAAACACAGTGTGCCCTTTGGACCCAGGATCCTTGTGCTGATAACTTTCTAGATTCAGGGCAAGCCTGATGCCGAGGCACATGGGGATCTCCTAAGAATGCCATGCCTACAGATGCTTAAAGAAGAAAAGGACCACAGAGCAAACTGAAAACCATCCCTAGAGCTGGCTCCCTGAATTTGAATTTCGAGCCTTTTAAAAGGTGAGGCAATATATTGCACAGGAAGAGATTGCTGCTTTCTCCCACAGAGCAGCTGATGCATTCAAACAGCATGTCTTCCAGTTGGCAGTGCAGTTCCTTATCACTAGACCACCAGATATGTTTTGGAGAAAGTACAGCAAGAGTGCTTCTCAGAGTCAAGGATGATGAAACTTCAGCTCACATACTTTGGACATGTTGTTAGGAAGGGCTTTTTGTTGGAGGGGTACGTCATACTTAGAAAGGTGGAGGATCAGCCAAAAAAATGAAGTCTGTCACCGAGGTGGATTGACACAGTGACTGCAGCAATGGCCTTGAGTACATGGGAGATTGTGAGGGTGACACAGAATAGGGCAGGGCTCAGATCTGTTGTTCATAGAGTCGCTAAAGATCATACTTTACTTGACAGCACCTAACAACAACAACTATTAGAGTGACTAATTCCAATTTCACTGGCCTCTCATCTTAATCTCTTTACGAGATTGGGCCTTCTCCAGGGTTTCCCCACATATAGTTGCCTGGGAAATTTAATAATAGGACTGTTCTCTTTCAAATCCTCTGATGGGCTCCTAACACCCATGAGTAAATGTCAAAGCCCTTTACCTGGGCCATGCCTCCAGACTTAATTGTAGTCAATTTATTCAACAAATAGTCATCGATTCACAATGTACCAAGCACTAGGCAGGACATTGAAAACAATAGTGAGCAAACCCGGTCAGTCACTGGCTTCACTGAGCTTAGTCTGGGACATACTTTCTAATTCCTATAATTCTTAAAGCTCCCAACCACTCATTCTTGTTATGCTTTATATTTTCTTACCTCTAGGCTGTTCTCCAGCTGGAATGATTTCTTTTTTCTTTCTCCATACTCACTCACCTGCTGAATTCTTTAAAAGGCCAGATCTAAATCATACATCCTCTAAAGTATTTCTAAGATCTCTCATGCATGATTGTATTCAGAGGCTGTTTTCTTTTGCTACAGTTTAGCAATAGAGAAGAAAGGCCATGAGCCTGTAAGCTAAAACCCACTAGGTTCAAGGCCTTTTCTGCTATTTATTGATGATGCAAATAAATCAAATAGTTATTATATAATATATGGAATTCAATCTTTTATATGTTCATAGTTACAAGTGGCTAATCATTCCCTGTAGAAGTGTTAAATGGAGTCTCAGTGGGCAAGTCCTGGAATGCAATGTTAACTATTTGGTTGCTAACAGAAAGGCTGGCATTTTTATCTGCTATTTTACAATAGAAAGGATCTGGTGATAGTCCTCATGATAAATACGGCTAAGAGAACCCCAGTGAAGCAGTTCTACTTTTTATTCTAGTGTTGTTAATAGTTAGAATTGACTCGATGGCGTACAGCAAAAATAAGACCAAATTTAACGGAACTTGTTTCTAATAAAAAGAGGCTTTTACCATGGCAATTCTGCTTCCTTTGCCTGGTGTTTTGTTCCCTCTCCCCACTGCTGAATCTTGCTTCATGTGTTTGATGCAGTTTTTTCCACCAATCATTGTATGTAATTTTCCTTAATCACCCAAAATCCTATGAAATATGCATTATGCCCTGTGTTCAAATTTTTTTTTAACCCTCAGTATTTATTTCCATCACCTTCTGTGCTTTTTCCTGTTCTGAATAAACTAGACTTGGGAAATACATTTCTAGCTGTGATTTAAATTTGGTCAGTTTTCTGGAAATGCTGGAGGTATATATGACAAATTTGGCAGAAGTGTTTTTGCCAGCCTAGCCAGGTGCTGAGTTTGATCATTAGGCAACATCCTTGATGTAAAGAACTCTGGTGTTGACAGCTATTTCAATAGCAATAACAGTGTGGCAACATTGCTGACAGCACATGGTGTTTGCCTTGATTTTTACCCTCTCTGAGTCCTTAACCAGGAGCTCTCATGGTGCAGTGTGTTATATGTTGGGCTGCTACCTGAAAGGTAGGGGGTTCAAAACCACTCACTGGTGAAAAGGTGAGCAGTCTTCTCTGATGAAGCTTATATCCTTGGAAATCTGATGGAGGTTCTTCTGCTATGATTTAGAATTGGCTTGACGGTAGTGGATGGTGAATAGAGTCTTTATGAAAGGCACCCAAGCGTCAAGGACTCTCCTTCAAAGGGTCGCTATGAGTCGCCTGCGACTCCACGGCACTTAACAACAACAACAATAACAATCTTTTACAGAATCCCTTTCTACTTAAAAACCCAAGTTGCTTTCTGTTTTCCTGCGCTGAAAACTGATGATAAGAATAGGGGAAACGAGGCTCAGTGAGATTAAGTCACTTGTTCAAAGTCACATGAGTTAGAAATATTACATCATTGGATCATACTTTTCATCTCAGAATGTGTCCAATCATAATTTTCAATATGGTTACAGTTGTCAATTAAAAGTATTTCACTCAGGTTAGTGACAGACTTGAAATTTGTATAACAAACAAATACATGTAATTATCATATGGCAAATATTACCTATAATTTGTTGTTAAGTCCTGGTGACCCAGAGCATAATGGGACCAGATGCTGTCTGGGATGCACACCATCTCTGTCATCATTTGCAGATCAGATTGTTGTAATTCACGGAGTTTTCACTGGATAACATTTGGAAGTAGATCACCAAGCCTTTCCCACTAGTCTTTCTTAATCTGAAAGTTATCTCTTCTGTGTATGCAAACAATGACTTACATTTCCTAGATTTTATTAGGGTCAAAATGGCAACACTTAATCTTTAAGATTGGAAGCAGGAGTGGCATCCACTTCCTAAACAACCTGCCTCCAGAAACTCTATGAACTTTGATAAATGTCGATACTTATAGAAAGGCTTCAGGCCTTTTGTTCATAGGGTCGCTATGAATCATGCTTGACTTGAAGGCAATCAACAACAACAACAACATACTAAAATTTGTTCAGCCTCCTAGCAACAAGCAAATCTCCACTGATAGACAGGTAATGGTTTCATGTGAGTTATAATTGATAGGAATTTTAATCCTTGGTCTCTGGCATATAATGTGAGAATACAGAGCACTATTAAATTGTAACTTAAAAAAATCAATCAATTTAAAGAAAGAAATGTCTTGACTTATGTAACTGTAAAAGGATGATTGCTTCAGTCTTCTGAGATCCTAATCATCTCAGCCCTTTAAATTTCTCCAGTGACAGCTTTCCTGTTTCAGACTAATTTCTTCAAATTGTAGAGGATTACTTGTGAGTGGATTAAAACCTATACACCACACATAGGATTACTGTAAATGGAGATCAGCTTGATGGCACCTAATAAAATAACACATGGGTAGCTGGTTTTCAATCCTGACAGGACCTTTTGAGAAGCTTCAGTAATGCATCTCAAAACTGGTCATCTAGGGAAAGAAAAAGAAAGCATTTACCTATTGACCTCTGACTATGTTGCCTCATGGCTGTTAACTATTTTACATTTTAATTTTGTCCTGAGTAATAAGTAATTGCCCATGGGCATCCTACACTTCATCATTAAATAATCCCGAGGGCTGGAAGCAACAATTGCACAGTGTGGACTAAGGTAAAGTTGAATGATGATTATTATTATTTGCAATGCTATTCAAAGCTGCATAATTTGCTGCAGTTTTGTGTAGAGATGATATAAAGTCATGCATAGAAAGTAGTCTAAGAAATTATACCCCTTGGACCACTCACATGCCCTCATATCTTCCACTAAGTTAAATTCATCATAGTGATCATTTCAGACACTCTCTGCAAAGATACTACAGAATAAAGTTCTCATCTCCTGACCTATCCTTCTAGTTTTCATGCATATCTTTTTAGAAAGTCTACAGTATTTGCTATTTCCTTCATCAGGTATAATTTTCATGATGTCATTAATGTAATAGATTAGAGTTATATTGTGTGAAGAATGTTAAGACTACTAATGTTCCTGAAAACTTTATGTGAGGAAGAATGTTAACATAACTTTAAGGTAAAGTGGTGACTATGTATTGCTGTCCTTTTCATGTAAAAATGAAACTTCTTTTGATACTTCTTACTGAAGGAGATTGACAGAAAAAACACGTGCATAAATAATAATCTTGTGCTGTAGGCTATGTTGATCTTTTCTAGTAGAAATCACATCTGGCATAGCAGATAGGATTTGGCACAGGACTGACAGTGTTAAGTACATTTTGGAAAGGCTATGAGAATATTTATCAGATATACTCCAGCAGCATTGCATTGTCCTTCAAGGGGACCCACTGTCTCTTTAATAAATGGACTCTACATCTGTGAACTGATGGATCAGGAAACTAGGAAAGAAACCATACTTTCCCACTCAAATGAAAACTGGCAAGGCTTTCTGCTCACCAGTTCTTGGGTTTGTTTTGTTTTTTTTTTTGTTTTGTTTTGTTTTTATTATTAAAACTAAATCATATTCTGGCTGCCTCGCCATCTAAAAGTCTTGCTTTGCTTCTCAATAGTAGTAACAACCTTTGTAGTTAGATGCTTTTGATTATGTTTCAACTCATAGTGACTCCATGTGACAGAGTACAAATGCCCCAGTGGGTTTTCATGGCTGTAATATTTACAGAAACTGATTACTAGTTCCTTCTTCTGTGGGGCAGCTGGGTGAGTTCAGATCACCAACTTTTTGATCAGTAATTGAACATTTAACTGATTTTGCCACGAGAGACCCTTTGCTTCCCATTTTACTCCCCTTTCTCTAATAGTTAAGCGCCATCTAAGACAACATTGTCTGTTAACCTCAACCTAAGAGAATTGTTGCAGACCTTCTCAAATGAACTGCAGTGCCAGTTTCTCTGTTCTCATGTAATAATTTATTCCATTATTTTTACTTCCTTGAATCTTCTGAGTTCTTCCTCAGTTTAGTGCAATGTTCCAGCATCTCCACCTTATTTGGTACCATCATGTGAAGGAGTCCTGGTGGCATAGGGTGTTATATGTTTGGGCTACTATCCTAAAATCTGGAGGTTTAAATGTTCCAGCCACTCTGTAAACAGGATGAAAAGTCTCCTTTCCTGCCTCACAGTCTTGGACCTGGTGGAAGGTCGTCGTGCATTGAAACAACTTGATGGCAGGGAGTATCATCATGTACAAACTTCAGGGAACTATCTCAGCAGTGTATTGACTGACTCCAGGCATTCTTGCGAGGACACTGAACCTCCAGTTATGGAGAGAGTTCTCATGCCACTAAATTGGTACAACCAGGATGCTCCTGGGTGTCAAAGATGGTGAAGCTTTGACTCTCATACTTTGGATATGTTATTGGGAGAGGCTATTCCTTGGACAGTATGGATATCATGCTTGGAAAGGTGGAGGAACAGTAAAGGAAAGGAAGACCCCCAATGAGATAGATTGACATGGTGACTACAGAAATGGGCTCAACTGTACTGAGATGATGAGAATGGCATAGGACAGGATAAGATTCGGCCGGTTGTTCACAGGGTTGCTATGAGTTGTACTCAACAGCTGTTGTTGTTGCTGTTAAGTGTCGTCGTAGACCACTCATAGTGACCCTATGAACAAAAGACCTGAGCACTGTTCGTAGAGTTTCCGGAGGCAAGCCATTTCGGAAGTGGATGCCACTCCTGCTTCCAAGCTTGTTTTAATCAGAAGCTCCACCAAACACTGTCCACCATGGGTAACCATTATCACATTTGGCACATCAGTGTCACAGTGTTTAGTATCACAGCAACCACAAGTTACCTCTGTACAGCAATGGATAAACCAGTGCTATACAACTTAGAAAAGTGTTTGACCAAAAACACAATTTAAACCAGGCCTGAGTGCCACAGATTAAAATCACTCTCCTTGGGCTTGGTAGCATAACTTTCTGTCCACTAGGCCAGTGTAGCTCTATGTTGTCATTGTTATTGTTAGTAAGTGCCATAGAGTCATAGACAACCCATAGTGACCCTATGAATGAAAGGCCTGAGCATTGTTCATGGAGTTTCCGTAAGCAAGCCATTTTGAAGGTGGATGCCACTCCTTCTTCCAAGTTTGTTTTAATTGGGAAGCTCCACAAAAGCCAACTTTATATTATATTCTTTCCTATCACTGCCACCCTGACCCAATATCTTCAAGATTCTTGTTTGTGTACCCTGTGTACCCTGGTATTTTATTTATTTTTAAACCAACTCCTACAATTCTTTTGGCAAATAAGCTATTTACCACCAGAATAAGAACTGTTCTTCTCTTTAGAGGTTGTTGTTATTGTTATGTGCCATAGAGTCGAGCACGACCCATAGTGATCCTATGAACAAAAGACCTGAACCCTGTTCTATCCTGTGCCATTCTCACACTTTCCAACACGCAAGAGTCCATTTACAGCAGTCACCATATCAGTCCACCTGGTTGAGGGTTCTCTTCTCCTTTGCTGACCCTCCACCCTTCCCAACATCATGTCCTTAACCAAGGTGTAACACTTCCTAGCAATATATCCAAGATCTGTGAGGTGAAACCTCATCTTACGGTCAAAGAGCACTCCGGCTGCACCCTCTATAAGACATCTCTGCCCGTTCTCTTGGCCATCCATGGGATGTTCAGTGCTCTTCTCCAACTCCACAGATAGGCATCAATTCTTCTTCTGTCATCCTTATTCATTGTCCAGGTCTCAGATGCACATAGCTAGTAATCAGAAAGACCATGGCCTGAATCAGACACACCTTAGTCTTCAAACTGACGTCACTACTCCTCAATAATTTGGAAAGGTCCCTAAGGGCAGATTTTCCCAGTGCAATGTTTCTCCTTATTTCATGACTGCTAGTACTAAGGATATTAATTGTGGACCCAAGCAAGTTGAAGCTGTTGACAGTTTCAATCTCCTCTCCATCCATCATGACACTGCCTACTAGTCCAGTGATAAGAATCTTTGTTACCATGATGCTTACATAATGATAGCTATCATTCTAAAAAACAATAAGAGAAGGTAGATCAGGACTTTAGGCAGAGGAATAGCATCTTAAAACACACCTCTTTCAGGTGTGGTCTTTCAAATTTACCCAGACAAGGGTAAATTACTCTCCATTAGAGAGGTCAAACACTAATGATAAAGACTAGTAGTTAAAGGCGGGAGGGGAGCTTTCTGCCTTATGTATAACACACCAATGAAAACCTGCTGAAGGGTCAGCTGTGGGTCAGTGCTGACTTGTCAGCAGTGAATTTGAGTTGAGCATTGAGAGAGAGGCTGGATTTTCTGTAGTTGCAGTCAAGCTGAAGTTGACATGAGTGTTCTATATCCCTTCTTATAAGGTTTGTTCTAGATAGGTCATTAATAGAAGATGTAGAAATACATAGATAATAAAAGAGTCCAACAAAAGAACAAGTAAATAGATATAATCAAAGTCATTCAGTATTTCACAATCAGGGAGTATTAAATAAATACATCTTGACTGAAATATATCTTACAGCAAAACTTAGGCTGCTCATATTTTAAATATAATAATCTGAAGTCAGGACATAATATAAAGAGAAGGAGAAGATCTTGAGTATACAGAGGAGTACAGGTGCACATTTTAGATCTGAGGTTTTAAGAAAGGACTCTTCAAATTGGGCCTTTAAAGATTTTCATTGAAATTACAATCACAGTCACCTTTTTGCACCATGACACTTCCAGGAAATGGTCCCTGGCATGAGCCTTTTAATCTATGATAACTTACAACCATGTAGAAGAAGGAGTATGCTTGTGGATGTTTTTTCACTTTAAATATGAGAGCAGCTGCAAATAAAATTTATTTAATTTAGAATGGCAATTTGTTGGAAGGTTTCTTATTGTAAACCTAGCTTAAGGAAGAAAACACCTGCATAACCAGGAGAGGACAAAATTGATTAATAGGGATTTCTAAAAATTAAGTCCATGTGTGCATCAAAAACTTTTCCCAATGGGGTGAGAAGAAAACCTACAGACTGGGAAAAAGACATTTGGCAATGACATTTCAGATAAGGGTGTCATAATATGAGTTTACAGAACACTATCAGGCCTCCACAAAAGAAAGACTTCTATAACTCAGTGACAAAATAGGCAAAATATATGAAACTGCTTCTCACAAAGGAAGACATTCAGATGGCCAACAGACACATTAAGAAACATGTAAAATCACTGGCAATCAGAGAGGTGCAAATCAAAACAACAAGGAAATATAATCTCACTTTAACAGGACAGTAAGCATTGAATATTGGAGAAGACATAGAGTGGAACTTTCATGCACTGCTGGTGGGCTTGTGAAATGGTGTAACCAATCTAGAATGCAGTTTGACATTTCCTCAAAAAGCTAAACATAGAAATCCCATATGACTCAGCACTACCATGAATATATACCCCATGGAAATTGCAACTGAGATGCTCACAGATATGCCCACTTATGTTCATAGCAGGTTATTCACAATTGTAAGAACATGGAAACAGCCCAAATGCCCATCAACAAATGAATGGATTGAGGAATTGTGGTACATTCACACAATGCAGCACTAAGGAATAATGGTTTTGTGAAATATTATATAACACGGGAGAATACAGAGAGCATTATGCTGAGGGAACTAACTCAATCTCATAAAGACAAATAATACATAAGTCCATTGTTGTAAAAATAGGATAACTAGTAAGCTATGTATAAATGTCCAAAAGGGGAACAGGGCAAGTGGAATAGGGCAGGAAAAGGAGAAGGATGGAAATCACTAGGCTAGCAGAGTTTAGTGGGAAGATTGAGGGATGAAGGAATAAGGAAAAGATTCAGTGGGGATTTTCAAAAAGGTAGGGTAATAAAAGGCATAGATCAGTAGTAAGTAATTATATAAAGTATAATATATATGAATGATTGTATTATAGAAAACAATATACATGAATGAAACTCAATGTAAACAAATAATTGTATGAAAACCAATAAAAACATGAAAAAATATTCTTTACTAAAATTTAAAAAAGGAAGCTAACACCATCTGAATTTAAACTGGAAGAAATCAGGACTGAGCAGTTACTGAATTGGATCCCAAGAAAATTATTTTCAAAAGTGTAATTGTACTGCAAGTAAATTAAGGAAAATTGCTTGGACTTGTTATTGTGGGGAAGCTCATGCTCTCTGTTAATCTCTTCTAAGTTGGCATCTCTTCCCTTTGTTTTGTCTTTTCAATCTTCTAGGGCAATTTTCAGTCCCTTTTGACATCTATTTTGGTCCTTTCTTTCTTTCATTATTTTATTTTAATGAAAATTTACATAGACTTTGGATTTCCATTCATTCATTATTACACTTTTCCCCCTGCCCCCAGTAAGCTCTTCTCTTTGAAAAGTAAAATAAAAATTCTTTCATTGTTATACAATCCATTCCCCCAAATCTACTCCACTATGCAGCCTTCATTCTCCCTTTTAAACGGTTCTCTCCCTCATCTGTTTCAATGCAGTATACATTATTTATCCTATCTTTCTCAATCTCCCCCCAACCCCAATGTCGGTCCTGTTTTATAATAGTGACAATATGCAGTATTTGTCTTTTTGTGACTGAGATATTTCACTCAGCATAATGTCTTCCAGGGTCACCCATTTTGTATAATTTTTCAAGAGTTCCTTGTTTTTCAGTGCAACATAGTATTCCATTGTGTGAATATACCACAGCTTCTCTATCCATTCGTTTGTTGATGGGCACTTAGGTTGTTTCCAACTTCTTGTTATTGCGAACAAAGCTGCAGTAAACATGGGTGTGCATATATCTGCTTGGGTGTAGTTATGGTTCTTCTGTCTTTGTAATGATCTTCTGTTCTCTTCGTGGATGTTATCTTTGATGTCATCCTCAAAATCATCCTGTTAGTGTTCAGTGCCTCAAACCTATTCTGGAGATGGAAATTCAGGAGGGATAGAGACAAGACTGTATTTTGGTTCTTATGGATTTGCTTTAATTTTCTTCACCTTCGATTTGAACTTGCACATTAGTAATTGAGGTTCTGTTCCACATTCAGTACCTGGCCTGGTTTGGTTTATTTAAATTTTTTTAATGGTTTGTATGCAATTATTCATATGCATCATGTTTCTTACATGTACTTTGTTTTTTATACAATCATTCATACACATTTCATTAATGTATATTATGTTTTATACAATAATTCATATCTATATTACACTTTATCCAATCAGTATTGATCTATGCCACATCTTTTCAGGTTTCTGTTGAGCCTTTCCCATTCCTTCACTTCAGAAATTGTGGTACATCCACAGAATGGAAGACTATATAACACAAAAAGACAACAGTTTCATAAAATACTATGTAACATGGAAGAGTCATTATGCTGAGTGAAATGATTCAGTCACATAAGGGCAAATACTGGCCTGGTTTGACCACTGTCAGCAACCTGTGTTAGTCAAATAATACAATTTTCTTTGGGAAAAAATGAGGAGTACTTAAAACGCTTGCTTCAGAAGATCAAAAACTATAGCCTTTAATATGGATTATATCTCCACATTAAGAAGACAAAAACCCCACTGAGTCAATAGGCAATATCATGCTAGATGAAGAAAATATTAAAATTATCAAGGATTTTGTCTTACTTAGATCCACAATCAATATCCTTGGTATCAGCAATCAGGATACCAGGAGACATACAGCATTGGGAAAGTCTGCTGTCAGGAACTTCTCCAAATTATTTAGGAGCAGTGACGTCAGTTTAAAGACTAAGGTGTGCCTGACTCATGGTCTTTTCAATCACTTGCTATGTGTCTAAGAGCTGGATAATGAATAAGGATGGCAGAAGACAAATTGATGCTTTTGAGCTGTGGTGTTGGAGAAGAGTATTGAACAAAAGAACAAACAGATGTATCTTGGAGAAAGTTCAGTCAGACAGCTCCTTTGAGGCAAAGACAATAAAGCTTCATCTCACTTACTTTAAGGATGCTGCTAGGAGAGCTTGTTCCTTGAAGAGGATCATCATGCTTGGAAAGATGGTGAGACAGCTAAGGAAAGGAAAAACCTCAAGCAGGTGGATTGACACAGTGGGCTTGAGAGTGTCAGAGATTGTGATGATGACACAGGATAGGACAGGGTTCAGTTCTGTTCATATGGTCACTATGAGTTGTACTCAATACTACCTAACAACAACATACCTTCTATTTAAGACAATTGTGTATTTTGACACTGTGCTAAGCATGTTCCTGATAGAAGTAAAGTACTTCTTTTCATGTAACACTGGGGTAGGACTTTCTAAAGTATCTAAATTCTTTCCTTGGAGCAGGAATGAAAGCTTTCAGCTGTGGAGTTTGGAACTGAGTGAGACCACCAGGTCAGTGTCTGAAGACAAACATGTAACTAGGCACCAAAGAAAAGACTTAATGCGATAATGTATGCTGAGGATGTGGCTTTGCCTCCAGGAAAGGAACAACCTGCTAAGGACATGGGTCTGAATGGAAATACTAGCAATGTTTAATCTAGTTTTTGCTACAATGTGAATATTTTCCCCCCTCTTTTAGTTCCATCTATCTCTTTACTGTTTGTTGGAAGTGGCTCATGTCTGACTCTAGTGGGTTTCTGAGGTTGTAAATTCATAAAAGGAGATTACCCATCTTTCTCCAGCTGAGCCATCGGTGGGCTTGACTATCAAAAGACCCGTCCTTTGAGACAGCAGCTCAGCTACCCATGGACTGTGCCACCACAGCTTCCCTTCATTCAGTTAATAGGAGCCCACTCAGGATTTCCAATCACTTACACCTGTAAACGAAGGAAGAGCTCAGAGACAAATGTCAGCATCTGTCTTGTAATCATGCATGTTTTGTACTATGGTTTGTTTAGGTATTTTTTTTCTTTTTTCTGTTTGTATTATTTTTTAAGTATAATTTTTTATTTTAATTGTGATTTTTAATAAAAGTTTACACAAAAGTTAGATTGTCATTCATTCATTGTTGTACATTTTACCCCTACCCCTCCCTTCCCTCTCCCCAAGCTGACTTTTTAATTTTTATACTGTTGTTGATTGCTGTCAAGGTGAAATGAATTCTGTAATAGAAATCAGTTCTGTAATAATGTTTCCCCTTAGTTTTGGACAAGTTGGACTTTGCTGTTTCCTTACTTATTTTTTATTTTTTATTTTTTTTGTTTCCTTACTTATTAAACATGTAAATTCAACTTCTGTAAGATCACCTTAAATGACAGTGAGAATAATAATACTGTTTACTCTGAAGGCTTATTATCTTTATTCAATAAAGTACATTCTGACTAAGAAACCTTTATTAAACACTTATATATGCCAGGATCACCACTGAGCACCACGAATAGAATGAGGGAAACATTTTCCAAGCTCTTCCACATTGCTTAGCATGGGGATTTAGGACCCTTGAACCTCATGTGACTTAAAGAATTTTAGAGTTCAAAGGAGTTAAGGGTACATCTTGTCCAACATCTTTACTACACGCCTGAGTAAACCAGGCCAAAGGAAGTAAGTGAATAGTTTCAAATCACTTAGCAGGTTTTAGACTCAAAATTAGAACCTGGTTTTCCTTGTTCTTTGTCTTCAGTAGTTGTTTTCTGCTATTAGAGGGGGATAGTGTGCCCTCCCGTCAGTGGATGTGCATGGATGTTTTGCTGGAAATAAAGACAGAAAAAGAAAATAGTCGTTTTACCACACTTCCCATCCTGTCTCAATTGACTAAAAATGTTAAAAAGCTGTAATATTAAAAATTAATGAAGATACAGCCAGTCTAACTTTTTATCTATATTCTTTTACGTCCAATCCATAGAAAGGGAGCTTTGGTGGCATAGTGCACAGGGAATTGCACTGCTAATCCAGAGGCTTTGCCTTTCGGGCAGTTTGAATCCACTATTGGCTCAATGGGGGAAAGGTGGACACACTCCTTCTGTGCCATTTACAGCCTCCTGTAAGTCTACTGGAAGTTTAGCTATGAGTCAATTCTGACTAAATAGTAATAAGGGTCTTTTGTTTTGTTTTGTTTTGTTTTTTTTCCCCATATATGTATAGCTCAACACAGATGCAATTTTCTCTTCACCTTTAGACCAAAAATGACTTTCTCTGTTGCCACAGTCTCCATAAATACACTCTAAATAGCTAAACTGATTGTTATAAAGAACCCAAAACACACTACTTAGTCACTTTAGAAAATGTAAGATAATATGAAATTTTGAAAATAATGTAGCCTGTTAGCCTTGTAAGTATATTGATATATATAAACTAGGCTTACAAAAAATGTTTTTGAAGGAGGGACAATCTCCTCCTGTACCAGTCAGATCTGATTTGACGGTACACGCACACAAAAATTTAAAAAAAAAATGTTTTTGTTGTTAAATAACTACAGGGATTTTTTTAAAATAAAAAATAAGTCCTAGGCAATCTCTGGTGACCTAGTGGCAAGCAGCTGCAGTGCAATCTCAGAGATGAGCGGTTTGAATCCACCAGATGCTCTGCTGGAGAAGGAGGGACAATCTCCTCCTGTACCAGTCAGATCTGATTTGACGGTACACATACAAAAAATAATAATCATTTAAAAAAAAAAAGTTCTACTGAAACACTGCAAACACAAAAAAAGTAGAGGAAAATATACCACCTATACTTTCACTAGTTAAATATAACCATTATTTGTATGTTTGAATCATTATTATGTTTAGTGATTGGGCAAATTTTCTTATCTTACAGAAATCTATTTCTTCATTATAATATATTTAGGCAATTGCATAGGAAGGAAATAGGGGTTGAGTGGACTGGTAGGATTTGTTTGTGGTAGTGATTAGTGGTGTTTATAAATACTTTTGTTTTTCTTTGAGGCACATCATATTTCCCACTCCCTTGAATTTCATCATAGTTTTAAGTGATAGAAATTACATATATCAGTCCTAGGGTCTAATCTTTGAAAGCCATCATTACTTAATAGATATTCCAATAGCTACAGAGTCTTGGGTGTCTAGTGCTACTATTACAGAGAAACCGTAACTGGATTGCTTTAACAAACAGATTTTTTTTTTCTTTTACAGTTAGGAGGCTACAAGTGCAAATTTGGGGTGCCAGTTCCAGAGGAAGGCCCTCTTTCTGTGTTAGTTCTGGAAGAAAAATGTATGTCAGAAATTCCTTGGATATCTCCATGTATCCAGGCCTTCCTTGGCTCTTAAAACCTTTTGGAAAAACTTCCTAATAAAGGGACTAAAGTCCAAAAGCAAACACACTCCACTCCTGGAATTTCTCCAGACAAAGATACTACCTAGGAAGAAAATTACAGACCAAGATCTCTCATGAACATAGGAACAAAAATCCTTAGCAAAATCTTAGCCAATAGAATCCAAAAGCACATTTAAAAAATTCATCATCACCAAGTGGGATTCACAACAGGTATGCAAGAATGGTTCACATAAAAAAAAATCTATGTAATTCACCACAGTAATAAAGCAAATAACAAGAACCACATGATCTTAGCAATTGATGCAGAAAAGGCATTTGATAAAATTCAACACCCTTTCCTGAGTAAGACACTCAGAAAATTGCAATAGAAGGGAACTTTCCCCATATAGTGAAAAATAGATATGCAAAACCAAGAACAAATATCATTGTCAACGGAAAAGACTAAAGGCATTTTCTCTGTGAACAGAGACCAGATAAGGATTCCCACTATCACCACTTCTATTCAATACTGTATTGGAAGTACTTGCTAATGCAATAGGACAAGAGAAGGAAATAAAAGACATCTATATTGGCAAAGAGACAAACTGTTGCTATATGCAGATGATATGATAGTGTCCACAGAAAACCCAAAGGACTTAACAAAAAAAGAACTGTTAAGCTAGTGGACTAGTTCAGTAGGGTTTCAGGATACAAGATCAACATCCAAAAATCAATGAGATTCCTCATTGTAACAAAGCACAGGAAATGAAACTAAGAAAGCAATAACATTTACAATGTTGTTGTTGTGTTGTTGATTGCCATCAAGTCGAGAACGACTCATAGCGACCCTAAGAACAAAAGGTCTGAGCCTTTCTGTAACTATTGTCATTTATCAAAGTTCATAAAGTTTCTAGAGGCATGCTGTTTAGGAAGTGGATGCCATTCCTGCTTCTAAAAACAAGGGAGCTCTGGTGGCCTAGTGGTAAGAAGTGCATTGCATTCCCAAAGATTGCAAATGTTTAAATCCTCCAGCTGCTCCTCAGGATAGGCAATCTCCTCCTGTGCAATTAAATGCCTCTGAAAACCCACTGGAGGGGTAGCTGTGGATTGGTTCTGACTTGAACATTTACAATAGCTAACCACAAATTGAGATACTTTGGAGTGAACCTAACTAGAGGCACAAAAGACCTGTACAAAGAAAACTAAAGAACATTTTAGCAAGACACAATAAAAGACATAAATAAATGAAAAACTGTACCCTGTTCATGGATAGGAAGAAACAATATTGTGAAAATGACAATCCTATCAAAAGCAATCTACATGTTCAACGCAATCCCAATACAGATACTATACTCATCTTTTAAGGAGATCAAAAGGGAAATTGTCAAGTTCATTTGGAGAGGAAAGAGATCCTGAATAAACAAAGCACTTGTGAAAAACAAAAATGAAGTGGATGGCATGACCTCCTACACAGCAGTAGTAACCAAAACAGCATAGTACTGGCTCAATGACAGGTACATAGACCAATGAAACAGAATCAAGAACCCAGAAATAGCCCCAGCTATCTATGATCTGATATTTGACAAAGGGGGGGAAAACCCCCAAACCCTTCAAATGGAGAAATGACACCCAACAGGATCCACATCTATACAAACTACACAAAAATCAACTCAAGATGGATCAGAGATCTGGGAGTAAAACCCAAAACCATAAAGTTCACAAGAGACAAATTGAGACCAAGCTTAGAAGGCCTAGTCTATGGTATAAAGAGATTGCCAAATATCACCAGAAATGCACAATCTGGAGAGGATAAAATTGATAAATGGGACCTTCTAAAGATTAAATCTTTGTGTTCATCAAAAGCAGGGTGAAAAGAAAGCCTTGCCAACTGCAACAAACATTTGGCAGTTCCATTTCAGACAAAGGCCTCATATCAAAAGTTTATAGAATCCTACCGGTCCTCTACAATAAAAATATTGATTATGCAGTTACAAAAAGGGCAAAAGGCATGGAAAGACTTTTCACAGAGGAGGACATTCAGGAGGCCAACATACTCATGAAGAAATGCTAAAAATCATTGGCAAGAAGAGAGAGATACCATTTCACTCCAGAAGCAGTGGGGAAGCAATCAAGGTAATAAATCTATTATAATTTTTCTCTCCTCCTATTCCTCAGTCCACTGCCAATGCTTCTTCTCATTGGTCAAACTCAACAAGAAATCTGAATGATAACACAATTAATAAAGATGCCAATCTTTGGGCACAGAATGGAATTAAAAAAATGTGGGAATGGATTTAAGCAGCAAATAGAGACTATGCAACTTTATTAAATCTTCCACCCCAACAGTACCCACTGTTGTCCTTTTTTTTTCCAGATAGAAATTCATTTATCCAAATTAGGGGATACTTACAAACCTTAGTAATTATCATATCTTGTTTGATGTAATCAATTCATTTCTAATCCCACTTGGGACCTGTGGCATTAGTCTCCACCAGTGAATACTCTTTATATAAGACTAAAGAGCTTTGGAAAAAAAGAAAAATAAGCTGTCAATTAATATAAAGCATAGCTGCCATCGTTTAATATGAAAACTATCTAGCATAGACTATTCCTTTGCCTCCTTTAGTGTCTGTGTGACTTGTAACAAGGCTGTGGCTATGAGGCAAGGGGCGTTCTCAGCAGAAAGGGTTACCAGGTGGAGGTAGTCCTAGAAACAATTACTAAAGGTAGTAATGGATGGAATGGCAAAACAAGAGTTTCTATGCTGGGGTATCTTCTTAATGGGGCTCCAATTTCAGGAATGTTGGTTCTGATCTACAAGCACTAGCCTATCTTTAGAGGAAAGAAGAATCCAGTCCTTTATATGAGGCGCAGTAAAAACTAGGTGAGTGGGTGTTTAGAACTCCAACCTGTTAGGCAGGTGTTGATGGCTGGTTGCTAATTCCATCCGGAATATTCTAGACAGGAAGCAGCCCAATACTTAGGTTGTTATTTGCTGCCTTTAAGTCAATTTTGATGTATTACAAACCCATGTGTGACATAGTGGAACTTCCCCAGTGAGGTAGCCAAGGGTATAATCTTAACTTTTTTTTTTAATTTTTTTTTCACTTTAATGTAATTTCAAAGCCATAAAACAATTTAGTATATTACATGGAAAGAATGAAACTAAAAAGAAATCAGGTCCCCACAAAGGTCAATATGAAAAATATGTTGCCCGTTGTTGTTAGGAGCTGTAGAGTTGGTTTTGACTTCCAGCCATCCTAAATGGACAAAAACATTCAGAATATCACGGTTGAAGGTGAATTCACCCTCAACCAGGTGAACTGACTCAGTGACTTCATTAAAGGGCTCCAGTGTGTCAGAGACTGTGATGATGGCACACGATTCAACAGGGTTCAGATCTATTGCACATAGGGTTGCTATGAGTCATACTCAACTCGATGGCACCTAACAATAAAGTATAGACAAGAGAATAAAGCACTGCTATGTTTGAGCTCATTGTTGCAGACACTATGCTAATTCATCTAATTGAAAGGCTTCCTGTTTTGTTGATAAACCTCTTCTTTATCAAGCATGATGTCCTCCTAATAGCATGTCCAAAGCATATGAGAGAAAACTCTTGCCCTACTTATCTCAAAGGAGCATTCTGATTACACTTGATCCAAAACAGATTTGTTTGTTCTTCCAGCTACCCATGGTATGTTAATATTCTTGATCAACACACAATTCAAAGGTATTAATTCCTATGTTTTCCTTGTTCAACTTTCACACGTATATGAGACCATTGAAAATACTAGTTGAGTCAGGTGCACTTCAGTCCACAGAGTAACAGCTTTAACACTTTAAAGAAGTCCTTTGCAGCACATTCGCCTGATGAAATACACTGATGTCTTGACTCTTGCTTCCACAGGTATTGATTGTAGATCAAAGGAAAATTAAATCCTTGACAACTTCAATTTTTTTCCTCTCTTTATCATGCTGATGTTCATTGGATCAGTTGTAAAGGTTTTTTTGTTGTTTTTGTTTCCCCCCCCCCCTTTTACTGAAGTGTAATCCACAGGAAAGGCCAAGGTTTTGTTGTGTGGGTTTTTTTTTAAAAATAAAATATTTTACACTGGTTTACTTACAAAATTCATATACCTTGTTTTCCACACAAATCTTTCCCATTTTCTTTACCCACTCCTCCCTCCACCCATCAAATTGTTCACCCCACCTCCTCTGTCCCTTATCCCTCTGTTCCCACCCTCTCCCCCCTTCGATACTCATACTCATTCTACAATAATGGTCTTCTTCTTTTTTTAAAATCTATATCTGTAAACTCTATGAACTTGGATAAATTACTAAATCTACACGAGTGTTCAGGTCTTTCGTTCATAGGGTAGCAATGAGTCGTCTACGACTTGATGGCACTTAACAACAACAACAAACAATTTATTATTATTCACAAAGCTGCATACATTCATATACCCACTAAGACACAAGTAAACATCTTTCTGGTGTACTCTGATTTCACCCAACACTCATCAACATCAGCAGTGATATTCTTATCCCACGACGTCTTGTGGATCCAGTTTGTATTTCTGGCAGGCTCCAGAAATCTACTGCTCTAGCTGATTTTTTGTTAATTTTGGCAAGATTTTACTTGTGTGTGTAATTAAAGATAATTCTTTGCAATTTCCTCCTTTCTTTGCATCACCCTTTTTTGAATTGGGACAAATATGGGCCTGCACCTGCCCAGGGAGCTGTTTTCAATGTTATTTATTTATTTATTTTGCATAGACTAGTTACCATGTCCAAGCCTGTATCTGTTTGTTGAAATGTCTCAATTGATAGGACGTCAATTTTGAAAGTTTATTTTTGGCCAGGGTCTTCAGTTAGCCTGGATATCTCCCAACATTGTTTCTTTTTTCATATGATTACTATACTAGTTTATTTACAAAATATAAATACATTGTTTTTCACACCAGTCCCTTCTCATTTCCCTAACCACCCCATCAAATTGTGCAACTCCATGATTAATTCCCCTGTCTCCTGCAAACCCCTCTGCTTCCAGTCCCCCACCCCTTGGATCCTCATGTATATTCTACAGTATTTTTCCTTATGGGACTGACTTAGTTCACTCAGCATAATGCACTCCAGTCCCTCCCAAGTTAGGTAGTAATTTACAAAATCATTGCTCCTGCGTGCTGCATAGTATTCCATTGTGTGAATGTCCCATAATTTCGCAATCCATTAGACTGTGGTTAGGCCACTGTTTTTATTCTTCACTAGTAAGTGTTTCAGGTCCTTTTTACTGTCAGCAAACTAGGTTGTATCATCTACTTATGACAGGTTCTTGAGTCTTCTCTACACTTGATATTGCCAATTATATAGTGTATGATATTAAGGAGTTATTGTTCCTTTTCTGTATATGGCAATGGAAACATGCATGTTGTTGTTTGGTGCCTTCTAGTCAACTACAACTCATAGTGGCCTTATGAACAAACAGATCTGAACCTTGTCCTACGCTGCACCATCCTCATGACCTCTGATAAGCTCATTGTTATTGTCACTGAGTCAATCTAGCTTGTTGAGAGGCTTCTGCTCTTTCTCTGATCCTCCACCTTTCCCAGCATGATGCCATTTCCCAAGGACTGGCCCTGCCCCTGACAACATGCCCCCAATTTATATATATATATATATATACACACATATATATACATATATATACACACATATATATAACTTTTATTATACTAGTTTATTTGCAAAATCCACATACATTGTTTCTCACACCAGTTCCTTCCCATTTCCCTAACACCCCAAATATTTGAAATGAAGTTTTCACCATTCTTTCTCCCTAAAGAACACCATGGAAGTACTTATCTTTTAAGATATCTACTGCAATATTTTCTGGTGAACCTATATGGTCTGCTATATGCGATATTCTGGCTTTTTAAAGATGTTATCCAGTGTGGTGCTTGGAAAAGTAGAAGATTAGTGAAAGAACAGAAAGTCCTGAATGAGGTTAGTTGGCACAGTCTCGGGAACAGAGATCATGAAGATGGCACAAGATAGGGCAAGGTTTCAATCCATTGTTCATAAAGTCACTATGAGTCATAGTTGACTCAACAGCACCTAACAACAACAATGTGTAGTGGTAAAGGGAATATAAGATAACAAGTAAAACAAGATTGACCAGATGTTGATAAATGTTGAAATAAGAAAACAGATATATGAGAGCTTATCCTATTTTCTCTTACTTTGTGTGTATGTTTGCAAATATCCGTGATAATTTTAGGAAAAACTAAATATTTGTGCAATGTTTAGAGACTGTGACTGCTATTTAAAAAAGCAGGCACACAAAATGCAAGATTATTAATTGGTTTCTCAGTTTCTCTTGATTTAGGGGAGCTCAGATGGCCTAGTGGTGAGAAGCTGCACTGCAAACCCAAAGGCATGTGTTTCGAATCCACTAGTTGCTGCACGGGAAGAAATTAGGCAATCTTCTCCCATGCAATTTACTGTCTCTGAAAACCACTGGGTGGTCAAATTCTGGGTTAGTTCTGACCTGACAGCACCTAATAATGAAGGTTTGATTTCTTTTTTCTTGACAGCATTTTATAGAATTGTACATTTGAAGATGAATATAAAAAAATCAATGTATTTTTATTCATAACTTCTTTATAGTAGCTTCTCAGTTCCTCCTAATATACTTCCAATCTTACTACTGATTCTTAATAATTCCCCCTCATGTCACCTCAACACTTGACTCTTATAATGTTAATTAATACCTTTGTGTAGTTACTGCAACCAGACATTTTAGTGTTTGAATTCAGATGTTAACTCAGTAAGCTTTCTGATCAAAATTTTGTTGCTGACTTAATTCTATAAAAGAATAAAGAGACCTTCAGAACTCTTCACCACCCCCAACAATTTTTAAAAGCTGGTTCTACAATATATTGAAATTTCTAGTTCTAAATTACATTTTATACATCTCTGAATAAGATAGTCTTAACTATTTTCATTGGTAGGTGTAGTTATAATAGGCTTTCATCTTAATGAGGGCAAATGGCAAGATCTTTCCATTTGTAGCTGCCAGATGGGTTCAAACCTCTAACCTTTCAATTATCAGCAAAGCATTTAAGTGTTATATCATCGGGGCTCTCTCAATGGCAATCTGCTAATCAAAAGCTCTTGAATGAAACTAAAACCAAATAAAACTCTTGAATTCTGCAAGGTGTTAAGCATTCTTTTGAAAATATGAAATGTAATGTCTAAAGAAAAAACTTTGTAGATATGGAATTTAGGCAGAAATGAGGGTGCTCTGTGGTGAACTTGATAGAGAGAGTTGCACTGCTAACTCAAATCTCTGGTGGCTCAAAGCTACTAAAAGTGCAAAGGAGAAAGTGGGAATTCCCCTCTCATGCAATTTCTAGACTTGGAATCCACTGGAGGGCTAGCTGTGAGTTGGAACAGACTAGACAGCAGTGAGTCAGGTTGGAGTGAGAAAGACAGAGTTCAAATAAATTAACACAAATAGTCCACTAATCATCCCAGTAAAATGTGCTGTGGAGAATTATGGAGTGCTATCAAACACTTAAAAGGGAACCGAGCTTCATACAGAGTCAGAGCCGCTTTTCAGGGCAATAGATCTATTTCAGGTACATTATGAGGCAAGTATAAGACAAAATCCAATTCCAAATAGTATTTTCTCCTAGGAGGAAGAGAGCTCCCAATCATATTCTCCCTGACTTGCTCCCTGAGCTCCAGGTATGGACAGGATGAGACCAGATAGAAGGCTGACCCTGAAGATATTTAGAGAAGTAAACTGCTTTTGTAGGCGTGAGTGGTTATTATTTCTGTGTGCACTTAAGCAGGTGTGCTTGTGAGAGAGCAAGAGAGATATGTTTTTATGTCTCAATCTCCATTGTTATTTCCTTGTTTGTTGCAGTGTTGAGCCATTAGGCCTGGAAACCAATATCACCAGTTATTAAAGGTAAATCTCAACTAGTAGAGGCAAAAGCTAAAAGTTCTCACACTATTTGCACCTATTCTCTTTTCTCCTCTTGGTTTTTGTAACTGCTCGGCTTTTAACTCTTTTTGTATTGTAGCTAAGAACTCAAACTCTGAGGTCACATAAACCTATGTTTCACTCTTGGCTTCTATAAAACTGGTAAAGCTCCTGAACATCTCCTAATTTCATTTTCTTCAACTACAAAAAAGGTAGTAATAGTAATCTCTACCTAACAGGGTGAGAAAAAGGAAAATAGAAAGATTACTATAAATGGAAGCTCTTGTTATTGCTCTTGTTTCTTCTTAGAACCTTGGTCCAGGTAACACAATCCAATTAACATTCATCATTTGCTAGAGCACAGGCTGCAGTTACTCCTGGGTGAAGTGACTTGTGGCTGCTTCACTGAAACACCTTATCTAACCTATTCTTTAGGATCCCACACAAAAATCAGTCATCAAATCACTGCTCTACCCCAAGCTATCAGGCAACTTCTCTTGCTGCCCTTTTCTCTCTTGTTTGATAAATTCCTATTATGAGTGGTAAGAACTGTAGTGGCATAATGGGTATGGAGTTGTTCTCTCATGCCCAAAACTGGTGGTTTGAATCCACCAGAAGCTCCAAAGAGAAAGGCAGGCAATTTTCTCCCCTCTGAAAAGCCACTGGAGGGCCAGCTATGAGTCTGTTCCAGTGCAATGGTACATAACAATATGAGTAGGAGGAACTGTGCATTTTTATACTTATGAAACAAAAGCTATGTAACTGCTTCTTAATTTTAAAGTCACATAGATTACACATTTATATTCCTGAAAAACAATGAACTAGCATTAAACTGTTTATGTTAATGAGTCTGTGATCCTGGAATGGAATCACAATGATTCTCTAGCCTGGAACCAGTTGGTCTCTTGAGGTTATTTTAGAATTATGAAAGGCAAGGTAATGGCAAACTAATGCATTCTACTCTCATATGATTTGCAAGTTATGTGCTAAGGCTCCCTAGATAGGTCAAAGATGTTTGGTAGCTGGTAATATCACATTGCTTAAATTACCAAAAGCCCTGGTGGTGCAGCAGGTAAGTGCCCAGCTAGTAACCAAAATGCTGGTGGTTCAAACTCACCAGTGGCTCCAGGGAAGAAAAATGTGACAGTTTTCCCTCAGAAAGATTATAATATTAGAAACATGTGAGACAGTTCTTTGTTTTAGAGGCTCAGAATTCATTCAAAAGCCATAATATTTTGTGTTTCGTTGACTATGCAAAGTCATTTGACTGTGTAGATAACAACAAACTATGGCTAACCTTGAGGAGAATGGGAATCCCAGAACACTCTATTGTACTTATGTGAAACCTATACTCAGACCAGAAAGGAGTCCTCAGAAGACAGCAAGGAAACACTGCATGGTTCAAAATCAGGAAAGGAGTGCATCAGGGTTGCATCCTGTCTCCATAGCTTTTCAATATGCAGGATAGATCATTCAGGAGGTAGGGCTTTATGAGGAGAAACGTAGGATCAGGATGTGAGGAAGTCTCATCAACAACCTATGTTATGCAGATGACACAATCTTGCTTGCTTTAACTGAGGAGGAAAGAGCTTGCTGCAGAAAGTCAAGCACAGTAGTCTTCAATATGGATTAAAGCCGAACATCAATAAGGCAAAAATTCTCACCACTGGGCCAATTGACAGCACCATGATAGATGGAGAAGAGATTGAGGTTGTTAACAATTACAGCTTGCTCAACTCTAAAATCAACAGTCTTGGCACCTGTAGTCAGGAAATCAAAAGATGAATTGCACTGGGTAAATTTGTGGTCAAGAACCTTTCCAGAGTCCTGAGAGGTAAAGATGTCATACTAGAGAGTAAAGTGTGCCTGATTCATGTCATGGTCTTTGCAATTACTCACTATGAATCAGAGAAATGGACACTAATTAAAGATGAGAGAAGAAGAATTGATGTCTTTAAGTTGTGTTTCTGTAGAAGAGTATTGCACATATCATGGACTGTCAAGAGCACAAATAGGTCTGCCTTGGAGAAGGTGAAAACAAGTTTCTCCTTGAAGGCTAGGATTTTGAAGCTTCATCCCACATACTTTGGACATGTAGCCAGGAGAGACCAGGACATCATACATGAAAGGGTGGAGGGACAGCACAGGAGAGGAAGACTCCAGATGAGATGGGTTGATACAGCAACTGGGGCTTTGGGTGTAGGTGTGTTGGGGTCAATGAGACCAGCTCAGGACAGGGCAGGCTGCAGAGCTGTCATACATAGTGTCGCTTTGAGTTGCAGATGACTCAATGGCACATAACAACAACAACAGGTACAAACAACCAGAGGGTTGGAGCTGCAAGTTCACGTAAGCTTCCACATTTCAAAAACCAGCTATTTAAAATATTCCAGAGAACAGTTACTTGGTGACACACATGAAGAAACCATTAGTCAAAGATGCCTTGATGATAACTCAAAACCCATTGAGTCAGAACTGATTGACAGTTTCTGAGGTAGTAAACTGTACAGGAAAGGATTGCCTATCTTCAATCCTCAGAGCCCCTGGTAGATTGGAACTGCCAGAGAGGTGTAGCTTCTGTGTTAGCTGTGCAACTGCTTATGGACTATATCACCAGAATTCCTGAAATATTTTTGTTTGTTAGGAGCCATTGAGTCAACCACAACTCATCACAACCTTTTGAATAACAGATCTGAACCTTGCTCTATCATGCACCATCCTCACTATCTCTTCATATGCTTAAGCCATCACTACAGTCACTGTTTCTATGGATGGTCTTAATACATTTCTGTGACCCTTCACCTTTCCCTTCATGAAGTTTTTAACCAGGGACGGCCCTCTCCTAACAACATGTCAGAAGTGTGTGAGATGAAGTATCACCATCTGTGTGTCTCTTAGGGGTACTCTGTTTGCATTTTCCCCAAGACTTATCTCTTTGTTCTTTTGGCAGTTCATGGGATAGTCAGTACTCTTCTACGACATCAAAATTGAAAGACTTTGATTCTTCTTCTAGTATCTTTCTTGTCCAACTTTCAGATGCATAAGAACCATCTACAGCAAACATTTATAGTATATTTTAGTACTGGTATGGCTAGACCATACCCTGCTTGCTGAAACTGAAGAGGACCTGAAGCACCTGCTGCAGAGGGTCAAGGACTGCAGCCTCCAATATGGATTGAGGCTCAATGTCAAGAAGACAAAGATTCTCACCACTGGACCAATTGGCAGCATCAGGATGGATGGTGAAGAGATTGAGATTGTTCACAGCTTTAGCTTGCTTGGCTCCACAGTCAACAGTCTTGGCACCAGTAGCCAGGAAATTAAAAGGCACATTGCCATGGGAAAGTCTGCTATTAGGGACCTCTCCAAAGTACTGAAGAGCAATGGTTCTCTGGAGACTAAGGTGCATCTGATACAGACCATGATCTTCGCAATCACTTGTTATGCATCAGAGAGTTGGACAATGACCAAGGAGGACAGAAGGAGAATTGATGCCTTTGAGCTGTGGTGCTGGAGAAGAGTACTGAGAATACCATGGACTGCTAGGAAAACAAACAGATTTGTCCTGGAAAGGGTTAAATCGGGTGGCTCCTTGGAGGCAAGGATTCTGAGGCTCCTTCTAACATACTTTGGACATGTTGTGAGGAGAGACCAGTCCTTGGAGAGGGACATCATGTTTGGTAGGGTGGAGGGACAGTGCAGGAGGGGAAGGCCATCTATGAGGTGGATTGATTCAGTGACTGGGATAATCGGGATGGGAGTGTCAGAGACAGTGCGATTGGCACAGGACAGAGCAGAGTTTAGGGCTGTTGTACATAGGGTCGCTATGAGTCGCAAGCGACTTGATGGCACATAACAACAACAACAGGGCTAGACCTGTCCTTTGTTTGTTTTTAAATAAAATTTTTATTTTATACTGGTTAACTTACAAAGTTCACATACATTGTTTTTCACATTGGATCTTTCCCATTTTTTTTATCCCTCCATCCATCCATAGAATAGTGTAACTCTATGATTAACCTCCCTGCCCATCCTGGAGTGAGATGGTATCTCATTGTGATTTTGATGTGCATCTCTCTTATTGCCAATGATTTTGAGCACTTCTTCATGTGTCTGTTGGCCATCCAAATATCTTTCTTTTGCCCATTTTGTAACTGAGTTATCAGTCCTTTTCTTGTGGAGGCCCTATAGGATACTGTAAACTTTTTATATGAGACCACTGTCTGAAATGGTATTGCTAAATGTTTTTTTCCCAGTCATTAGGTTTTCTTTTCATTCTGTGGGAAAATGCTTTTGATGTGCACAGGGACTTAATCTTTAGAAGGTTCCATTCAAAAATGTTGTCCTCTCCAGATTGTGCATTTCTGGCTGTATTTGGAAATCTCTTTATAGCATACACTAGGCCTTCTAAGCTTGATTCCAGTTTGTCTCTTATGAACTTTATGGTTTTAGACTTTACTCCCAGGTCTCTGATCCACATTGAGTTGATTTTTGTGTATGGCGTGAGATGTAGATCCTGTTTTAGCTTTTTGCAGATAGCAGTCCAGTTTTGCCAGCACCATTTGTTGACGAGGTTGTCATTTCCCCATTTGATAGGTTTTGTTTCTTCATTGAGTATCAGTTGACCATAAATAGATGTGTCTATTTTGGATTATCAATTCTGTTGCATTGGTCTATGTGCCTGTCATTGTACTAGTGCTATGCTATTTTGGTTACTAATGCTGTGGCTTGAGCTTTGAGGTTTGGGATTGCTATGGTTCCCACTTCATTTTTGTTTTTCAGAAGTGCTCTGCTTATTTGGGTAGAGTCAGCCTTTGTACTTGTTCTTTCACGTGAACTTTTGGATTAATTTGTCTGCCTCCATAAACTTTACCTTAAGTATGCACTGGCATATTTGATCCAAGAAGAAGGGATGCTTTCTATTTGGCCAAGCCTACTTTATTATCTTTCAAGAATAGTTTATAATTTCCTTTACATAGATTTTGAGCGTTTCCTGTTTATTCTTAAAAGTTTCTCTTTTTCATTGTCATTGCAAATATGGCTTTCTCATCCATTATCTCTTATAACTGGTTGTTATTTGGATATATAAATTTATTTTTATATATTGATTTTATATTCTGCTATCTTACATAATTTTTTTATTGTTTGAGATAATCCTATTATTGGTTCTCAAGGGCAGAGATTGACAAACTTTCTGAGTAAAGGTCAGATAATAAATATGTTACACTTTGCAAGTTGATTGCTCTCCGGCATAACTACTCCACCCTGCAATTAATGCTGCAAAAGCAAAAACAGACAAATAAAAAATACTTTGTATGAATAAATGTTAAAAAAAACTCTATGTATACCTTATCCTATATGTAAAAATAATTCCCAATTGATCAAGGTTGTAAATATGAAAACAAAGATAAGAAAAGTCTTGAGAGATAATGTAGGGGCAAAATTTTGGTATTTAGTAACTGTTATTGTTGTTAGGTGTCATCATGTCGATTACCACTCATACTGCCCCATTACAATTCATTTGAACTTTGCGCATCCTCAGAATATCTGCTATGGTTCAGTCCATTGTTAGAGTGACTGTGTCAACCCATCTTGTTGAGGTCTTCTCTTTCTCTGATCCTCCGCATTCTCCAGCATGCTCTCGTATTCAAAAGTCTGAACACTCCTGACAACATTCCCTGAGTATATTTGGCAATATCACAATTCTTACCTCTAAGGAGCATGCTACTTGCACATTCTCAAAGGCAGATGTTTGTTCTTTTAGCAGTCCAGGGGATATTCAATACGCTTTTCTGATACCACAACTCAAAGGCAACAATTTTTCTTCTGTCATCCTTATTCATTGTCCAATTTTCAAAGCATAGCAAGCAATTGAGGAGATCATGGCTTGGGTCTGGTTCACCTTGGCCTTTAAATGGACATCCTTGATCTTCAGAACTTTGAAAAGGTCCTCGACAGATATTCCCAACATAATATGTCTTTTAATTTATTGACTACTGTTACTCTGCATATTGATTGTGGGTCCAAGTAAGATAATATTGTTGACAACTTCAATCTTTTCTCCATCTATCATAATGTTGCCTATTGGTCCAAATGATCTATAGAATTTTTGTTTTCTCCATGTTGAGATATATAGTCTTTGCTCTTCTGAAGCAAATGCTTTAAGTCCTCTAACTTTTAGCAAAGTTGTATAAACTACATAATCCTGGTTGTTGATGAGTCTTCCTTCAACTAGATATATAATTTTTCACATAATCTAGCTTCTTGAATTATATTTTCAGCATGCAGACTGAACAATTATGGAGAAGGATACAACCAGGTGCACATCTTTAATAATTTTAATCATGCAGTGTTCCTTTGTTTTATTCAGATAGCAGCTTCTTGATCTAGTATAGGTTCACATGAACAAAATGAAATATTTTGAGATTTTCATTCTTCTCAATATTATTCATAATTTTGTTTTGATCTACACAGTCAAATGACTTTGCACAGTCAATGAAATAAACATCTTTCTGGTAATCTCTGCCTTCAGTAAAAGTCCATCTGACATCAGCGATGATTACTCTGGTGCCATGACCTCTTCTGAATCCAGCTTGAATTTCTGGCAATTACCAGTCTGTGTAATGTTCAAGTCACTTTTGAATAATCTCAAGCAAGATTTTACTTGCATGGGATATTAATGATATTGTTTGATAATTTTCACATTCTTTTGTTGTTGATATGTGCTGTCAAGTCACCTGTGACCCATAACTACCCTAAGTATAGCAGCTCTGAACCCTGTCCTGTCCTAAGCCAGTCTTACTAATTCCAACACACCAACCCCCATTGCCCCAGTCACTGTATCAGTCCATCTCGTCCAAGGTCTTTCTCTCCTTTGCTATCCCTCCACCCTAAGCATGATGTACTTCTCTTAGGACTGGTATTTCTGGGTCATGTGCCCAAAGTATGTGAGAGGGAGCTTCAAAATCCTAGCCTCCAAGGAGAAGCTTGGTTTCACTGTCTCTAAGACAGACCTATTTGTTTTCTCGGCAGTCCATGGTATGTTCAAGATGCTTCTCCAGCATCACACTTTGAAGACATCAATACTTCTTCTGACATCCTTAGTTATTGTCCAACTCTTTAAAGCATAAAAAGTAATTGTAAAGACCATGGTCTGGACTGACATTGTTGCTTTTCAGTACTCTGCAGAGGTCCCTGACAGCAGATTTTCCCAATTCATCTTTTGATTTCCTGCCTGCTGATCGATTGTGTGAAGCCAAGCAAGTTGTAATTGTTTAAAACCTCAATCTCTTCTCCATCAATTGGTGCTGCCAATTTTTCCCGTGGTGAGAATCTTTGTCTTCTTGCTGTTAAGCTTCCATTCGTATTGAAGACTATAGTCCTTGCCCTTCTGCAGCAAGCACTTCAGGTCTTCTTCTGTTTCAGCAAGCAAGGTTGTGTCATTTGCATAATGTAGGTTGTCGAAGAGTCTACCTCCAATCTTGATGCCACATACATCCTCATAAAGTTCCATGTCCCGAATGATCTGTTCTGCATATAGATTGAAAAGGTATGGAAACAGGATGCATCCCTAACACACTCCTTTACTGATTTTGAACCATGCAATGTTTTTCTGCTCTGCTCTGAGAACTGTTTCCTGTTCCTGCTCCAACTATACGTTTTGCATAAGCCCAACCAAGTATTCTGGGATTCCCATTCTCCTCAAGGTTAGCCACAATTTGTTGTGGTCCACCCAGTTAAATGCCTTTGCATAGTCAATGAAACATGAATAGACATTTCTCTGGTACTCTTTGCTTTCTACAAAGATTCATCTGGCATTGGTGATAATGTCTGTAGGGCCACAGCCTCTTCTAAACCCAGCTTGTATTTCTGGTAGTTTTCTGTCAGTGTACTGTTTCATAGTTTCTGGATAATCTTCAGCAGAATTTTTCTAGTGTATGATATTAGTGATATTGTTCTATAATTTCCACATTCTGTCAGGTCACCTTTTTTTGGAATGGGAATAAAAATTAATCTCTTCAAGTCAGCTGGCCAAGTGGTTGTCCTCCAGATTTCTTGGCACAACTTGGTGAGCACATTCAGGGCAGCATCTGTTTGTTGAAATACGTCAATTGGTTTGCCATCAACTCCTAGGACTTAATTTTTTGCCAAGTCCTTCAGAGCCACCCGAACTTCCTCCTTCATCACCATTGCCTCTTGATCATATATTGTTTCTTGAATTTTAATAGAATCAAATATGCATCTCTTCCAGTCCATTGGCAATGTAGCTGTCTTCCAAACTTTTTGGCATAGAATAGTGAGTGTGTACACGGTTGCATCTGTTTATTGAAACATATAAATTGGTATTCCATCAATTCATGGGTCCTTAATTTTTTTCCAAAAGCCTTCAGTACATCTTGATCTTCTTATTTCATTACTACTGAGTCTTGATCAACCAATCCTATTTGGTATAGTAACTGTGTATTCCTTCCATCTTCTTTTGATGCTACCTATATCATTCAAAATTTTGTCCCTAGAATCCTTCAGCATTGCAATTTGAGGCTTTAAATCACTTTTCGGTTCTTTCAAGATGAGAAATTCCCAGTGTATTCTTTTTATTTTCCTAACTATAGGTCTTCACACATTTCATTACAATACTTTGTCTTGTTGAGCTGCCCTTTGGAATATTCTATTAATCTTTTTTATTTCAACATAACTTACTTTTAGCCTCTCTGCATTCTAGTGCAATTTTCAGTCTCTTCTGACAGCCATGTTGGTCTTTTCTTTCTCCTCTTTCTTTTCAATGACTTTTTCTTTTTTTCCTTCCACAGAAGGCTTGAGACCTAAGCCATCATATCGAGAGCTGGGTGGAAGGAGGGAGTTGTTGAATAGGGTAGGTAGGAGTGTAAGAGGATGCTGGCAGAGCGAGGAAAGGGATGGGTCAAGACACATTTGCCAAGTGCAGAGAGAAACACTGAATCTATTAGTTGCTTCTATAATTGGGAAATGTCTGCTCCTTTCTGTAAAATGCTTGTCTGTCAGATACTGTTCTAAATCTGAGCATTCAAATTAAGACAGACTAGGAAGAAAGGTTGACCATACACTTCCGAAATAACAGGCCTTCAAAAACCCCATGTGCAAGCAGATGACACCTAGAGTAAATGAACAGATATGGCTACTGAGGTTGAGCCCTCAAATATGGGAGCACAAAGGTGGAGGAACAGTTGTAAGCAGACACTAGTGACTGGTACGTGGAATAGAGAAGCATGGATGTAGGAAAATTGGACACTATTAAGAAAGAAATGGAACACATATATATTGACATACTTGGTATTGGCGAAATGAGATGGTTTGGCATGGGATATTTTGAATTAGATGATCTTATGATCCACTACACCAGAGATGAAAAGGTGAGGAAAAATGGGGTTGCTTTCATGGTTTAAAAAGTCATTTCTAAAAAGTGGACACTAAAAAAAAAAAGTCATTTCTATATCCATCTTGAAATACAATGTTGAGAGTGACAGGATAATATCCATATGCATACAAGAAATACTATCATCATTCAAATAAATGCACCAACAAGCAGAGCCAAAGAGGAAGAAATAAAATATTTCTAATAACTTTTGCAGTCAAATATTGATCAAACATGCAATCAAGATGCATTAATAATAATTGGTGACTGGAATGCAAAAGTTGGGAATAGAGAAGAAGGATCAGTATTTGGAAAAACATGGACTTGGTGACAGAAATGAACCTGGAGATAGAATGATAGAATTTTGCACAATCAACGACTTATTCATTGCAAATATGTTTTCTAAGAAACATAAATGCAGGCTATCCATGTGTATTTCACCTGATGGTATTTCATAGGAATCAGATAGATTACATCTGTGGAAAGAATCTCTGGAGAAGCTTAGTATCAGCTGTAAAAACTAGGCCAGATGCTCATTGAGAAACAGATCACCAACTACTCACATGCAAGTTCAAGGTGAAGCTAAAGAAGGTTAAATAAAATCCACAGGAACCAAAATTTGACCATGAATCTATCCAACTTGAATTTCAAAACCATCTCAGCAAAAATTTAGACCCTGAATGCTAATGAGTGAAGATTAGACAAGTTCTGGGAGGGTATCAAGAATATTATCAATGAAGAAAACAAAATGTCATTAAAAAGACAGAGGAGGATGAAAAGACCAAGATGGATGTCAGAAGACACTCTGTATATTGCACTGGAGTGCTAAGAAGACAAAGCAAAGGAAAGCAAGAGCTTAAGGAGCTGAACAGAAACTTTCAAAAGGCATTGCGGGGACACAAAGCAAAGTATAATGAAATGTGCCAAGAGCTCAAGTTAGAAAATCAAATGGGCCAAACTCACTCAGCATTTCTTAAGCTCAAGAAAGTGAAGAAAAATTCAAGCCTCGAGTTGTATAATCAACGACTTAAGGATTAATCCTTAAGGATGCTGTGGGCAGAATATTAAATGATCCAGGAAGCATTAACAGAAGATGGAAGGAGAATACAGAGTCACTGTACAAAAAAAGAGTTGGCTGACACAGAAGAATTTCATGAAACAATGCATGAGAAAGCCAGCGAAGGAAGAAGTTCAAGCTGCCCTGAAGGAATGGGCAGAAAACATGGTCCCAGGAATTGACAGCATACCAACTGACATATTTCAAAAAACAGACACTGCTCTGAATATGCTTACCAAGTTGTGCCAAGAAATTTGGAGGACAACCACCTGGCCAATTGACTGCAAGAGATCCATATCTGTTCCCATTCAAAATAAAGCTGACCCAATTGAGGGTGGAAATTATTGAACAATATCATTAATATCACATGCAACAAGATTTTGCTGAAAATCATGCAAAAATAACTGGAACCACACACCAACAGAGAACTGCCAGATGTGCAGGCCAATGTTAGATGGCTGAAAGCAGAGAGTACCAGAGGAATGTCTATCTGTGTTTCATTGACTATGCAAAGGCATTTGACTGTATGGATGGCAACAAACTGTGGCTAACACTGAGAAGAATGGGAATTTCAGGGCACTTGATTGTGCTTATGAGAAACCTATGCTTGGATCAGGAGGCAGTCGTCAGAACAGAGCAAGGAAACACTGCATGGTTTAATATCGGGAAGGGTGTATGCCAGGATATGTCCTATCTCCATATCTTTCCAATCTACATGCGGAATAGATCATTTGGGAGGCTGAGTTCTAGGAGGAGCAAAGTGCCATCAGGATTGGAGAAAGACTCATCCACAACCTGCATTGTTCAGATGATACAAACTTGCTTGCTGAAACTGAGGAGGACCTCAAGAGCTTGCTGCACAAGGTCAAGGACTGCAGCCTTCAATATGGACTGAAGCTCAATGTCAAGAAAATGAAGATTCTTGCCACTGGTCTGATCGACAGTATCATGATAGACATTGAAGATACTGAGATTATTAACAGCTTAGCCCTACTCTCAACACTCTTGGTACCAGCAGCCAGGAAATCAAAAGACTTGCATTGGGAAAATTTGCTGTCAGGGATACCTCCAGAGTACTGAAGAGAAAAGATGTCAGTTTGGAGTCCAAGGTGTGCCTCATTCAGGCCATAGTCTTTGCAATTACGTGCTATGCATTAGAAAGCTGGACAATGAAAAGGGATGATAGGAGGAGAATTGACGCCTTTGGGCTGTGGTGCTGGAGAAGAGTATTGAATATACCATGGACTGCTAGAACTAACAGGTTCGTCTGACATACTTTGGGCATGTTGCAAAGAGGGACCAGTCCTTGGAGAGGGACATTATGCTTGGGAGGGTGAACAGACGATGCAAGAAAGGAAGACTCTTGAGGAGATGGATTGATGCAGTGCCTGGAGTAATAGGGATAGGTGTGTCAGAGACAGTAAGGTTGGCTCAAGATAAGCTGAGTTCAAAGCTGTTGTACATATAGAGTCGCTAAGAGTCACAAGTGACTTAACGGCACATAACAACAACAACATTTAGTAATAGATTTCAGAATATCGTAACAAAAGCTAAAGCAGAAAAAGTAGAAAATGGGGACTCATAAAAATATATTCATTCACTTCAAAGACTTTTATCAACAAAGTGAAAAGCCAATTTACCGATTTGAAGAAAATTTTCAGGAAACATATTTGATGTTATTGTTTGTTATGTGCCATTGAGTCACCTGTGATCCATTGCAACTCTACAGAAGCTCTGAACCCTACCTTTTGCAAAATACGTGTAAAATTTCCACAAATACACCAACATCCTAATAAGAAAATTGGGCACATGGCTGGGAAAGACAATTCCTCAAAGTCAATAATAAATGGCAAGAAACAGATGAAAATATACCCAAGATCATTAGCTATTGTTAAACTCTGTCCTATCCTGAGCAAGTCTCATTGTCTTTGACACACCTAACCCCATTACTCCAGTTATTACGTAAATCAATCTCATTCAGAGTCTTCCTCTACAATGTTGTCCATCCTTCGCCCTTCTGAGCATGATGACCTTCTCCAAGGACTGGTTCCTCTACCCCTCTAACACTCCACCCCTCTACCTATCCACTTCTCTACCCCTCTACCCTTCTACTTATCTACCCCTCTACCTAACCATCTGTCCCTCTACCCCTCCACCCCTCCACCACACTATCCCTCTATTCCTCTACCCTTCACTCCCCACCCCTCCACACCCCTACCCCTATAGCCCTCTAACCCCCCTCCACCCCTACCCCTCTAACCATCCCCCCTCTACTCCTCTACCCCTCTACCCCACCACCTCTCCATCACTACCTCTCTACACATTCACCTCCCTACCACTTCACCACTCTACCGCTCCTCCCCTCCACCCCTCTACCCCTCCACCTCTCTACCCCTTTACAAATCTGTGTTACCCCTCTACACCTCTACCCCCTACCCCTTTATCCCTCTATCCCTCCATGCCACTACCCCTCTACCCCTCTACTTTCTACCCCTCTACCCCTTTACACCTCTACTTTTTACCCCTCTATCTCTCTACACCTCTACCTTTCCACCCCACCACCCCTTTACCCCTTCACCCCTCTACCCCGCTACCCCTCCACCTCTCTAACTCTCTACCCCTTCACCCCTCTACCCCTCCATCCCTCTACCTCTCTAACCCTCTATCACAATACTCCTCCACCCCTCTACCCCTTGCCCCCTCTGCCTTCTACCCCTCTATCGCTCGACCCCTCTAACTCTCTACCTTCTACCCTTCTATTCCTCTACCCCTCTACCCCTCCACCCCTCTACCTCTCTACCCCTCCACACCACTAACACTTTACCTCTCTACCCCTCGACCTCTCCACCCCTCCACCCCTCCATCTCTCCACCCCTATACCCCTCTACACCTCTACCCATCTGGTTCCTCCTGGCAACATGACCAAAATGTGTGAGATAGAGCTTCAAAATCCTTGCCCCCAAGGAGAAACTTGGTTTCACTCTTTCCAGGACAAACCTCTATGTTCTTCACTATCCACAGAATGTTCAACACTCTTATCCACCACCACTACTTAAAGGTATCAATATTTCTTCTGTCATCCTTAGTCACTGCCCAGCTTCTGATGGACAGCAAGTAATTGTAAAGACCATGGCCTGCATCAGGCACACCTTCGTCTCCTGACTGACATGGTTGCTCTTTAGCACTCTGGAGAGGTCCTCGAGAGTAGAGTTTCCCAATGCAGTTCACCTTTTTATTTCCTGACTGCTAGTGCCTAGAGTGTTGATTGTGAAACTAAGCAAGCTGAAACTGTTGACAACCTAAATCTCTTCTTTATCCATCATAGTGTCAACTAGTCCAGAGGTGAGTATCTTTGAGAATCTTTGTTTTCTTGATGTTGAGCTTTAATCCATATTGAAGACTACAGTCCTTCACCCTCTGCAGCAAACGCTTCAGATTGTCCTCAGTTTGGGCAAGCAAGCTTGTGCCATCTGCATATTGCAGGTTGTGGATAAGTCTTCCTCCAATTCTGATGCCACATTCCTCTTTGTAAAGTTCAGACTCCTGAATGATCCATTCTGCATATAGATTGAAAGGGTATGGAGACAACACACATCCTTGATGCACTCCTTTCCCGATTCAAAATCACAATAAGATTAACACCACACTCCCAGAATAGCATGATAAAAACAAAAAACTGGCAGGGGAAAGCTTGTGAAGAAACTGGGACCCATCCATTGTTGGTGAAAATATAGAATGATGAAGTCACTGTAAAAAAAAAATGGGTTCTGGCAATTGTTAGAAAATGTAAAATTTAATTACTATGTAATCTAGCAATCTCAATCTTGGTGTATATCCAGAAGAAGTGAAGGCCAGACACAAACATAAATTTGTGTGATAAACTGTTCATTGAAACATTTTTCTCAGTAACCAAAAAATGGAAACAACTGAAGTGCCAATCAACAGATGAGTAAACAAAATATAGTATATACATAAAATGGAATACTATGCATTCATAAAGGATGAGCAAACAAAATATACTATAGATATACATATATGTATATATAGTATATAATAAATAATATAATATACAGTATATACATACAACGGAATACTATACAGTTACAAAGAAACATTAAGGTCTTTTCTCCTCAACAGTTTCCAGTCTCAATTGGAAGTTAGCCTGAACTTGTAAAGAATTTTGATTCTGTTCCATATTTAGCTCCTCTTCTATCAGGATCCGTCTATTGTGATCTTGATCAGGATAGACAGTAGTAGCTTGGCAGCATCAAGTCCTTCTAGTCTCAGATGAAGTCATCGTTCCTGAGACAGGCTATTTATCTTTGGTTTGTTTGTATTTTATTTTTGCTCCCCACTCCGTTTCTTCTTATCTCTGTTAACAAAGATCATTTTTTTCCTCGTTTCATGTAACGATTATTACTTTATTATTTTTATATTGGTTTGCATAAAAATTCATATACATTATGTTTTATGTATATATACTGTGTTCCACACATCCCTCTATTCACATTTTGTTTCATACAATCATTTCCATATATTGTGTTTTATAAAATTAATCATCATTAATCCATGTCTACCATTATGCCACCTTTTCAGGTTCCCAATAGCTGTTTCCTAATTCCTTGACCCTCTCCCTCTGTCCATCAAACTCTGACCTCATGATTTTTATGAGAAGTGTGGCAGCAGGATTGGTGGAAGATCCATCAACAATCTGCATTATGGAGATGACACAACCCTATTTGCTGAAACTGAGGAGGACCTGAAGCGCTTGCTACAGAGGGTCAAGGACTGCAGCCTTAAATATGGATTGAGGCTCAATATCAAGAAAACAAAGATTCTCACCACTGGGCCAACTGGCAGCATCAGGATGGATGGTGAAGAGATTGAGATTGTTCACAGCTTTAGCTTGCTTGGCTCCAAAGTCAACACTCTTGGCACCAGCAGCCAGGAAATTAAAAGATGTATTGCCATGGGAAAGTTTGCTGTTAGGGACTTCTCCAAAGTACTGAAGAGCAATGGTGTCACTCTGGAGATTAAGGTGCGCCTGATACAGGCCATGGTCTTTGCAATCACTTGTTATGCATGAGAGAGTTGGACAGTGACTAGGGAAAATAGAAGGAGAATTGGTGCCTTTGAGCTGTAGTGCTGGAGAAGAGTATTTAATGTACCATGGACTGCTAAGAAAATGAACAGGTTCATCCTGGAGAGGATAAAACCAGGCTTCTCCTAGGAGGCAAGGATTCTGAGACTTTGTCTGACATACTATGGACATGTTGCAAGAAGGGACCTGTCCTTGGAGAGGGACATCATGCTTTGGAGGGTAGAGGGACAGCACAGGAGGAGAAGACCCTGGATGAGGTGGATTGATTCAATAACTGGGGTAATCAGGGTGGTGTATTGGAGACAGTGAGATTGGTACAGGACAGAGCAGGGTTTAGGGCTGTTGTAACTAGGGTCTCTATGAGTTGCAAGTGACTCGACGGCACATAACAACAACAACTTCATCCTTAGGCCCTCTCCAACCTCCCTCCCCTTGGATGTCAATGATTTTGAGCATTTCTTTATGTGCCTGTTTGCCCCCTCTCTACTCTTAGTCCCCATTTCTCTGTCCCTCCCTTGCATCTCAGTGATTTTGAGCATTTCTTCAGGTTTCTGTTGGCCATCTGAATGTCATCTTCTGTGAAAAGGCTTTCCATGTGTTTTGTCCTTTTTGTAATTGGCTTATCAGCCTTTTTCTTATGGAGGTCCTATAATATTCTGTAAACTTTTGTTATGAGACCGTTGTCTGAGATGGAATTGCCAAATATTTTTCCCCAGTTAGTAGGGTTTTTTTTTTCACCCTACTGATAAAAGTCTCTGATGCACACAGGGACTTAATCTTTAGAGGGTCCCACTTACCAATGTTATCTTCTCCTGGTGTGCATTTCTGGGTGGTTTTGCTAGCCTCTTTATATCATAAGTTTGGTCCCATTTTGTCTCTTATGATCTTTATGGTTTGGGGCTTTACCCCTAGGATTCTGATCTACCTTGAGGTTATTTTTGTGTCTAGTGTGAAATGTGGATCCTATTTCAGCTTTCTGCAGGCAGAAGTCCAATTTTACCAGTACTATTTATTGAAGAGGTATTTGTTTCCCCATTTGATAGGCTTTGCTTCCTTGTTGAACACCATCTGGCTGTAGATAGATGGGTTCATTTCTGGGTTCTTGATTCTTCCCAATTGATCTATGTGTCTGTCATTGTACCAGTACTATGCTGTTTTGTTACTACAGCTGTGTAGTAGATTTTGAGATTAGAGAGTGCTATGCCTCCTACTTTGTTCTTGGTTTACAGACGTATTTTTCTTACTTTCTTTTCCAAATAAACTTTCTAAATGCCTTTTCTATTTCTTTGAAAAATGAATTTAGAATATATGTATATATGGGATTGCATTAAACATGTAGATTATTTTTGTTAGGACTGTAATTTTCACTGATTGAGTCTTCCTATCTGTGAACAGGAAACATTTCCCCATTTATCTAGATCTTGCAATGTTTCTTGTGGTAGTATTCATAGTTTTCTTTTAAAGGTCTTTTGGGTCTCTACTTAGGATTACTCCCAAGTATCTCTATTTGTGGTTGGATATGATAAATAATATAGCTTTCTTAGTTTCATTTTCTGAGCCTCCCTTGTTACTGTAGAGAAATCCCACTGATTTTTGCATATTGATTTTGTATCCTGCCACTCTACTAAATTGATCTACTAGGTCTAAGAGTTTTTTTGTTTAGCACTTGGTTTTTTCCCCCCCTGTGTTCACTATCATATTATCTACATAAAGACTTCAAGATACTTATGTTAGAAAAATTATGTTCTAATGTATGGCCCAACATGAATAAGGCTTGAAAACATTATGCTAAGAAAAAGAAGTCATAAAAGGCCTTATATTGTATGATTTAATTTACATAAGTTAAGAAAACACACAGAAATCAAAGATTATTAATGCTACCAAGGACCTCTTTAAAGTGCTAAGAAGATGTCACTTTAAAGTCTAGGTGCATCTGATCCAAACCATGATTTTTTTTCAATCACTTCATATGCATGTGAAAGTTGGACAATGACGCCAAAGAAAAACTAATTCCTTTGGATTATGGTGTTGGTGAAGAATATTGACCCATGGACTCCCAAAAGAACAAACAAATCAATTTTGGAAGAGATACAGTGGAATATTCCTTACAATCAATGGTGGCAAGACTTCATCTCACATGCTTAGTCCATGTCTTCCTAAGAAAAGGTTAATACCAGGATGCATGGAGATCTCCAAGGAATGGACTGTGTGTGAAAGGAGACAAGAATAGACAAAGCCTTTCCCTAGAGCTTCCTCTGAAGTCCCTAGAAAAAGACATTATACTTGGTAAAGTAGAGGACATGTGAAAAAGAGGAAGACCCTCAATAAGATAAACTGGCACAGTGGCTACAACATGGGCTCAAACCAGATTAGTGATTTTAAGGATGGTGCAGGATGAGGCAGTGCTTTGTTCTGTGGGTCAGAGCCAACCAGGCAGCACCTAACAACAAAAACAACCGATAACTAAGCCACTATTTACACAGATGAAATGATCTCACTATTTACACACATGAAATGATTTCTAAGACTTACCGTTAAGAAAAGAAGTTGCAGAAAATGGAGATTCTTCTCAATAATCTTGAGAATCTTTTTGTTGGTTCTTTTGAATGAGTGAGGTGAAGTCATTTATAAAAAGTAAAGATTTAAAACAATGAGATATCATCTCACCCCAGTCAGAATTGCAAAATTTAACAGAACAGCAAGTAACAAATGCTGGCAAGGTTGTGGAGAAACTGAACCCTTATTATCCACTGTTGGTGGGAGTGTAAAATGTGCAACCACTGTGGAAGGCAGTGTGGTGCTTTCTCAAAAAGTTGCAAACAGAAATACCATTTGACCCAGCAATTCCACTACTGGGAATATACCTACCTCAAAGAGACCATAACTGCCACTCAAGCATATATATGCACAACCATGTTTATTTCAGCTTTGTTCTAATAGCAAGGAGTTGGAAACAACCTAAGTGCCCATGAACAAATGAATGGATAGGTGCAGAAGAGGAAGACCCTGGATGAGATGGACTGAGTCAGTGACTGGGGCAATGGGTATTGGTGTGTCAGATTTAGTAAGGCTGGCTCAGTACAGCGCAGGGTTCAGAGCTGCTGTACATATGGTCATTAAGGGTCACAGGACACTCAATGGCACACAACAACAACAACAACGGATTAACATTCTGAATACATAGATAGCAAAGGAAGGAAAGGCTGACAAGACTAGGTTGATCTATATTATATTTAAACTTCAGTTAAAATATAATAGGTGATGTAATCTCTTGGTTACAAACCAAGACTTAAAACTTTAATCTTTGAAAAGTCATTTTCCTGTCCCTCATTAGTTACTTTCTCGGGAGTCAAACAGTACTATTAACTTTGTGTGCCTCTTTCCAAAGATGCTGTATTCATCTGCAAGCAAGTAAGCATATATTATACAAATAGCATGGTATTTGCAATCGCTTGTTATGCATCAGAGAGTTGGACAATGACTAGGGAGGACAGAAGGAGAGTGGATGCTTTTGAGCTGTGGTGCTGGAGAAGGGTACTGAATGTACCATGGACTGCCAGGAAAACAAACAGATTCATCTTGGAGAGGATTAAACCAAGCTGCTCCTTGGAGGCAAGGATTCTGAGGCTTCGTCTGACATACTTTGGACATGTTGCCAGGAGGGACGAGTCCTTGGAGAGGGACATCATGCTTGGGAGGGTGGAGGGACAGCGCAGCAGGGGAAGACCCTCTATGAGATGGATTGATTCGGTGACTGGGGTAATCGGGATGGGTGTGTCAGAGGCGGTGCGGTTGGTGCAGGATAGAGCAAGGTTTAGAGCTGTTGTGCATAGGGTCGCTATGAGCCGCAAACAACTCGATGGCACATAACAACAACAACAACATAATATTTTCTTAGAGGTCAGCCGTTAATATATATATCTGCTTCATTAAAAAAATATACATATAATATTTATTTAACTAGTCCTCTGCTAATGAGTTTAGGAAAGCTCTCAATTCTTTGTTTTTGCAAACCAACACATACTATATACACCTATGACATTTTAATGTTTAATAATAAAGCTGAAGTACCTGAAATGTAATTACTGGACATTACAAATTGTATAAGAGAGCTCTGGTGACTTAATTGTAAGGGGTTGCACTGCCAACCCAAAGGCACATGGTTCAACTTCACCAGCTTCTCTGAAGGAGAAACATAGACAGTCTCCTCCTGCATGATTTACTGCCTCTGAAAACCTGCTGGAGTGTCAAATAATAATTTAATTCTGACGCAATGGTATATAACAACAGCAACAATAATGTAAACTGTTACTGTGATCTAAAAAATATGTGATGGTACCTTAATCTCAGCACATTTGGGAATAGGATTTTCTTGATTAGGCTGAAAGGTTGTTTCAATTTGGTTGTCTATAATTCTCTGGTTTAGCTGTTATGTTTAATATGAAATGACTACATGCCATTTCTTTGATAATACTGATATAATGTAAATCAGCTCCATGATTGGTTTAAAGGGAGTTTCCTCTGCTATGTGATCTGCATAGAATATGTTTGGTTGTAGGGTAAAGCTCTCTTACTCTTTGTTAGATATGGATCTTGTAGCTGGCTCATCATTATGTGATCTTTGGTTTTTTGGACTTGAATCAGAAGCCTGCCATATTGCCTATTGATCTAGTATTTATGAACCTTGGAAGCTAGCACCTGTCATCTGACCTGCTGATCTTAGATCTCTTCAGCTCTTGCTGTAGGTACATTTTGTTTGGGTAAAAATGTGCACAAGAAAACATCTATTCAACTGTTTCTACAGATGGTCTGTTGTTGTTGTTGTTATGTGCTGTCGAGTCGTTTGCGGCTCATAGCGACCCTATGTACAACAGCCCTAAACCGTGCTCTATCCTGTGCCAATCTCATTGCCTCTGACAAACCCATCCCGAGTACCCCAGTCACTGAATCAATCCACCTCATAGAGGGTCTTCCCCTCCTGCGCTGTCCCTCCACTCTACCCAGCATGATGTCCCTCTCTGAAGACCTGTCTCTCCTTACAACATGTCCAAAGTATGTCAGATGAAGCCCCAGAATCCTTGCCTCCAAGGAGCAGCCTGGTTTAATCCTCTCTACGATGAATCTGTTTGTTTTCTTGGCAGTCCATGGTACATTCAATACTCTTCTCTAGCACCACAGCTCAAAGGCGTCAATTCTCCTTCTATCCTCCCTAGTCATTGTCCTCGGGCCAAAAAGAAAAAACACATTCTATACAGGAGTTCTACAGGACCCATCACCATCCCTTCGGAGACAGTACAAGTAAACTTAAGAGACACTAGACACAGGAAGAAGAAAAAAAAATCTCTCTGACAAGCTGTCAGGTCATGGGTCGGACAATGGGAGATTAATTAATTCTGAAGGCATTTGGTAGAACTGAAGTGGTATCCTGCTGGAGGGTGGAGCTGGGAAATAAGTGGGTCAACGCACTGGGCTAAAGGCAGGGACTACACTGTAACTAATGGTCAACTCCAAAATGAGGGATTTATCTTTCACTACTCCACACATTGCTGTCTGTCAGATACTCCTCTAAATCTAAACATTCAGATTAAGACAGACTAGGAAGAAGGATTGGCCATCCACTTCTGAAATGGCAGGCCTCTGAAAACCCTATGTACAACATGTACAACAGATGGTCTATAGAGTTTTAATCAGCATGACAAAAACTCTAGAGGTTAACTCAACCCAAAAGTTCTAGAGGTTTTTTGTTGTTGTTTTTTTTTTTCCCAGACAAGAATGAGAACTAAGGTTCCAAGTAGTTTGCTTACTCATTTTTTTGGTCACTAAACATCTCTGGTTGCTAGTTAGTGTTTGCTGTTGTGATATATCATCAAGTTAGTCAGAAGTGACTCACAGCTCACCCTCCAGCAGTTATTCAGAGGCTGTAAATCCCATGAAAGGAGACTGTCCATCTTTCTCTGTCAAAGTAACTGGTGGATTCAAACTGCATGTCTTTGGGTTGGCAGCATGATTCTTTACCCATTAGACTACCAGAACTCCCTGATGTTGTTGTTAGGTGCTGTCGAGTTGAACATGATTCACAGTGACACTATGAACAAAAGATCTGAACCTTTTTCTATCCTGCGCCATCCTCACACTTCCTGACACCCAAAAGCCATTGCAGCAGTCACTTTGTCAATCCACCTGGTGGAGGGTCTTCCTCTCCTCAGCTGACTCTCCATCCTTCCCAAGGAATAGCACCTCCTAGCAACATGTCCAAAGTATGTGAGGTGAAGCCTCATCATTCTTGCCTCCAAAGAGCACTCTGGCTGCACCCTCTCTAAGACACATCTGTTCATTCTCTTGGCTGCCATGCGATATTTCAGTGCTCTTCTCCAACACCACAGTTCAACAGCATCAATTCTTTTTCTGTCATCCTTGTTCATTGGCAGGTCTTGGATTCATAGCTAATAGTAAAAAAAAAGCTATGGCCTGAATCAGTCACACCTTAGTCTTTAAACTGACATCACTACTCCTCAATAATTTGGAAAGGTCCCTACCTGCAGAATTTCCCAGTGCACTGCATCTTTTTATTTCCTTACTGCTTGTACCAAGGATGTTAATTGTGGATCCAAACAAGATGAAACTATTGAAAATTTCAATCTACTCTCCATCCATCATGACACTGCCTATCAGTACAGTGGTAAGAATCTTTGTTTTACTAACATTGAGATGTAATCCATAGCGAAGGCTGCATTCTTTGATCTTCTGAAATAAGTGCTTCAGGCTTTCCTCATTTTCAGCAAGCAAGGTTGTATCATCTGCAAAATGCAGGTTATTTATGAGTCTCCCTCCAATACTGATGCCACACTCCTCCTTAGAGAGTCCAGCACCTCGGATAATTTGCTCAGCATACAGTTTGAATAGCTATGGAGAGAAAATATAACCCTGGTACACTTCCTTCCCAATTTCAAACCATCACAACCTCCTGGTCCAGGTATAGGTTCTGCATGAGCACAATCATGTGCTCTGGGATTCCCATTCTTCTCAATGTCAGCCACAACTTGCTTTCTCTGCTGCATAATATTTCATTATGTGAATGTACCATAGTTTTTCTATTCATTCATTTGTTGATGAACAGTTGGGTTGCTTTCCATCTCCTTGCTTTTGTGAACAACACAGCAATAAACAAGGGTGAGCATACATTTGTTTGAATCACATCTCTGGTTTCTTTAGGGTATATTCCTAGTAGTGGAATTGCTGGGTCAAATAGTATTTCTATTTCTAACTTTTTGATAAATAGCCAGACTGCCTTCCATAATGGTTGTACCAATTTACATTCCCTCCAGTTGAGTAAGTGTTCCAATCTCTCCACAACGTCACCAGGATTTGTTGTTTGCTACCCTTGTCGAACTTTGCTATTGTTGCTGGAATGAGCAACAATATGTTGCTGGAATGGTTTTAAAGGAGGAACCTGAGTTGAGAGTAAGAATGTTAGGGCTGGAAGGGATTTGAAGGAAGAGCATGGGAGATATTTACTGGGATAGGAATGAATTAGATCTGTTAGAGGGCTGCAAGGCCAACTGTTTAAAGAGGAAAGCATACCTGGCTTTGTGTGAAATGCTGAGTATCGTACAGCGTTTACCTTGGTGGTGAGGTGTGGAATTATATTAACTTTTTTTCTCATTATCTTCTTTGACAATATATAACATTTTTATGCTCCTTACTTCAACGAAATATGATTGTTCTCTCAGAAACTCAGTCAGGAAATGTCAGGCAATGACATTCTTGCCATTGGCAATTTCATCCATCCTCATTCCATTTGAAAACACAGAGTCTTTTCTTTCCTGTTTGTCTCTGATACTCTCTGCTGATACTTTTTATCTAGATTATTTTGAGAGTGTTCACACATGTCTCTTGGTATTGACACCTCCAATTCATCCTACATACTGGCACTAGCATGGCTTTCCTTAAGTAAAAGCTGAGATCACTCTTTGAAAAAACCTACAGTGACTCTCTTACACAGAGAACAGTAGACTATTTAGTTTTTTTAAACCCTTCACAAGTTAGTCTCACCTAAACATTTCAACCTTTTTTCTCATTTCACATCTCTCCCTGACCCCTTGTATGACTCAAGTTATACCAGACTCAATGATCATCCTGAATTTGCTTTATAATTTGAATATTTGTGCCTATTTGATCTTATCTTAGGTCCTTTTTCTCCATCTTTTCGTCAAGAGTTGATTCAAATCCTGTCTTCTGACATAACTGGGTATGCTGAAGCTGGTATGACTATAAACACAAATCATACCTTCTGAATAACAAATTACTCCAAAATTTGGAGGCTCAAAAGAACAATAAGTATTTATTATTTCTGAGAGTTGGGAACTTGGTAGTATTCCTGCTAAGGAGTCTGGCTTGGGATCTCTCACAAAGGCTGTTGTTATTTGAGGGCTTGACTGGGAATGGAGGCTCTGTTTCTAAGCAGTTCACGAAAGTTGTACCTGGCTTCTGAGTGAAGTTCTCAGTTCCTTCTGGGGGTCATGTGTTCTCCATTAACAGATGGTTTTCCTGAAAGCAAGTGATCCGAGAATCAGTTGAAGGCAGACACCAGAAAGTCCTTTATCACCTGGGAGTTGTGCTACTAATCCAAAGGGGGTGTCCCTCTTGGAGGTTTGAATCCAGTACTAGTTCCCAGGGAGCACGATGGGTGATCTCCTCATGTGTGATTTACAGACTACAAAACCTCCCTGGCAGGTCAGCTATGAGTCAGTTCTGACTCCATGGCAATGAATTTTCAAAATTAAATACATAACAGTCCTGGTGGCCTAGTGGTAGGGAGCTCAGTACCGGAAGGCATACAATTTCAATCCACCAGCTATTTCAAAGCAGAAAAGATAGGTGGTCTCCTCCTGTGCAGTTTACTGCCTCTGAAAAGCCAATGGGAGTCAGCTATGTGATGAATGTGACTCAAGGGCACACAACACAGTAACAACCTCCACCACAATCTTTTTTTTTTAAATTTTATTTTATTATTTTTGTGTGTGTGTACAGTCCAATCGGATCTGACTGGTACAGGCAGAGATTGCCCCTCCTTCTCCAGCAGAGCATCTGGTGGATTCGAACTGCGTGTATCTCTGGGATTGCACACCATACTCTTTTTGGTCACACAGAGCAACTCTGTTGTGAAGAAGAAAATCACAAAAGAGCATGAATACCAAAAGGTAAGAATCAGTGGGATCAGCTTGGATCCTGGTTAAAACAGGTCCTCTTCAGAAGACTGAAAACAGAGTCCCTAACTTTGTATGCCCTCTCTACCTTGTTTACTAAGAGCTTGTTATTTGCCATCAAGTCACCCGAAGCTCATAGCGACCCTATTTGCAATACTCTGAACCCTGCTCTATACGAGCCAATATCATTGTCTCTGTCACACTGACTCCCATTACCCCAGTCACTGAATCAATCCATCTCATTGAGTCTTCCCCTCTTGTACTGTCCCTCCACCCTGTCAAGCATGATGTCCCTCTCCAAGGATTGATTCCTCCTTGAAACATGCCCAAAGTATGTCAGACAGAGCTTCAGAATCCTTGCCTCCAATAAGCAGCCTGATTTCACCCTCTTAATGATGAACCTATTTGTTGGTAGTTCATGGTATATTCAATACTCTTCTTCAGCACCACAACTCAAAGGCATCAATTTATCTTCTATCATCTATAGCCATTGTCCAGCTCTCTCATACATAGCAAGTAATTGTGAACATTATGGTCTGTATCAGGCGCACCTTCATCTCCAGACTGACATCTTTGCTCTTAAGTATTCTGGAGAGGTCCTTGACAGCAGATTTTCCCAATGCAATTCCTCTTTTGGTTTTCTGGCTGCTGGTACCAAGAATGTTGATTGTGGAGCTAAGCAAGCTGAAGCTGTTAATAATAGCTTGTATTCTTTAAAAATCAGAGCTCTAGGCAAGCTTTCGTAAAATCACAATGCTCTTTTTATCTTCATTATTTATGGTATTATAAAATGTGACCTTATAAATGGCTTTTTTTTTTAAAGTTACCAAGATACATAAAGTGGAAGAACCAGTTATTTTGTTATGTATTATGGAGTTTTCCACAGATGTTTCCACAGCTGATATTGAGCGTCTCCAGCGTTTTTTTTCCACAGATGTAATCGATCTGATTCCTATGCATACCATCAGGTGAAATCCATGTGTATAACCTGTGTTTATTCTCTTAAATTGGACCAATCGGTAGCATCAGGATGGATGGCGAAGAGATTGAGATTGTTCACAGCTTCAGTTTGCTCGGCTCCACGGTCAACACTCTTGGCACCAGCAGCCAGGAAATAAAAAAATGTATTGCGATGGGAAAGTCTGCGGTTAGGGACCTCTCTAAAGTACTCAAGAGCAACGGTGTCTCTCTGGAGACTAAGGTGCATCTGATACAGGCCATGGTTTTTGCAATCACTTGTTATGCATCAGAGAGTTGGACAATGACTAGGGAGGATAGACGGAGAATTGACGCCTTTGAGCTGTGGTGCTGGAGAAGAGTATTGAATGTACCATGGACTGCCAAGAAAACAAACAGATTCAACCTAGAGAGGGTTAAACCAGGCTACTCCTTGGAGGCAAGGATTCTGGGACTTCGTCTGACATACTTTGGACATGTGAGGAGAGATAGGTCCTTGGAGAGGGACATCATGCTGGGTAGAGTAGAGGGACAACGCAGGAGGGGAAGACCCTCTATGAGATGGATTGATTCAGTGATGGGGTAATCGGGATGGGTGTGTCAGAGGCAATGTGATTGGCACAGGATAGAGCAGGGTTTAGGGCTGTTGTACATAGGGTAGCTATGAGTCGCAAACGACTCGACGGCACATAACAACAACAACAACATTATGGAGTTGGAACTAGCTCATAGCTGAGCCTCCAGTTAGGTTTTTAGTGGCAATCAATCATACAGGAGACTGCCTATCTTTCTCCCTGAAGTAGCTGGTGGAGTGAAACATGCACCTTCAAGTGCGCAGTGGTACCCCTTACCATCAGGTCGTCAGAACTCCTTAAGGTATCAGTAACTTTGTTGTTCTGAAATCCCATCAGTGAGAACAGAACATCTCATTCTTGCCTAGAGGATAGGAACTATCTGAGTCTCTTCAAACCAGATAATTCTCATTCTGACTTCACAGTCATCCAGTTGTAACCAACTCAGAGCTGACCCTCCACAGGGTTTCAGAGGTTATAAACCTCACAGGAGAAGATTGCTCATCTTTCTTCCAGGGAGTCAATAGTGTAGTCAAACTGCCAGAGAGGCACGACCTCTGCCACCAAAGCTCCTTTTTGATTCAGAGAAGCAACTTTATAGTGCAGAGGTGAAGAGGGGATTCTGGACCCAATATTCCACATTAATATTAACAAGGAAATAGGGCTAAGTTTACTTCTCATTTCAACTTGACACTAGCCCCAACATATACAAAGTCTATAAAAAACCCTTTATTTAGATTTAGCTAAATGCCATCCTTCCTGTATTAGAATTAATTAATTAATTATTAGAATTATTTAATTTCATAACTAGTTTTAAAATTTTTTTTTCATGCTTCTTGAGCAAGGGCACCTTTTAGCTATTTTCCAAGGGATCATACCTGTTTTCTCTGAACATTTTGAGATTTCCTAAACAGACAGTGGTTTGCTCTCATCTTCCATGTCTATCTTCTATTGTTACAAACTCCAAGATGATAGTTACTTTATTCCAACATTCTCAGACATTTTCACATGACTACACAATTTATTACTGAATTAGTAATTTTCCTTCCTGTCTTCAGGAAGGACACATATTCTCTGGACCTGTAAGATTCGGCTACAAAGTCATCTTCTCTGTCAAGCCTTAATTGAAAGCAGCAATTTCTCTTCCATGCTCTTCTCATGGTGCTTTTTTCACACATTTATTATGAGCAGAGAACTCTGATGGCCTCGTGGTTAAGGAGTTGTACTGCCAACCCAAAGATAAAAGGTTTGAATGCACCAGATGCTCTGTGGGACAAAGATGGGAAATCCTTCAGTGTGATTTACAGCATCCCTGACTCAATGTCAATAAAGGCAAATAAAGTGCACACATACATATTTTTCTTTTTCTTTATCAGCCTTTGAAGACTGGGATTGTGATCTGTTCATCTTCTGTGCCAGGCTTTAGTAACAACTAATTACCTAATTGTTAATCCTTCACTCACTCATTGCTGTTGAATTAGAACCAATTCATAGTTGCTAGTCCTCCAGTTGGTTTTTGGAGGCTGTAAATCACACAGGAGGAGATGACCCATCTTTGTCCCAAAGAACAGCTGGTGGATTCGAACTGCCCAGAGAGATGCTGCCGTCCCCTCCTCATATAATGATTGGATTTTGTCCTGTATTAGGTGTAACAATCAATTTAAACTGAGAAAACGTCTAAGAAGCTAATATGTGGGCTTTAATAACAAATATTATGCATAAGTACACAGGTATTATGTTAATGTTTATGAACTTATTTTCTGAATGACACACCTGATTTTTCTCCTTAACTATAAACAAGGACTTGGTAAATTACTGTACATATGCCAGGATAAATGCTAGGGATACAATTTCTGCATCATAGCCAGCAAGAGAAGAATGTTGTCATCTGTAATGCCCTTCTGATTCTGGGAGCAAGGCCAGCATAAACACAATGTACGATTGTCATTTCTGAATGTCTCTTTGCAAAGGGCAGTTTCTCAAACTTTCTGACCAGAGTCATGTAAAAAAAAATATATATTTTATATGGTTGCTTCGCATACATATAAAAAACTAGAAGAAAAAAACCCTTTATTATGCGATGTTTTCTGTTGATAAAAACTTGGGGGAAAAATAGTGGTCCCCAACTACCACACTGATTTCACAATCTCCTAGTGATTACAACCCATGGCTTGGAAAAGACTCCTGATTTGCAGTCATTCTTTCTATGTCTCTACACTTCACTTTGGACTTTCTAATTGTTTTGTTTTCATACCTAGTTTCGTATAAACGCTTTGTGCGCTGGCGATGTTTTGCTTCCTCCGGGGCTCCTTTAAGAGGGTGGTAACGGCCCACCACATAGGGGGCGGAGAGGCTGGTCCCACTAACCCTCCAGGGCAGGCCAGGCCCGCTTTTCCAGTTCTGTTGAAAGGCTGGGCGTGTGTGCGGGGGTTGGGAGGTTAGGGTTATACGGGGGCAGGAAGGAGGTTTCGGAAACGGGGTAACGCTGAAGGTTGAAGACAGAGCAGCGTCTTTCAAGCCCCGAGTGTGTGCCGGGGTCCGCGCGTGCGCACAGCGCGTCCCCGGACGGTTCCGGCCTCGCGCCCGCGCGCTCCCTCCGGAGTCAAAGTCCGCGGTGGGCTCGGGGGCGCGGGCGGCGCGGCGGCGCGCAGGAAGGA
>NW_006399770.1:4105709-4112655 GCF_000299155.1 Elephantulus edwardii
CTGCGCGGCCGGCACCGCCCTCTCGCCGGCACTCCTCTCCTCCCAGTCTCCCTCGCGCTTCCTCCGCCAAGGTAGTCGCCGCCGCGTCCCCTTCCCGGCTCTCTCGCACAGGAGGTACCATGGCGGCCTTCAGCAAGTACCTGACGGCGCGAAACTCTTCGGTCGCCGGCGCAGCGCTGCTGCTGCTCTGCATACTCCACAGGCGGCGTCGCGCTCTCGGCCTGCACGGGTAAGAAGGCCCGTGGCTGCGCAGCCTTCCCGGGAGCGATCGGGCTCTCCGCGCGCCCTCGCCCTCCCTGTCCTGCGCCCGGCCGGCTGGTCCCTTTGCCCTGCGGGGTCAAGGGGAGAGATCTGGCCTGGTGGCTGCCAGGCTCCAATGTCAGGGTGTCCGGATTTGCCGCGGCGCCCCATCATCACCCCCGCACTTTCCTCTCCACGCCCCGGGATTCCGGCTCTTTCTCCTGCGTCTGTGCCCCGCGTCTGCTGCCTCTTGTCACGGGGCAGGAGGGGGGCGCGGGTGTGTCGCCCCCCCCCTTCCATCCCACCTCATTTCTGTGTCAACTTTTGGGTGTGTTTTAGTTTTGCCATCTCATCTCCCGGCACACCGTGAAGGATTTGTGTTGCAGCTAGGATGTGCGGTTTAAGGATGGAGAGAGCGCTCGCCAGGCTGAACCCTCTTGTCTGAGTCATTTATTAGGACGGGGTTTGGCTTATTCCCTAGTAGTTGTTGAAAGGAAAGTTGTGAGCGGGATTCACGTGAACTGTTTTAATCCACTTGCCATCAGAAAGGTTGGCCCTTTGGAATTGGCCAGTTAATTCTCTGGCATTTCATCCAGAAAGGCTGAATGGGTTCCGTGATCTTTGGAGAACAAGGTTCCCTCCAGTGGGTGCTGGGCGGCTCACGTTGACTTTGCTCTGCAGGTGAAAGGTGAAAAGTGTGTTTAAGGTGAACCTGAAGATCTGTTATGATTAGACGCCACTGCTAACGCTTCAAGAGAACGTTAATGTTTAGACTTAATGGAGGAGAGTTACAAGATTAGAGGAAGGAAGAAGAGAATTGAGTTACTATCGGAAGATTACAGACATGTATCATTCGTCTTACAGTTCTTACCGCCCCCCGCCCCCTACGTCGACACTTGACTTCACCAAGTGAATGATGAGAAAAGACTTCATCAGAGCATTCGTGCCAGTGGTTGATTGGCTATTTTATATTAAATCTTGACTTAACTGCTTTCAGACATTTTATTTCATTTGTTTAGTCCTCTGTACGGTTGTCTGCGATTTTTTTTTTTTTTTTTTTGGTCAAATAACAGTAGAATTTGTACTAAAACTCTTACAGTCAGCCTCCTGGCTCATAGTTCTTGTGTTTCTTACTATCCTATCTACCTTTTTTTAAAAATCTGAAGCATATTTTTCCTTTTCTTTCTAAAAACTACTCAACTAAGTTGAAAGTTATTTGCTTTAGTCTGAGCAATACAACACCAGTACACTTTCTGTTCAGTTTGCGTTTAATATAATTAATTCTGGAAAACATAAACACATTCTACTTACTGAGCTTCCTTCTGAATGTTACCAGTGGAAGATTAGATTTTATGTTCTCTGGAAATGTGCCAATGGAAAGAAAATACTACAAAATAAATAAAAACTTTACCTTAAAAACAAAACAAAAACAAGGCAGCTTCGGTTTTATTTTGTTGTTGATTGCCTTGGAGTTGACCCTATGAACAAAAGGCCTAAAGCCTTTCTATAACTGTCGACATTTATCAAAGTTCATAGAGTTTCTGGAGGCATGTTGTTTAGAAATCTGGGAGGGGGATTCATGAGTACAGTTCACCTTTTTTTGTCTATTTTTACTCCAAAAGAGCCCAAACCACTTTGGCTTTTATTTATTTTTTTTTTTAAACAACTTTTTCATAAAACTAGAGGAAGACCCTCAACCAGATGGATTGACTCCTGAAATGGACTGTTGTGTGTCAGGAAGTGAGAGGATGGCGCAGGACAGTACAGGGGATCGTTTGTTCATAGGGTCACCATGAGTCATGCTCGACTTGATGGCACCTAACAACAGCAGCAGCAACATATTTTAAAACCATTTTATTATGGTTTAGGTGAAAGTTATATAGTAAGTCGTTACCCACTCAGTGGTTCATATGCAAATTGTTGGGATTTCTGCAATGCCTCCTCACTTGCCCTGTTTCCACCTTTGTTCCCTTTTCCATTAGTTAGGCTTCACTGTCCCTCTCTGCCTTGTTGTCCTTTTGGCCTCCTATAGTTGATTGTTTTAAGAAGTACATTGCCATGGGTGTTTCTGTTTATTTTATAGGCTAGTCTATTATTTGAAAGATATCTTCTGGTAGGGCCTGGTTGCTTAGTGGGTAAGGAGTTGCATTACTAACCCAATGGCAGGCTGTTTGAATCCTCCACCTACTCCTTGGGAGAAAGATAAACAGTCTTTTCCTGTGTGATTTACTGCATCTGCAAACCCACTGGATAGGGTCAGTCATGAGTCAATTCTGACTTGATGGCAGTAAGTGAATGCTTTCAGTTTCAAAGTTTAGAACTGTAGTCTGGAGGAGTCTACCAGTTTTTATAGTACCAGTAGATCTGGCTTTTTAATGAATTTGAATTTGTCGTACATTTTCCCCTCACTCTAGCCCTGGTCAGAGCCATCCATAGGGTTCCTCAGAGCTCACCATAGTGGTTGACAAATACCATCTAGTTTGGGTGCAGAGACTAGGGGGGGCTGTAGTTCATATGGGATATTAGTCCTTTGGACTAATTGCTTCCTTGAATCTTTGCATTTCTTCATTATCCTTCACTTCAGAGGGAATGAAAACTTTTTATATATGAAAAGGATACACTTCATAAGTATGTTGTTGTTCATTGCTGTCAAATTGGAACTACCTCATAGCTGACCCCAGTGGGTTTGCAGAAGCTTTAAATGTCATGAGAAGAGATTGCCTGTCTTTCTTCTGCAGAGCAGTTGGTGGATTTGAACTGCCTACCTTTGGGTTGGCAATGCAACTGGAATGCCTTGTATAGAGCTTGGATAAATGAGTTCTACAACTAGAAAAAAAACTGTGTAATCAGTACCTACATTAAGAAACAGAACAGAATCAGCACCCCAGAACAGAATCAGCACCTCAGCTTCCAACACAGTGAGTTAGTATTGAGTAACAAAACTATAAGTATAACCTAATGGGAAAAATGAGCAATAGTAGTAAAACATTATAATGGATTTCATCTTACTAAGTAATTTTGGCTATTCAGTGTGAAATACTTGATAGCATCTCTATTTGAGTAACTGGACTTTTGGGGGAATTATGTAACAGCTAATTTACTAAAAAAAAGTTATTAATCCTCTTCCACTGGCATGAATGAAGAAAATATATATTAAATATTTTGTATAAGGAAAATGTAACTGATAAACATGAAGCTTAAATTACAGGAATAAAAATTGTTTTTAAATATTAAGAATGATGGATTTTGTGAATATTTTTCAGTCTTTGCTTTTGGTAATACAGTTTTTAAAAAAATTAAAATAAAATTTTTATTGTAAACTGGTTTACTTACATAGTTCGTATACGTTGTTTTTCACACTGAACCTTTCCCATTTATTTCCTTTACCCACTCCTTCCTCTACCCGTCATTGGTATTAAATGAGAAGATTTAAAAATTCCAGCTTTTTATTTTACTGGAATTTTGTATATCTTTGGCAACAGATGTAATGAATTTTAATATCTGATCCTTAATTAAGGAAGCTATAGCTGCTCTACCTTCTTTAGGCTGCTAATAGCAGGTTTTAGAATACATAGTTCTATAGAATTGTCTATGTAACAGATCCAGTTAAACTTTTATAGTTACAGTGTAACATTACTCCAGACATTAGATTTAGTAGTTAATGATCTGGGTAATTTTTCACTTTTGTTAGTGTGATTTTTCTTTTTCATGTAAATGACCTTACATACATACATATATGTTGTTGTTGTGTATCGTAGAGTTGGAACCAACTCATAGCTGACCCACCGGGCTTTTTCAAAAGCAGTTAATTGCACGAGAGGAGAATGAATGTCCGTCCTTCTTCCATGAAACACCTGGTGTCCTCGAACTGCATCCCTTGGGGATTGCATGACAGCTTTTTGCCACCAGGTCACCAGATATATATGTTGTTGTTGGGTGCTATTGAGTTGAGTATGACTCGTGGACCTTATGAGTAAAAGATCTGAACCTAGTCCTGTCCTATGCCATCCTGACACATCCTGACACACAAGCCCAGTGCAACAGTCACTTTGTCAATCCACCTGGTTGGGGGTCTTCCTTTTCTTCGCCGACCCTCTATCCTTTCCAACATCATGTCCTTCTTAAAGGAATAGCACCTCCTAGCAACATGTCTAGAGTCTGTGAGGTGAAAACTCATCATTTTTGCCTCCAGAGAGCACTCCATCTGTACCCTCTCCAAGACATACCTGTTCTTTCTCTTGGCCATCCACGAGATGTTCAGTGCTCTTCTCCAACACCACAGCTCAAAGGCATCAGATCTTTTCTTGTCATCTTTATTCATTGTCCAGATCTCAGATGTATAGTTAGTAATAGAAAGGACCATCGCCTGAATCAGATGCACCTTAGTCCTCAAATTGACATCACTACTCCTCAATAATTTAGGTCCCTAACTGCAGATTTTCCAAGTGCTATGTGTCTTCCTTATTTCCTGACTTCTTGTACAAAGGGTGTTAATTGTGGATCTAAGCAAGATGAAGCTGTTGACTGTTTCTCCTCTCCATCCATCATGATTCTGCCTATTGGTCTGGTGGTAAGAATTTTTGTTTTCTTGATATTGAGATGCAGTTCATGCTGAAGATTGCATTCCTTGATCTCGTGAAACAAGTGCTTCAAGTCCTCCTCACTTTCAACAAGTAAGGTTGTGTCATCTGCATAATGCATAATTGATGAGTCTCCCTCCAATTCTGATGCCACTTTCCTCTTCATAGAGTCCAGCTTCTTGGATAATTTGCTCAGCATATAGATTGAACAGGTAAGGAGAAAAATACAACATTGATGCACACTCTTCCTAATTCCACACCATGCAGTGCTCCCTTGCTATGTTCGCACAGCAGCCTCCTTCCTGGTCCAGGTATAGGTTCCTCAAGAGCAAAATCAAGTCCTCTGGGATTCCCATTCTTCTCAATGTCAGCCACAACTTGTCATGATCCACACAGTCAGACGCCTTTGCATAGTCAATAAAGAACAAATTGACATTCTTCTGGTATTCTTTTCTTTCATCCAGGATCCATCTGACATCAGCAATGATATCCCTGGCCAGGGTCTCTTCTAAATCCCACGTAAGCTTCTGGCAATTCCCTATCTATGTACTGTTCCAGCTATTTTTGAATGATTTTCAGCAGTATTTTACTTGCATGTGATATCAATGATATTGTTTGATAATTTCCACATTCAATTGGATCACTTTTCTTGGGTATAAGAACAAATATGGACCTCTTCCAGTCCGTTGGCCAGACACAATCCTCTAAATTTCCTGGTGTAGACTGCTGAGTGCATCCAAGGCTGCATCTGTTAATTGAAACAAGTCAATACATAACCCATCAACTCCTGAGGCCTATGCTTTGCCAATGCCTTCAATGCAGCTTCCACTTCCTCTTTTATGACCATTGGCTCCTGTTCATATACAGTCCTTCCTGGCGGGTGTGTGTGTGTGTGTGTATCTTGGTTGCATGTTTGATTAATTTCTGTTATTTTCACAATAATTAATTTCTGTTATTTTCTGGTATAAACAGTCAGGAGATAAGACGTATTGCCTTGGGACAAGTATGCTGTCTTGAAATTTCTCCAAAATACTGAAGAACAAAGATACCACTTTCTAGACTGAGGTTCATTTTATTCTAGCCATGGTCTTTTTCATTACTTGCTATGCTTCTGAGAGCTGGGCAGTGAATACGGATGGCAGAGGAAGAATTGATACCTTTGATTTATGTTAAAGAAGACTACTGAATATCCCATGAACTTCCAAAAGAACAAATAGTTATGTCTTAGAAAAGGTGCAGCCGGCATGCTCCTTGGAGACAAAGATGATGAAGCTTTGTTTCTTAGACTTTGGACATGTTGCTAGGAGATACTGTTCCCTGGAAAAAGGATATCCGCATGGAAGGATGGAGGGTCAGCAAAAAAGAGGAAGATCTCCGTCAAGATGGACTGACATGGTGACTGCAACAATGGGCACAAGTTTATCAGATATGATAAGAATGGTACAGAATAGGACAGGATTCAGATCTGTTGTTCGTAGAGTCACTATGAGTTATACTCAATTCAGTGACACCTATCAACAGTTCTATAATACAACTTTTATTGTGGAAAATTTCAAACATACACAAAAGAAGCAAAAATAATGTTAGTCTTTCTACAGAATGCCAAATATATGCCAACAACACTTGGCTGCTCTTATGCCATCACTATCTCTATCCACGTCATTGTTCTTACAGATCTCTAAAATTATATCTCAGGTAAAATTATATATATTGACATTTAAAAGCCTTAGTTAAATATTTTTTTACACAGATAGATACATCTATGTATCTAATTTTTATCTTCCCAGATAATGTCCTTATATTCATGCCTTGTCAGTTTCCACCATCACTCTGCCACTTTGTTTTTAAATACTAGATTCATTTTACCTAATTATAAAATGATTTCATTTATTATTTCCAGGAAGCAATGGAATGTTTTATGTATCCAGTTCAAAGGCACAGTTACCAATTTATTTTTTTAAATTTTATTTTTTTAAAAATTTTATTTCATTATTTTTTGTGTGTACTGTCAAATCAGATCTGACTGGTATAGGAGGAGATTGTTCCTCCTTCTCCAGCAGAGCATCTGGTGGATTCGAACCGTGCACCTCTGAGATTGCAATGAGTTACGAATTTCAGAATGCTCT
>NW_006399770.1:4113263-4115164 GCF_000299155.1 Elephantulus edwardii
AGATTGAGATTCTTCACAGCTTTAGTTTGCTTGGCTCCATAATCAACACTCTTGGCACCAGCAGCCAGGAAATGAAAAGATGTATTGCCATGGGAAAGTCTGCTGTTAAAAAAGTCTCTAAAGTACTCAAGAGCAACGGTGTGTCTCTGGAGACAAAGGTGCGTCTGGTGCAGGCCATGGTCTTTGCAATCACTTGTTAAGCATCAGAGAGCTGAACAGTGACCAAGGAGGATAGAAGGAGAATTGATGCTTTTGAACTCTGGTGTTAGAGAAGAGTGTCAAAGGTGCAATGGACTGCTAAGAGAACAAACAGATTTATCCTGGAGAGGGTTAAAGCGGGCTGCTCCTTGGAGGCAAGAATTCTGAGGCTTCGTCTGACATACTTTGGTCATGTTGTAAGGAGAGACCGGTCCTTCAAGAGGGACGTCATGCTTGGGAGGGTGGAGGGCAGGCGCAGGAGGGGAAGGCCCTCTGGGAGATGGATTGATTCGGTGACTGGGGCAATCGGGATGAGTGTGTCGGAGGTGATGAGATTGGCACAGGACAGAGCAGAGTTTAGAGCTGTTGTAAATAGGGTTGCTGTGAGTCTCAGGTGACTCAACGTCACATAACAGCAACAACAATAACAAGCGATAGCCTCTCCTAGCAACATATTTAAAGTATGTGAGATGAAGCTTTGCCATATTTACCTCCGTGGAACACTCTGGTTGAACTTTCTCTGAAATATGTTGGCTCTTTTGGCAGTGCATGGAGTAGTCTTCACTGATACCACTACTCAAAGACATCATCTTCTTCTGTCATTCTTATTCGTTACCCAGCTCTCAGAGGCATGGCAAGTGATTGAAAAGACCATGGTTTTTATCAGGCTCAACTTAGTCTTCAAACTGGAATCATTGTTCTTCAGTATTTTAGAGAGGTCTCTGACTGCAGGCTTCCCCATTGTAATACATCTCCTGATTTTCTGACTGCTGGTACCAAGTGGGTTGATTGTGGATCCAGGTAAGAAGAAGTTGTTGACAGTTTCAATCTTTACTCCACCTATCATGATGTTGCCTACTGGTTCAGTGGTTTTTCTTGACATTGAGATGTAATCCATGTTGAAGGATGTATTCTTTGGGATAGATAGATGTAAAAATTATCTATCTGTCTAAAATCTCTCTCTGTCTCTTTCCCACTCTTGCCCTCTCTCCCTCTCCCTTCCTCCTCCTTTCCTCTCCCCCTCCCTCTTCCCTTCTTCTCTTTCTCTCTCTCTCTCACACTCTCTCTCTCTCTCTCTCTCTCTCAACAACTCACAGCTGTTGACTCTGAAATGACTCATTGTAGACCCACTAGTGGAATTTCAGAGGCTGTAAATTGCATGGGGAAAAGATTTCCATCTTTCTCCTGAGGAACAGTTAGTGGATTCAGACTGCTTGTCTTTGGGTTGATAGTGCAACTCCTTAACCACAAGAACCCATGCTTTATCTCGGTGTTTGTGTATAAATGAATGAAATAGATAAATTTAAAAATACTAGACTTTTTTTTCCTCAGAGAACTTGCGCTGTTGTTCAGAAAGGGAAATAAAGCACAAAATAGTTTGGGGGGGAGACGGGAAAGGTTGTGATAGAATGATACGTACGAATAGAAATTTGATAGAAGTTCTGAGAATGAAAAGGACCAATTAATGGGAAGAATTAAGATTTTTATGAGGGTGTGAACTAAATCTAGAAAGAGGATGGAAAATTGTGTGGTGCCTCATTGTCTTCTGTCACCAGAACTCATGTAAGAAATAAATATGATCATATTGTTGTTGTTTGTTGTTATGTGCCATTGAGTCATTTGCGACTCATAGTGACAAGAGCTCTAAATGCTGTTCTATCCTGTGCCAACCTAGCCATCTCAAACGCACTTATTCCCACCGC
>NW_006399770.1:4116204-4127437 GCF_000299155.1 Elephantulus edwardii
TAGTACCATGACCTCTTCTAAATCCAGCCTGTACATCTGGCAGTTCTCTGTTGACATATTGTTCCAAACGTTTTTGGATAATTTTCAGCAGAATCCTGTTTGCATGTGATATTAATGATATTGCTCGGTAATTTCTGCGTTCTGTTGGGTCATCTTTCTTTGGAATGGGAACAAATACCAATCTTTTCCAGTCAGTGGGCCAGCTGGTTTTTCCCCAGATTTCTTGGCATAACTTAGTGAACACATCCAGGGCAGTGTCTGTCTTTTGAAATATGTCAATTGGCATGCTGTCAACTCCTGGAGCCTTGTCTTTTGCCGGTTCCTTCAGAGCAATTTGAACTTCCTCCTTCATCACCATAGGCTCTTGCTCATATGTCATTTCATGAAATTCTTCTGTCTCAGCCAATTCCTTCTGATACAGTGACTCTGTGCATTCCTTCCATCTTCTCTTGATACTTCCTGGATCATATAACATTCTACCCAAAGTATCCGTAAGTATTGCCACCTGTGGCTTGAATTTGTTTTTCAGCTCCTTTAGCTTAAGAAATGCTGAGCGAGTTCAGCTCTTTCGATTTTCTGACACCAGCTCTCTGCACATTTCATTATAGTATTTTGCTTTGTCGTCCCGAGCTGCCTTTTGAAATTTTCTGTTTAGCTCTTTGGTTTCTTGGTTTCTTCCTTTAGCTTTGGCTTCTCAGCTCTCTAATGTAGTATTCAGAGTTTCAACTGACATCCATCTTGGTCTTTTCTTCTTTTTCAGCCTTTGTAATGATCTTTTGCATTCTTTATAGGCGATTTTCTTGATATCCTCCCAGGGCTCATTTGGCCTACGCTCATTGGTGCTCAAGGCCTCAAACCTGTTCCTGAGATGGTTTTGAAATTCGAGTGGGATAGACTTAAGATTAAATTTTGGTTCCCGTGGACTTGATTTAATTTTCCTCAGTTAGACACTAATTAAAATTCTTCAGCCACTCAAAAATAAAATTTTCTGTTAAACATTTTGTTGTTGAATATACACAGCAAAATATGCTAATTTAATAGTTTTTCTCTATACAATTCAGCGATGTTGATTACATTCTCTTTGAGATGAACAACCCTTCTTTGCCTACTTTTGTGAATTGATCCTCTTCCACTAACATAAATCTACTGCCTTTTAAGTTGTTATCCAGTCTTTTAAATTGATGCTGTCAATTTGAACTAATATAGCCAGTTCTTAAAAAGAACATGAGATGCTTAAGGCAGACATTCTTTACTAGTTAAGCTGAAACTACTGTTCGGTTTAAAGAATACTTTAGGGAATGTTTTGGAGTAAGGTTTAAAGATGATCTCAGAGCAGTAGTTTTGGTGGTTCATCCACTGTTGATGGTTCAAGAAAGTCTCGACTGGATATGAATTTGGAATTCCCTCCTGCATTTCTCCTGTTGTGATCAAGATTCTTCGGGAGAAGATTATTTTCATTATTAAAATGTACACGTCATGAGAGGAAGATATTAATGATCTGCTTCTTGCTTACCTCTTCTGGTGTTTACCAGTCTCTAAATTATGACATGCTCTGCACAGCCTTTGCGGTGTGATTGTAATAACTTTCATCCCCTACTTCTCTCTACCCTTTATTATTTTTCTTTAAAATCTTAGGTTGGTATTTAACTCTTAGTTGTTCTTTCTCTTTTTTCAGTTTCCTCGCCTCTCATTATACTTGAATCATTGTGCAGTTTTATTTTCTTGGTCTACCTATCCCAGACTGGAGTTTCTTGAGGCTATAGATTGAGTAGTCTTTAAATTTCTAGTTTGCATATGTCCCACTATAAGTTTTATTGTTGTTATGTGCTGTCAAGTTGCTTGTGACTCATAACAACCCTACGTACAACAGCTCTGAATAGTGCTTTATCTTGTGCCAATCTTATTGTCTCTGACACATCAACCCCCATTTCCCCAGTCACTGAGTCAGTCCATTTCATCCAGGATCTTCCTCTCTTGTGTTACCTTCCACTCTCCCAAGCATGATGTCCCTCTTTAAGGACTGGTTCCTCCATGCAACATGCCCAGAGTGTATCAGATGGAGCTTCAGAATCTTTGTCTCCAAGGAGTAGCCCGGTTTTACCCTCCCCAGGATGGATCTGTTCCTTCTCCTAGCAGTCCTTGGTATATTCAGTACTCTTCTTCAGTACCACAACTCAGTCATCAATTCTCCTTGTATAGGTACCTAGTGCTTATTGGGTAAACAGATGATTAGAATAGTTGAAGAATTTTTTAGAATAATAATTGTGTGACAAGCGTTTGTAGATGTAGGGCTAGAAGAAACATGATTAGAGACATTCTTTTCATGAACTGATAAATTTGAGAGTGTGTAACATATGCTAGGTAATAAGAGATCATTGAGCCAATTTTAGATGCTTGAGAAAAGGACTACTGCATTGCCTTGATATTATCTGAAAAACAGGACAGAATAGTGTCTTTCCCTTTTCATTAATGCTTTTCAAATAAAGTTCAGATTTCTCACCCTGGATTTCAGGGCCCTCCTCAATCTGGTTTTATCTTACCTGGCTAATCTTGTATGTCACCGCTTGCCAATGGGTACTTTCTGTTCCAAATAGGCCAGTTTCTACACTCTTCTATAAACAGGCCAACCTTATGAAATTCCTGGCTTAGGAAATTTTTTATGTTATTAGACACAGTAATAATCTGTTATGCTTTAAGGCTTAGGTCAGAGTTACCACTCCTATGAAATATTTTTTAACAACTCTAGCCAGTGGTGATCTTCCCTTTTTTTATACTTTGTAGCATACATGTAAGAATTTGCATTGTTTTACTTAGAGGAGGTCCTGGTGGTGCACTGGTTAATTGGCCACTAACCAAAAGGTCATTGGTTAAAACATACCTCCTTTTCAAAGGTAAAAAGGTGTGACTTTCTTATGAACCTTGTAAACCTGTCCTTTAGGGCCACTATAGTAAAAATGGACATGATGGCAAAGGGTTTTTGTTAATTATTTTATTAAGTTCTTTTATTCATTCCTTGATTAACTAGGTATAATCTAGGTGTTAGTCATCTGCATGTACCTTGTACTTAAGTCCTTCAGTTTATGGTGTGACCACTTGTGCTTTTTAAATTTCCAATCCAGAAGTGATTCTCAGATTTTTTCTGAGGAGTTTTACCTCTGATGCCATCTTGCTTCACTTCTCTGCATCTGCCTTATTTTAGATCCCATTTAATCTCTTCTTGAGCCTATTCTCTTTAGTCTCTGCTTTGATTTCCCTAAATCACCGATCACAAAGTAAGGATTTGTAATAGAGTTGTATTGGAAATTTAAGAATAGTGCTTATTTACACATATACTTATATCCTAATATAGTTGCTTTGGATTGAATTGTATCCCAGCAAAATATGTGTCAATTTAGCTAGGCATTTGTTCTTAGTATTGTGTAATTACCCCATGTAACCAGGGTGTTCCTTGAAGGAAAGGATGGTGGAGCATCATCATGCATATTTTGGGGCATTTGTTTGGAGGAGTCAGTCCTTCGAAAAGGACACCATGCTGGGAAAGGTGGAGGACCAGCGATGGAGAAGATGAACCTCAATGAGATGAACTGACACAGTCACTGTAACAGTGGACTCAAGTATATCAGAGATGAGGAGGAGACACAACAGAATAGTGCAGGGTTACAGATCTGTTGATTGCTATAAACCATAGTTGACTGTGTGGCACTTAACATCAACAATAGCCAACCCTGTATTTTATAATCCTAATCTCTATGAAGAGGGAATTCCGGTGACCTGGTGGTAAGGAGTTACACTGCCAGCTTCAAGGCATGTGGTTTGAATTCACCACCTGCTTCAACAGAAAAAGGTGGTCTTCTCCCATACAGTTTATTGCCTGTGAAAATCTGCTGGAGGGTGGTTCTAACTTGATAGTTTATAACCACAATCTCTGTGATGTTAGTAAGACAAGATATATAATGATATAATGATGTCAGATGTAAAGATCTTAAGGTACAATGCAACACATTTAGGCCTTAATCTTTATCTGATATAAGGGGAATTTACCTGGGGTGTAACTTGCAACATATTTTGTTTTACAAGAGATAAAAGGAGAGATGAGTAACCAGAGAAGGGTAGACTTCAGTATCTCAAAGAAAGGAAAATCAAGAGTCAGGTTGTCTAAGGAGGAGAAAACAGGACATGGGGACACAATACCATAAAGCATCTCTCTGAAAGGGCCAGAGAAAGTAAGTAGCACACCAGAACAGAAAGTAGATAAAGAGCCCTTAGCTCAGCCCCATGGTACCTCTAGAGCACCCCCAACAGTTTTCATTGTTTACTCACAGACTCACAACTGTGGTACTGAGAATGGGGTTTATTAAGGAAGTAAGTGGGGGAGGCAAAAAATATCTCACAATACAAGTCCAGGTTTTAGCCCAACACTTCCAAGGCACAATTCCTCAGTAAGTTAAGGCTCCCATTTCAGTTTAGCAGTCAAGTCCAAATTTTCCAGCAAGGTTTGCCTCAGAGTAATTATAACCAAATCATCCAGCAAGGTTTGCCTCAAAGCAGTTATAAGTCACCTTCTCCTTCAAACATCCGGCAAGAACAGCCAGACTTTTAACTGTGGCCAGCACAAATGCAAGAAGCCTCAGGTCATACCTTGCCACTGTTTGCCCATAGCAGTGCCACAGTCTCTCCACCACAGTGTCTCGGTCTCTCTAGGGTCTTACCATCTCAAGACTTGCTCATCTCAAGTCTTGCTTACCTCAAGTCATATTTCTCAGTATGGGAATCACTCTTTCTCTTATCCTAGTCCCACAGCTGATTAATTGCAAAACCATGCTCATTTGCAAGGCCAGGATATCTGCTGCAGTTAAGGTAGCTGGAGACCAAAGTTGGCTAACTGAATGGCTAAAAACCCTTCAACTTTTAGACTTACACCACACAGGTACATTCCCTGAATACAGATTTTCCTACTGGGAAACTCCTACAACCAGAATAAAAAGAGAGAAAGTCTTCCTCCTACAGCTGACACCCAAAATTTTAATTTCTAGCCTTCTAAGTACAGAGTTACTATAGCAAATGACTGATTCTGAACCACTTCTGGTATTAGCATATGATCAAGAACCAGTGGTACTGAAGGAAGAAGTCCAAGCTGTAATGAAGGCGTTAAGAAAAATAAGACCCTAGAAATTGATGGAATACCAGTTGATATGTTTCAACAAACAGATGCAGACATGGATATATTAAGTAGTCTATGCCAACAAATTTGAAAGACAGGTACCTGGAAGAGATCCCTGTTTTTTCCCATCTGTGTCCCCCCCCCCCAAAAATCCACTCTCCCCCCCCCAAATATGGTGATCCAACAGGATGTAGAAATTATTGAAATATCTCATGCAAATAAAATGTTGGTGAAGATTATTGAAAGTGACTGGAAGTTACAGGGAGCTTGCAAAAATTCAGGCTGAACTTAGACCATGGAACACGAGAAAATTTCTGAAGTCAGGTGGATCCCAGCTGAAGCAGAGAATATTGGAAGGATGTTTATGTGTATGTACGTGTGTGTATTTTTATTTTGCAGAAACTTTTGTGTGAACTGTAATAAATTATGGCTAACCTTAAGAAGAATGGGAATTCCAGAGCACTTTAATTTTGCTCATGTAAAACCTGTACATAGAACAAGGAGCAGTTTTTCTAATAACATAAGAGGACACTGCTTGATTTAAAATCAGGACAAGTGTCAGAGTTATATCCTTTCTCCTTCCTTTTCAATCTTTCTGCTGAGCAAGTAATTTTTTTAATATGGTGAGAAAAATTTCTACTTAGAATTAGCCAACTGAGTTCAATTTAGATGATCTCAGTTTTGTTGGAAACATCCAAAGCATCATAATCAGGAGCAAGTTGAACATATGCCTTCGTCTCTCTATCAGGCTTAATCATGGTTTTGACTTTGGTCCACATCAGTATCATAGAGTTTCTTCACAACTTTTAGTGATTTGATACTTGTTGACTTTCACATCTACAGTGAACCACAAGTGTTTTGTTACCTTGTCTTTTTAGTGACTGACTCAGAGTGGTCAGAGGAAACTTGATGACGGCATCGTGGTCAAGCTGTTTCTTCTGGGGGGCTCTTTGGGGATATTTGGGTAAGCTTTGCAGTCTCTTTTTTTGCTATGAATGCCCTTTGGGTAGTGCTGCCTTTGCTTTGGCTTCAGTTTTGGGAGGGGTACGGACTTCCTTCTTTGCGTTCAACACCATCTTCATAAAAAAGCATTAAGCATATAATCTGAGAAGTTGGACTATATATTAAGAAGAATGTGCACTAGAATTGGAGGAAGATTCACCAACATCTTACATTACACAGGTTGCAGCTTTACTGTAGAAAGTGAAGAAGACTTGAAGCATTTGCTGAAGATCTGGATTACAATATGGATTACATCTCAGTATCCAAAAAATACAAATATTCCCTCCTGGATTAGTAGACAACATCATGATAAATAGAGGAAAGCTTGAAGTTTCATTGGTTTCATTTTACTTGGGTCCACAATAAACACCTATGATAGCAGTAAAGAAATGAGAGGAGTTGAGGGGCAGATCTACTGTCATGGACCTCTCCAAAGTGTGTAAGAGCTAAGATGTAAGTTTAAAGATTAAGGTGGGCTTGATCCAAGTCATAAGAGCATTATAAGAAGATTCTGGGAATATACTGAGTCACTGTACCAAAAAGAAATGACCGACACTTAAATATTTCAGGAAGTACTATAAGATCAAGAGCTAGTTATAATGAAGGTAGAAGTTCAAGCTGCATTAAATTGGCAAAAAATAAGGCAGCAGGAATTGAGGAGATACCAGTTGACATGTTTCAAATAAGAGACGCAGCCCTAAGTGTACTCAGTTTATACCAGGAAATAGGGAGGATAGCTCCTAGCTGTGGTCTCAGGCAGGTTTGTCTATATAGCCCTTGGGCTTTAGATCTGACCTTTCCACTGCTTGGACTAGTGTTGTAAAATCCTTAGCTTTCCTGGTAACTGCTCACAAGCACCCAACTTTGCTTACAGACTTTAGTCCAAAGGTACATGGCTCTAACACTGTGGGTTGGTAAACCTAGCTTCCTTGGCAAGTTCCCAAAGCCTTCCAGACCACCAGCAATTCTTCTGCCCCAAAGCGTTGCACTCTGGGCTAAACCACCACTGTTTCTGGTTTCCTGGTTCTATTGCTGCCAATTTCTCTACCATTGCTTCTCACAGTCTTTGGCCCTTTCTCTGGTGTTCAGCTCTCTGTTTCCTGAGTTGGAGATCTTTAGCACAAGGGTGTTGAATTCAAAGAATGTACATAGCTTTTATTTCTTGATGTAAATGAGAGCTTCTATTTCTGCTTCTGGGACCACTCATTTTCAGCTTCATGGGATGACCAAACAGACCAATCCCTGAACAGTATTTCATACACTCTGTATGCATCCTCTCACTCTAAATGTGCCATGTATCTTATATTATTAGCAAGCTATCCATTCCCCTTATGGGTCACAAATACTTCACATTTGCATAGTTTTAGTTATTAAGGAGTTCTTGGTGGCATAATTTGTGATACGTAGGACTGGCAGCCTCAAGACTGACAGTCTGAATCCACTAGATGCTCTGAGGCAGAAAGATGGTCAGCCTTCTCCCATTAAGATTTATGGCCTCAGAAACCCAAAGGAGGGAACCAGCTTGACAGCAGCGAGTATTTTTGGGTTGGGCTTTCAGTCATTTCGTAGGAGTCTTAACTAGGAGAGCCACGTGAAATAATTCACTGCATTGCCCTGTGTTTGCTGAAGGAAAACGTAAGACAGCAAAGTATTTCATTTTAGTTTCTCAAAAATGATTTCTTCTTTCTGAACATTTCCTCAAATGGGTTCATGAAAATCTCTGAAGAAACCTTTATGAATTAAAAGACTCATTCCCTTTCATTGGAACATATTTAGGTCCCTTTCTTTGACATCGGGGATGTCACTAGTGTTGGTGTCACGAGTGTGGTAACTCGTGCTGCCATTCCTTTCCCCTTACCTTTTTTGGAGCACCTCTTCCTACCAAAAAGGTTTATTATTAATGTCCATTGTTATAAATAGTTTAAATGTTGTTGTTGTTGTTATGCACCGTCGAGTCTCTTGCAACTCAGTGATTCTCTGTACAACAGCCCTAAACCCTATTCTATCCCTTACCAATCTCACTGTCTCCAACACACCTATCCCCATTACCCCAGTGACGGAGTCAATCCATCTCATTGAGGGTATTTCTCTCCTGTGCTGTCCTTCCACCCTCCCAAGCATGACGGTCTTCTTTGAGGGCTGGTCCTTCTTTGCAACATGTCCAAACTATGTCAGACAAAGCTTCAGAATCCTTGCCTCTAAGGAGAAGCCTGGTTTCACCTTCTCTAGGATGAACTTGTCATCCCTAGGCATTGCCCAGCTCTCTGAAGCATAGCAAGTAATGGCAAAGACCATGGCCTGGATCAGGTACACCTTAGTCTCCAGACTGACATGATTGTTCCTCAGTACCTTGGAGAAGTCTCTGACAGAAGACTTTCCCAATGCAATTAATCTTTTAATTTCCTGGGTGCTGGTACCAAGAGTGTTGATAGAGTTGTTATAGTGCCAAGCAAACTGAAGCTGTGAACAATCTCAGTCTCTTCATGATCTATCATGATGCTGCCAATTGGCCCAGTGGTGAGAATCTTTGTTTTCTTGACGTTGAGCTTCAATGCACATATTTGGCTGCAGTCCTTGACCTTCTGCAGCAAGTGCTTCGGGTCCTCCTCAGTTTCACCAAGCAAGGTTGTATGATCTGCATAATGCAGATTGTTGATAAGTCTACCTCCAATCCTGATGCCAAACTTCTCCTCATAGAGCCCAGCCTCCCAGATAATCTGTTCTGTATAAATTGAAAAGATATGGAAATAGGACATATCCTTGACGCACATCCTTCCCAATTTTGAACCATGCAGTGTTTCCTTGCTCGGTTCTGATGACTGCCTCCTGGTCCAAGTATAACTTTCACATAAGCACCATCAAGTGTTCTGGCATTCCCATTCCTTTCAAAGTCAGTTGCAGTTTGTTGTGATCCACACAGGCAAATGCCTTTGCATAGTCAATGAAACACAGTTAGGTATTCTTCTGGTACTTGATGCTTTCAGCCAAGATCCATCTGACATTACTGGATGGAAATCTTTTCCCTTTCTTTGCCTTTTTCTTTACTGTATTCTTAAAGATCTATTTCTATAGGTACACAATAAAAATTACCACGATATTATAGCTAAATCATTAGAAAGTGTGACAAAATTAGTGGCTTTATAAAAGCACCCCAAAACAAGAAAAATAGCACCTCATGCTTCTGATATGTGCAGTGTGCACAGACAAAACTGCGTGCTTGAAAGCATTGCTGTAATTGGGTAATAGTGACAGCTCTGATGGGAGTGCATTAGGTAGATTAGTCCTGATGAGCATTCAAAAGTAAATTAGTACTGAGTGTTAGCCGCTTAGGGGTCTGGTATGGATAACCTGGGTTGTTGGTTTTTGTTTTTTTTAAAAAATAATAGTTGCTGAAACTAACTATAGGTATACTGTTATAAAAATATTAAATTTCTGCTGAAATACTACACAGATATTATAGATTATAATTTTAATGCCAGCTTTTCTGATTGTTAACCGTGTGTGGTCTACATCTCTCGACATCTGATGTGGCTTCAGGGCTTTTCATTTTCTTGGTTGCTGTTTATAATTAGGATAGATTTTTAAAAAAGAAGAGTTACTCAGCTCAGTTGATTATTCTCAGTGCAGTCTGACTGACACAGTAGAATGGAACAGTGACCTGTCTTACAGATTGTATACTTTTTAAAAAATTTAATTTTATGTGTGTGTGTGTGTGTGTGTGTGTGTGTGTGTGTGTGTGTGTGTGTACCGTCAAATCAGGTCTGACTGGTACAGGAAGAGATTGTTCCGCCTTCTCCAGCAGAGCATCTGGTGGATTATAACTACACACCTCTGGGATTGCAGTGCAGCTTCTTGCCACTAGGCCGCTAGAGCTCCCTACAGATTGTATCCTTTTAAAGAAACATGAAGTTACATTAGTTTTTATGACCATCAGCTAATAATCTACACTCAAATTTAGTTTATCATTTATTGCCTTTTTTTTGTCCCTTCCTAAGTGTGTTTTTTTAAACTTGCAGATCCTTACACTTAACTTTTTTTTTTTTTTTGCTTGAGCACATCCCTTCCAACTTCAATCCCCCTCTCCCCCAAATCTCCAAATCATTCCTGTGTAGTTAGACTAGTTAGTGCTGCTAACCCAAAGGCAACTGGTTTGTCTCCACCAGCTGCTTCATAGAAGAAAGATTTGCAATCTCTCCCATGTGATTTACAGCCTCTGGAAACCTGTTGAAGGATCAGTCAGCTGTGGGTTGGTTCCCATTATGGCAGCATGACAACAGCAACAGTTATCGTGGGGTTCATTCTGACTGATTGTGACCCCATATGTGTATATTGTTGTTGTTGTTGGGTGCCATTAAGTTGAGTATGACTGACTCATAGCAACCCTATGAACACTTTCTTATCTTGTGCCATCTTCATCATCTTTGATGCCCCTTGCAACAGTCACAATCCGTCTGGTTGAGGGCCTTTCTCTATCTGTTCCTCCACTTTTCCAAGCATGATATCCCTCTCCAAGGAATAGTCTCTCCCAGAAACATGTACAAAGTGTGTGAGAGGAAGCTTTATTTTCATTGCCTCCAGGGAGCACTCTGGCTTTACCTTCTCCAAGACATATCTGTTCTTTTGGCAGTCCATGGGGTATTCAGTAGCACTCTTCCCTAACACCGCAACTCAGAGGCATCGATTCTTCTCATATGCATGGCAAATAGTTGAAAAGACCAGGGCCTGAATCAGGCATACCTTAGTCCTCAAACTAACATAATTGCCTGTACTTCTGCAGTGCAGCCTGTCTCCTGATACCTTGAGTGCTGGGATTGTGGAGCCAAGTAAGATTAAGTCATTGACAGTTTAAATCTTTTTCTATCTATCATGATAGGGAATGGCAAAGGACACACTGACAAAGGAGATTAATCAGAAATGGTTTTGACAAGCACTGTGGCAATGGGACAATTAAAACAGACTTTCAAGGAATATTCAACCTGAATCCTTCTGATCATATGGGGATTTTTGAAAGTGTTTCTCAGAGTTTATTATGTTTAATTTGTTTTCTTTGTTTGTGTATAAAGGATGCTC
>NW_006399770.1:4127537-4130648 GCF_000299155.1 Elephantulus edwardii
TTTATACTGGATTAAATGTGGAAAGGTGTGTTTATATCATTATAAATTTTCAGTTTATTGCTCCTTTGAGTATGATATTCATTCTTGCACTTACATATGTTCTGGCAGGTAACCTGGCACTTTGACCATAAGGCTAGGCACAAGGGTTATACTAGACCTGCTAGAGTCCTCCTTTGGGATATTTCCATGTTGCAGATCACAAAGCTGAGCAGTATTAATTTTGTCAACATGAAAAAGTCCAAGAATCCTTGCTTTAGTTCATTTGCTTTCCTGTAGTGGATTGTCCATTGTGACTTTCCCTAGCCATTGCCATTGACTTTCATCATGTGGCTGGCCAGCACTGTACTAACATAGGGTATTTGTGGTCCCACCGAGGAGATTGGATAGCTCACAAATAATGTAAATCAGACAAATAGCACCTTTTGAGCAGAAGCATGAAAACAAGATATGTAGACTACTTAGAGGAATGTTAATTAGTTGGCCATCCTGCCAGGCTTAAGTTGAGCAGATGCACAGGCAGAACATTTGAATCTCTTTATTATCAAGAAAGAAATAGAAGGGCAGTGTGTCTTTTTGGACCAGAGGTTTCTGCACTAGGTAGAGACCCAGACCAGACCACTACCAGCAGTGACAACAGCAGAGGTGGTGACATAGCTGAGCTTGAACTGCCACCTCAAAGAGCCAGAGCCCAACGAGAAGAGACATTTGGTGTTAGAATTGATATAAGTAGATGCGGGAGCGTGATGGCATGTCTAACCTCATTGGGTTTTGCACACTTCTTGTTGTAGATGGAAACATTCCTCCCGTGTGGAGTTAGTGGAAGTCAGACGCCACCAGCCTCATGCTACCCACAGTTTTTATACTGACAGATACATTTGCAAAATTTTCATCATTTGTTAGCTGCTTCAGAGAAGAAAATTAGTTTTTTCTGAAGTGATTTTTCAGTGAACTCATGCTTGTTCCTAGAATTTACCATTTTACTTTCTAAGTAATCAGACCATTTAGATAAATAAGTTTTAATCCACCCTTCCTTCAATATCAGACATATCCATAAACTTGTGAATATCATCACTTTCTAGCCTGCTTTATAAATTTGGACTAGAATTATAGAAAAGAAACATGGGAAGATAATATATTTCTTTAGGATTGTATGTAAGTAAAGAGTTTTTTCCATATAATGTGCCAGGGGGCTTCTCAGCACAGAGACCTGGGTGAAAAGGATGTACTCCACTACTGACTTTTCATTTTTGGTGGTATTAAGGGTCTCTGCTTTCTGCTGATTTTTATTGTCACATTATAATTGTGAAATTTAAAATTATTGTAAATGTACAAGATGATTATAAATGGGCGTTTATTCAGTTTAATAGACTGCCTTACAAGATTTAAAAATGGTTATGAAGGATTCATAACTGGGAATAGATGTCAAAGGGAAAAAAAATGATGCAGGCATTTTTACAAGTGAGTTTGTGTTTTGAGTCTTAGCCTGGAATTTTAGCAGAATTGTTGACAGAGTGATGAATAGTAAAGCTTTTAGTTTGACAAACATCTATGCAAAAGTACTGTAACTATTTAACAGTATTTGAAAATGCCATTTTTGATGTTAAAATTTTTCTTTGAATGGAGGAGAGATAAAAAGTATAAAATACAAATATAGACTAGAATTAGTGTGGAAAAAATAAATTATTGTAAAATAGAAAATATAAAATATAAGCATCACATGTGGATGTAAATAGATATTATATTAATTCAGTATTATTATAAACATAAGGATGATTGCCATAAAAGGGGAAAGAATTTAAGAGCATTTATAATTTAAATTATAATTAATAATTAAAATGCTGCCATTTTAATCAAGTGTAGAGAAGAATTGATTCTGTGTGGCATTGGTTCCACAGCATAAGGACCCTGTGTATAATAGCACAATGAGATGTTCATGAGGCTTGCATCTTTATAAAAATATTTGAGCCAGTAGGTCAGTCCGTCTCATTGAGTGTCTTTCTGTCTTTTACTGACTATCTATTTTACCTGGACCTGATTGAAAATACATTTTTTTTAAATAAAATTTTTATTTTATACTGGTTTACTTACAAAACTCATTTACATTGTTTTTTACACTGAATCTTTCTGATTTCCTTTAGCTACCCCTCCATCCACCCATCAAATTGTGTGGCCCTATGACTAACTGCCCCCCACCTCTGCTTTCACCAGCCCTCCCCCCCCTTCCTCATACACATTCTACAATAATGATCTTATACAGTATTTGTCTTATGAGACTGAGTTTAGTTCAGTTAGCATAATGCTCTTCAGTCTCTCCCAAGTTAGTAAAATACATTTCTTATAGTAGATTTTGAACAAGAGAGTTTGACAGATACAGGATGTTTTTAAAACATAATCCTCTTGAGGGTAGAATGTACATAGGGTCTTGTTTAGAGATGATGAAACAAAAGGGTAGTAGCAAAAAAAAAAGGGTAGTAGCAACACTGTTTCTTGAGTCCTAGTGCAGAGCAAGCTGTTACTTACTGAATAATAGAATTCTGTGAAGAACTGTATGAGATCAAAAGGTGTGAGAGTTAATTTTGCTTGGGTATACAAAGTTGAATCCAATCTGGGAGTTGCTAATTTAAATTTGGAGAGATTGAGGTTTTTTCATTATTAGGTGAATGTAACAATATAGCTTTCTTTTCAGCTTTTATTTACTATCACGGTAAAAATTTTGATGAATTTACCAGATTTGCACAATTTGTTTATAGTATCTTATTTCAGGAAGTCTTATAGAATAAATAAAATTTTAATTAACTTTGACATCTAATTAACTTTCAAAACTAAGAAACATAGCCACTGTTTGCGTTTCTGTGACACCAGGAGTGTCATTGCTGATGTCAGAGGAGTCCCAACTGAAAATAGAGAATACTAGAAGAATATCTAATTATTCTTTATTAACTATGCAAACACATTGGACTATACGGATCATAATGAATTATGGCTAACATTGAGAAGAATGGAGATCCCAAAACAATTATGCTCATAGATAACCTGTACCTAGATCAAGAGGCTGTTGTGTAAACACAGCAAGGGAACACTGTTGTTATTGTTGTTATATGCCATCGAGTC
>NW_006399770.1:4132804-4195334 GCF_000299155.1 Elephantulus edwardii
ATCCAGGTATATAACCTGCGTTTATGCCTCTTAAAAATGTATTTGCTATGAATAAGTCATTGATTGTGCAAAATTCGATCATTCTCTCTCCACTACATGGTTTAATATCAGTTAAGTTGTGTGTCAGGGTTGTATCATCTCTTCATTCCTTTTGCATCTGCATTCCGAGCAAATAATTTGAGAAGCTGGATTCTATGTTGAATGTGGCATCAGGATCCGAGGAAGACTCATCAACAACATGTATTGTGCAGCTGACACATCCCTGCTTGCTGAAAGGGAGAACTTGAAGCGCTTGCTGCAGAAAATCAAAGACTACAAACTAGATTAAATCTCAACTTCAAGAAAACAAAAATTCTCACCACTGGACCAATAGGCAACATCATCAGAGATGGAGAAAAGATTGACACTGTCAATGACTTTATCTTACATGGATCTACAGTCACTACACTTAGTACCAGAAATCAGGAGATCATGAGATGTATTGCATTGAGAAGGTCTTCAGCCAGAGACCTGTCAAAATTACTGAGGAAAAATGATGCCCGTCTGAGGACTAAGGTGTGCCTAATTCAGGCTGTTGTGTTTTCAGGCACTTGGCTGTGTATCTGAACACTGGACACTTAGTAAGGAAAACAGAAGAAAAATTGATGCCTTTGAGCTGTGGTATTGGAGAAGAGTACTGAATATCCCATGAACTGCCAAAAAAACCAAACAGAGCTTAGTGAAGTACAGCCGGAGTGCTCCTTGGAGGCAAAGATGACAAAGCTTTGTCTCACATACTTGGAGCATGTTGCTGAGAGGCTTTTCCTTGGGGAGAGACATCATTCTCAGAAGGGTGGATGATTAACAAGAGAAGACCTTCAACTGGATGGATTGACCCAGTGACTGCTGCATTAGACTTGAGTATGTCAGAAATAATGAGGCTGGCATAGGATAGGACAATGTTCATATCTGTTGTTCATAGGGTCTCTATGAGTTTTGCTCAACTTGATGGCACCTACCAACAACATATAGAGTTGAAATTAAATGTTAGGTTGGTTACTAAATTTTAGATTGAAAACTCTTGAGTGTTGACAACTATAGATATTGATAGTTTAAAATCTATGGCTATAAGATTACGAAAAAATAGGTAAAAAGATTGGCTGGAAATAATACTAGTATCTATTGTTTCATTTTATAGATTAAGTAAATAAGATCCAATTAAGTGATTTTCCCCCTGAACTCAAATGACTAGTCAGTGATTCAAATTCAGATACTTACATTTCTCTAGCATATTCAAGACAGAAAGCAAGACAGACTGCCTTTGGACTGAAATGTGAAAGAAAAAAGCATTCTTTTTTTTTAACTTGAATAGAAAAAAGCATTCTTATGCAAACAAATAAAGTATTCTCAAACTGTATGAGATCAGTGTATATAAAGATAAGCAAATATTTAGGGATTCTTCATGAAAAGAGGTTAAATTTGCAATCAAAAAGCATATAACAGATGTAACCTTGGTCAAGCTTACTACTCTATGCAAAGAAATTTGGAAGTTCTTTTGGACTACAGAAGGAATAAACATCTGTCTTGGAGGCAGTGCAGTTAAGTTACTCCTTTCAAGGCAAAGATGGTGGAACTTGGTCTCACATACTTTGGGCATGTTTGTCAATAGGGTCTAGTCTTGAGAAAAGGCATCATGCTGGGAAAAGTGGAAGGTCAGAGAAAGAGAGGAAGGCCCCCATCCAGATAAATTGACACAATGACTGTAGCACTGGGCTCTAGCCCAAAATTGCAAGTATGGGCCTGGATAGGGGCAAGATTGAAATCTGTTGTTCATAGGATTACTCTGAGTCGTAGTCAACTCTATGGCAACTCTCTCTGTCTCTCTAAATATATGTGTGTGTTTATTAGATAAGCTTTTCTTCAATTGTGTATATACTTACAAATAAAATTTCTTAAGAATATTTAGGTATGCTTATTGAAATATACTAGAGATTAAATCTTAAAATTATAAACATCTCAAAGTGAGCCAACATTGGCCCAAATGTATATACTGAATTACTGATTGTTATCCGTAGTGTTTTCATATGCTTGATCTCTTTATAGTACAGCTGTTAATAGACAGGGCAGATTTTATTACCTTAATTAGGAAAGAAAACTTGTCCCTCTGCTCACAGTCAGAGGTGCCTTCGTCACAGGTCTGTCTCTTGTAAAGGCACTTACTGCCCTGCCTTGCATCTTTGCATTTCTTTACTGTTACATCACCCCAATGTACATTTCTGAGTGCTAATTCAATTGTGCCTGTAATTTTTTTGTCTTATTGATAAATTCTTTTTGTATGTTTTATTGCCATATTTTTTAAGTCTCTCTTAATCTACCTATTCCCCTTTCTTTACTGTTTCCTCCTATCTTATAATTTATTTGTTGGATTATGCTGATCACATAATTTGTCTTCTTTCTATATTCCCTATGACTTGACGGTTTTATTTAAAATCTTGGTACATTTAACTGTTTCTTTATATTTTTTACAAAAATATTCCGTAAGTGTTAGTATGATATAGATCTCTGTTAAAAGGTATACAATGTCTGGTGGTTTTTATTTTTGTGATTTTTAACTTCCACATCTTGATGATCAGTGAATTCTTTAGGAAGATATTTGAATTTTATTATTTATTCATTTTATTATTTCTTCATTTTTAAGGTATAATACTTCTATGTAAAAGAAGTTTGTCCTCACCTGCTATTCTTTGCCACTTGCTTGATAATCAATTCTGACAAATCTTCCAGATGATGGATTTTTTCTTCAACTCTGTGGAAACTTGAATTTGTATATCACTTACATTGTTAATGTTTGTTTTTAGAGTTTTAATTTCTAATTCTTTAAAGCCTACTTACTTTCCTGGCTAATACTTTTAAATTTTATGTATGTATTTCTTTAAATATAGTCTGCTTAGTTGTTTTAGATGATGTTCTTGGAAAATTCCAACAACAAAAATCTTTCTGTTTCTCTTTGTTGTACTTTCTGTTGGTTCCTAGTCTAGTATCTTCTATATTTAGTGATTAAGATCTAGGTATTTTATTAAAGATTTTTGTCTTCTCCTATTTCTGTAAGTCTGTATTCTTCTATTCTTTCCATATTCAGTTAGTTTCCAAATGTTACCTGTTTTCTCACCCTGTCATTTCTTGTCAGGGTGACTGTGTGCTGTGTGTTACAGGGGAGAACTGTGCTGCAGGGGTTTTTTGACTGTCATGTTTACAGAAGCAAATCATCAGACCTTTCTTCTAAAGCACCAGTGGATAGGTTTGCACTGCCAACTTTTAGGTTAGCCTAGTATTTATTTGGTATGCCTCAGATTTTTTTTACCATAGGGAGTTACACTCTCATTCACTTTTTCCACCGGGTTTATTACCTCGGTTCTGGAAGGTTTCCCAGGTTCATATCTAGTTACTTAGATATTTCTGTTTTATTGCCAAACTCAAAATCCTAACCAGTGTGCCATTATGCCTTCTTAATTCAGCTGAAAAACAACCAAACTTTACTGAAATACTGAATGAAACAAAGTGTAGAAGGCGGCCAGCCATATGAAAGTTACAGAGGTTCTGCCATGTGCCAGGTGTACTACTAGTCATTAGCGATAGATGGACAGACAACACATGGTCCCTGCTCTCAAGAAGCTGAGGAGGGATAGGTATGAGGTACACACTGCAAAATGTGTACTGAGGACCCCAGGGCACATACAAAAATGAACAGAGGCTTCCAGAACAGCATGACCATGCATTTTGTTATCCTGACTAGTACAGTTTTATGATTACACCAGGGTGACAGATGTAAACATGGGTTTCCTGGGCATATGAATAAATATGATCACATGAGTACAAGATTTAGATCTTAAGTATGATTATATTTATATGCTGAATTTTATAAAAAAATGGAATAAAACACATTGATAGAAGGAAGTTCTTTTAAACAGAGGAATAGAATATATATAAAGACAGAGTCAGCATGAGAGAGCTAGTGTAAAGTTGAAGCAGGCCAAATATCCATTGTTACAAGTCAGAAATAATAAAATAATTATACTTTCACATAGTTTACCCTATTACCTTAAGGTAACTGGAGCATAAGTATTTGTATTTGGTAGCAGAAGGTCCCAGAAAAGATAGTGTTAAAGCAACAGTCATACTAAGAGTAGGGATTTTATTCTAAAACTGATTATGTGCATGTTTACCATTACATTTTGATAAAATGTTAGAAATTGTCAATATATTCTTGTGGTCCAAAGTTTATTTGGAATTTTGGTGTGAGAAAGGTGTGTAGTTTTATACATGTTTTCATTCATTCTCAGTGTTGGTGTTTTACTTGCCTCAAAAAGAATATGGATGTTTTATTTCTTGTCCTCTGGAATGCCTTGGAAGCACTGGAATTATCTGTTCTCTGGGAACTTTTATAAAAGTCCTCTATACATTTTTTGGGGGTAGGTAGGTAGTTCACAGTTTTGTGTGTGTGTTTTTTTTTTTCTTTTCTTCAATTTCTGCTATAGAAATCAGCCTGTTAGACTTTCTTCCTCTCTTCTGGATATCAGTCTGGAAAATTATATTTTTCTAGGGAACTATTCATTCATCCAAGTATCTTTCTGTAGGGCTGAGGCAACAATTTCTTTACCTTTCTATTCATATTTTGAACTGTTGATGATGTGCTAGTTTCCAAACAACCAATTCTTAGATTTTTTAAATAGGTTAGTGTTTTATTTTCTAACTCATTAGCTTTAGCTTTTAGGTTTTAAAATGTCTTCTACTTTCCTTTTTATTATTTTAAATGTTTTTTTTTTTTAATTACTAAATTCTCGCCACTGGGCCAATTGGCAGCATCAGTATGGATGGTAAAGAGATTGAGATTGTTCATAGCTTTAGTTTGCTTGGTTCCACAGTCAACACTCTTGGCACCAGTAGCCAGGAAATTAAAAGGTGTATTGTCATGGGAAAGTTTGCTGTTAGGGACCTCTCCAAAGTACTGAAGAGCAAGGGTGTCTCTCTGGAGACTAAGGTGTGTCTGATTCAGGCCATGGTCTTTGCAATCACTTGTTATGCATCAGAGAGTTGGACAATGACCAAGGAGGATAGAAGGAGAATTAATGCCTTTGAGCTCTGGTGCTGGAGAAGAGTATTGAGAGTACCACGGGCTGCTAGGAAAACAAATAGATTCATCCTGGAAAGGGTTAAACTGGGTGGCTCCTTGGAGGCAAGGATTCTGAGGCTCCGTCTAACATACTTTGGACATGTTGTAAGGAGAGACCGGTCCTTGGAGAAGGACATCATGCTTGGGAGGGTGGAGGGACAGCGCAGGAGGGGAAGGCCCTCTATGAGGTGGATTGATTCAGTGACTGGGGTAATCAGGATGGGAGTGTCAGAGACAGTGCGATTGGCATGGGACAGAGAAGAGTTTAGGGATGTTGTACATAGGGTCGCTATGAGTTGCAAGCGACTCGACGGCACATAACAACAACAACAAATTATTTAAAGTTTTTCTTAATTGTTGAAATAGTAGTCATTTGATTCTGAGTTTTCCTTGAGTGGAATTACAAAGGATATATGTTCTGTGTATGTGTATGCTTTTGCATGCATGTATGTGTATGTGTGAATGCACACGAATGTTACAGTTTCAGAAGTTAATCAGAAACTACTTAGAAAACAGGTGGGAGAATTAGAGTAGTTCATGTGAGAGGTTTTTATTTATGGGTTGACTGGAATTCTGGCAGTCCTGATGGCAAGAAGAGCATATTAACAGACTGAATGTGAAGCATGTGAATGGAGACTTCTCAGAATAATTTTCAGGTTTGTATGAATGGGTGGGCTGATGAAGGTACCATTTGCTGAACTGGGGTCTGTTATAGGTTCAGTTGTGTCCTAATAACATATGTCTTAAGTCTTGACCTTTGTGCTTGTATTTAGAAACATTTTGCATGGGCTGTATTTGTTATAGTAATGAGGCAGGATTAATGTAGTGTGTATTTTACATCAATTCTTTATGAGATCTAAGAGGTTAAACAGGGGGGCTAGGAGAGATTGGGAAGAATGAAGACAAACCACATTAAAAATTGCCCAGGAGCAGTAGCTCAAAGACATGAAGACCTTCTTTTTTTTTCTTTTACTTGTAAATTTGATGAAAGTTTACAGAAAAATTGGATTTTCATGCATTCATTGTTAAACATTTTGTTCCATCCCCCAGTTCATTTTTTTTTAAAATATTCATTTATTGTTGCATAGTTTCCTCCCTCTCTCCTCCTCCGCCTCTCCCAGTCCTCTTTGCAGTGTTCCTCTTATTCTGGACTATTATCTTACATATAATGCTTAATCATCATATTCCTTTAAAATAGTTCTCTCCCTTATCTGTTCTAGTATCCACTCTTTTTCTAGTCTACTCCCAGTTCTCTCTGTCAGTCCTGCTTTACAGTGGTGTTGTGCAGTATTTGTACTTTTAAGACTGAGACATTTCACTCAGCATTATGTCCTCTAGGGTCACCTATGTTATGTAATGTTTTATAAGTTTGTTATTTTTTCAGAGCCCACAGAGACAAAACCCTCTCCTAGTGCTGGCACTAGAATTTAGACATATAGCCTTCTGTGAGAATCATTGAGAAAATAGATGTTTGTTAAAGCCACTTGTGCTGTTTCACCTATAGCAACACTAAATAACTACAGTACTGTGTTTTATATCAATACTGTGATGGATATAAAAAGAAAATAGATATGAGTTAGAATGTTTAATTTAGACACAAATAAGTAATTTCAAAAGTTTTCAGTACATACAATTTATGATCATCATTAGGACAGAAGCTCATCATTAGATGATGACTAACACATATAGAAGAGGATTTTCTGAACCACTCTTATATAGTGGTAAGGAATTGCACTGCCAACCTAAAGGTGTGCTGTTTAAATCCACCAGCTGCTCTGTGGGAGAATGATGGACATTCTCCTCCTATGGGACTTATTGCCTCTGAAAACCTGCTGGAGAAGGGTCTACTATGGGTCAGATTCCATTTGACGGTACAGAACAACAACAGAACATATTAAGACAGATAAATGGCACTGCAAAACTGTTGACATTAGAAGAATAAGTCCTCTAAAAGTAAGGGCATGTACCAGATTGTAGTTTGGTTTTCTAGACTTGTGCAGTGGGTAGATCTTATCATAGAAAGTGTTCATTCTGCAGATTGTTAGAGCTAACTGGCTATTGTACATAGAGAGTTGAGTAATAAATGGCTGCTGTGGTAAACAGAAGGAACTTTGGTGTTGTAGTCTGAATGATTTATGCTGCTAACCCAAAGACTGTGTGTCTCCTCCTTTGATTCAAATCCACCAGTAGTTTTGAGGGGAAAAGAGGGGCAGTTTTCCTCTTTCCTATTAATATTTACAGCGTCTGAAACTTGATGGAGTTGGAACTGACTCAAGGAAAATGTGTGTAGGGAAGCTTTGGTGGCCTTGCTGGTAAGCTGTGCTGCAGTCCCACAGGCCTGTACTCCATTAACTGCCTCTGAAAATCTGCTGGAGGGTCAGCTATCAGGTGGGTTCTGACTCTGGTAACAACAGCAGCAACAAAGAGTCTACAAAGGTTTGTACCTCAGATGCACCAGAAACTCCATAGTCTGGATGAAGGGTGGGCATTCTCCACCTTTGTAAATTACTGCCCCTGAAAACCACAGGAGGGTCAGCTGTGGGTTAGTTCCAACCCGACATCAAATAGCAACAGACAAGAAAATGTGCTACTTACTTACATTCACCTTCAGAGAAGAGCTCACTGCATTGCTGCAAGGTGTGCAGTCAGCAGGCAGTCTCATCTGCCTGTTCTTCAGTGTATGTTCAGCTTTAGGAGCTATCTCCTCCAAAGTCACACTTCTCTAGGGACAGTCTGCATTTTCAGACTGATCAAGGCTTACGTGTAAAGTCCTATCCATTTTCAGCCCACCACAGAGCATTCTGATGGACGGTATTTGCTGCATGCAGAGCCTCTCATCTGGTTGAATAAAGTTTGTTAAGCTGGCATTGCAATTTGAGGGATTCTTTTTTGCTCAAGGTTGATTTTTCCCTCCTTCCTATCATAGTTGTTGAACTGTGATCAACATACTGTTTGTCAAATGCCACTCCACTTATCTTTCTGAGACGTCATCCTGCAAATAACTTTTGATCTCCAGTAATTCTCTGATAACAATTATTTACTGGGAAGAAAAGCATCAATCAAGAAAAGAACATGATAAACATTACATGTATATGTCTCTGTATGTAGGGTGCCACTGAAGTGTATTATAGAGAGAACCTGCTGCTATTTTTTTCATGTATTGTTGAGTTGGTTCCTGTGGGCAGAGTAGAACTGTCCCATTGAGTTTCAAAAGCTTTACTCTTTCCTGAAATAAATCTTCTGGTGTCCTCTCTCATGGAGTGACTGGTTGAGTTTGAACCATTGACCTTTCGGTTAGTAGCTAAGTGTATAACCACACACAAGGAGGGCTCCTGTTATTCTTGTTAAATGCCGTTTAGGTGACTGTGACTCAGAGTGATCCTGTGAATAATGGCTCTGAACCTTGCCCTATAATGAGTTGGCCTCACAGTTTCTGACATACTTGACCCATTGCCACAGTCACTGTGCCCATATATCTCACCTAGGACTTTCCTCTCTTGCTCTGACCTTGTACCCTTCAAGCATGATGTCCTTCAAAGACTGGCTCTTCCTGACAACATTCCCAAAGTACATGAGATGAGATGGAGCTTCGAAATCTTTGTCTTCCAGGAGCAACTTGTTCTCATGCACTCCTGGACAGACCTATTTGTGTTCTTGGCAGTCCATGGTATGTTTAGTACTCTTCACCAGCATCAGAACTTGAAGTCATCACCTGGTTAATGATATTGTTAGGGAGGTAGCTTCACTTAGTACTTAGAAGTGGGTGCCAATGCCAGTTTAACTGTCTTGAGTAGCATACTGCTTACTTTTGCCAAGCTACTTCCTTTGTTTGTAAAATGGCAGTAATACAGTTTCTCATCCTGGAGGAGACTAGTTTAGGATTGTTTACTTTGTATGGAAAGATTCTCAGCAGCAAGAGGGAAGGTCGCAGTGCACATTTTCCAGTGTGCACTTTTATCTGCTTTCTGTTTCTCATTGTCTGAAACAATTCATGTGGCCAAACATTCATTGAAGGGCAGAGAAATAGTACCTGTCTTCTCTGAGAGAAATTATGGAATAGGTGTGTATATTTCACACATATATGTAAACGTTACCAAACTCAAGGCTTGCTAAAATTGTAGTAGTTAGCATTTTTGAGCACTTTCTATATATGATACTTTATAAAATGTAGCTGAACTACTCTTATTTAGTGTGTTCTATATCAGTATGATGAAGAAAAAGAAAAAACAACTTGGAATATCCTAACAGTGGGAATATCTTGCAAATAAAGTTCTCTCTCTTTTTCTCCTGCAGTAAGAAAAGTGGAAAACCACCATTACAGAATGAGGTAAAATTTTAAGTCTTTCCTATCTCATGTTCTTATTTATTTTGTTGTATAATTTTAAGCTGAGGGGAAATTAGAGTTTTAAAATAAAAGAAGTTTAAAATAATATCTGATTTATGATATATTGTAGAAATTTCCTTTAAAACAGCATTTCTTGACAGATATCTTTTGTAGTGACACAGGATAAGCCTACTCTGTCTTCACTAATAGACTCTTATAGTTGAAGGCAATTAACATATCTCTTAAGTCTTGTCATTTAAGTTCTAAGTGAACTTTGCTCCTTCAGATATTTCTCATATGATATAGTTTCTGTTCCTTTTCACTTTATACAGATTCCTTTGAATCTGTACTTTGTCCTTGGTTACTATGCTTAGAATGAAACAGAGTTATCCTGATGTAATAGTATCTCTTGATGTGAACACCATGTTGCTAAAATTCAGCCTAAGGTTCCTTTTGAATCTTTAGCCATAATGATTGCTTTATTAAGTGAAATTTATAATAAAGAATAACCTCCAGGTGTGTTTCTGATTATCAGTTCTATTGACAGATAACCCCAATCTTTTATTTTTCAGTTGAATTCCCCTCCTGTCTCTTTTTCTGTAACAGCCTAATTGAGGTATAATTCACATACCATAAAATTTACACCTTTAAATTATAAAACCCAGTAGTTTCAAGTACATTCATAGAATTGGGCAATCATCACCATGTAGTTTAGAGCAGTACTTCAAATCCATCAGGTGCTCTGTGGTAGCAAAATGGATAGAATCCTCACATAATGATTTACAGCCCCAAAACTTCATGGAGGGCTATGAGTTGAAATGATATAATGGTGTTAGGTTTGACTGGCAATTTCTCCTGCTTCCTCACAATTTTTGATAGGCTTGATTAGGTAAGGATCAATGAGGTTATCCTGTGGTGTCTTTTAAACTGTGCTCTTTTGTTATGGTTTATGTAACTGGGCCTGTATCCAGATAGAGCAAAGGACTGCAGCCTTCAATATGGATTGAAACTCAACATCAAGAAAACAAAGATTCTCACTACTGGGCCAATTGGAAGCATCACGATAGATCGTGAAGAGATTGAGATTATTGACAGCTTCAGTTTACTTGGCTCTACAATCAACACTCTTGGCACCAGCAGCCAGGAAATCAAAAGATGAATTGCACTGGGAAAGTCTGCTGTCAGACACTCTCCAAGGTACTGAAGAGCAATGATGTCAGTCTGGAGACTATGATGTGCCTGATACAGGCCATGGTCTTTGCAGTTACTTGCCATGCTTTAGAGAGCTGGACAATGACTAAGGATGATAGAAGGAGAGTTGATGTCTTTGAGCTGTGGTGCTGGAGAAGAGTATTGAATATACCATGAACTGCTAGGGAAACAAACAAGTTTGTCCTGGAGAGGGTGAAGCCAGGATGATCCTTGGAGGTAATGATTCTGAAGCTTTGTCTGACATACCTTGGACATGTTGCAAGGCGGGATCAGTCCTTGCAGAGGGATGTCATGCTTGAGAGGGTGGAGGGACCGCAAAGGAAAGGAAGACCCTCGATGAGATGGATTGATTCAGTCACTGGGATAATGGGGATAGGTATGTCAGAGACAGTAAGATTGGCACTGGATAGAGCAGGGTTTAGATGGGGTCAGTATGAGTCACAGGCAACTTGACAGCACATAACAACAATAAGAGCATGAGAATTTTATAAAGAACATCAGATTCTTTTATTATTAATTTCCAGTTTTAACTTATTGATATCATATATATCTGGAATGACGTGTTCTGGGAATATTGCAGTTATAAAAAGAAATCTCTTTGCTCATCGAGCTTAAATTCTACCTGTCAGATAATATATGGATATATTTTTTTTTAATAAAGAAGAAAATTAGGATATTTAGATATATTCCTAAGAGGCTTAATAAACTCATTCTGGCTTCTAGTGGTTATTATCTTCCAATCCCTCCCATTTTTTCGTGTTAATATCTATTCTGTGAATATCCTAGAAATTGACAGCAGATTTGCTGTTTAGTTTTCTTAGTCTCTCTCCTTCCAGGTATTTGAAAATGGTATGTTACTGTTGTTGTGTCCCATTGATTCAGAATTGGCCCATAGCTTACCCTCCAGTGGATTTTCAGAGGCATTAATAACATGAGAAGAGATTGCCCATATTTTTCCTGTGGAGCAGCTGGTGGATTCAAGCCACATGCCTTCAGGATTGCAGCGCACTTTCTTGCTATTGGGCTGCCAGAGCTCCCTCATTATCAACAATGTTGTTGTCATTTATTTGACTCTCACTCATGTCAACCCTAGGTATAATGCTTCCTGGTTCGACCCTGTCTTTGTGATCACTGGCATGTTTGAATCTATTGTTGATTTCTTGTATTTTAGTACAGTAGCAGATATTACTCTGTTGTGATCCATAGGGGTTTTTTTTTTTGCTTAGTTTTCAGAAGGAGATTGCCAGCCCTTTCTTCCTAGTCCTCCTTAGTTGACAAACTCTGCTAAAACATGTTCACCATGGTTGACTTCTGGTACTTGGAAGATTGGAGGCATGCTATTGTTAGATGCTGTTGAGTCAACTATGTCACATAGTGATGCTGTTAACAGCAGACGGGAGCTCTGCCCTATCACGAGCCATCCTCAGGATCTCTGCCATGCTCAAATCCATTAAATCCATTGTGATCACTGTGTCAGTCCCTCTCATTGAAGACTTTCTTTGCATTCTTTTGTTCACTCTTCTTTCCCAACATGGTGTCTTTTTCTAGGGACTGATCCTTCATGATAACATGTCCAAAGTATGTGAGATGAATTGTCACCATTCTTGCCTTAAAGGAGCACCTTGCTTGCACTTTTTTTTTGGTCCATGGGACATTCAGTATTCTTCTCCAACACGACAATTCATATTCTTCTTCTATCATCTGTATTCACTCATAGGCCAGCTCTCAGATGTATACGAAGCAATTGAAAATACCACACCTTGGATTAGGAATTCATTGTCTTTAAACTGTTGTTACCCTTTAGCACTTTGAGAGGTCTTGACAACTTATTTTCCCAAAGCACTACATATTTTAATTTGACTGCTGCTGCCGTGGCTGTTGAATGTGGACCCAAATGAAATGAATTATTGACTTAGAATTTTCTCCATCTATCATATGTTGCCTGTTAGCTCAGTGGTGAGGGGTTTTGTTTCCTTGCTGTTGAGGCATAGTTTCCAGCGTTACCACACCATGCAAATCCCAGCAGTACAACATAGTAACAGATGGGTGGAGATTGTTAACCTGGTTATCTCCATTTGATCTAAGTTACTAAACTTCTAAGACAGTATTGAAACTAGTTAGTTTTTTCTTCCTTCCTAGTTTTCTGTACAAATGGCTTGAGCTTGTACTACTTGCTGGTCATAGGGAGCAAGTAAGTTCAATTTCTAGTAGGATATATACCAAATAGTAACATAATTCATGTTTATAAAGGAGAGGATGGGATGTGCCACTGTCAGTTACCCTGGAGTTGGCTCTGACTCATAGGGCTCTGCACACAACAGGACCAGAACCTGCCCCATCCTGCCTCACTCTCACAGTCTCTGCTGGGCCTGAGCACATTGTTGCAGCTGCTGTGTCATTCCCTCTCCCCGAGGGGCTTCCTCTTCTGTTGCTGACCCTCTGCTTTACCAAACATGATGCTTTGTCCAGGGACCAGCCCTTCCTAATAGCTTGGCTGGTGTGCTGTCTCAAATAGCTATTTTAGTCAATTCTACTTCCTCCCTACTTTGTTAGTTGATTGAATAATAATAAGAATGTCTCATTGCTCTTTAACCTCTGCATATTAAAAAACTCAAACTCATTCCCCCAACCTTTAGCTGACCCTGGGGAGGCTTATTTTCTGAGGCTGTAAATGGCGTGAGAGGAGATTGCCTGTCTTTCCACTGCAGAACTGCTGATGGATTCCAATTGTCAGAGAAGCTCAGCATTTATATTAGCAAAGCAGCTCCCTGTGGACAATTTCACCCCCCCCCAGTTGTTTTATTAACTTCTTAATTAGTCATTTATCTAATGGTTTGTTTGCCCTTTCTATAATTTCTGTCTTAAGCTTTTATCATCAAAAGGTTTTATTTGTTTTTAAAATTATCGGAAAGTTCAAGGTGGAGGAATTAACATGCGAATTTAAAATGCATTCTGAAGAGAGGCCAGCAGTGTTATGAAAAAAATATTGTTTCTGCAGTTATTCTTGTCTACTATAATTTCAGGCGTGACTTTTATTACGTATCAAGAATGAGAAAGCATCTTGACGTTTCTTATGTCTGAATTCAGCCTTTCTGGGCCAACATTCCTGTCCAACTGTTTCTTTGTAGACAATACTGTGATTATTTTAGGAAAAATGTAGTTTCTCCATGTGAAGAAGTTAGTTTTTAGACAGTTTAAGAAATAAGAGTGGTGGCAACAACAAATAAAAAAGGGAAGAAGGTTTAATATATCAGTTAGGTATAAGTGCTATTATGCTACTTCCTTATAAAATTTCTTTTTCCTTTTTGCTTGCTGTATCATTTCCTGAAAACATATAGACATATCTTTAAAGTAGGAGATGGATATGGAAGCAGGGAATTAGTCTGTCTAAAATGAAAACTAGAGATGGAGAATGGTATTGCTTATGGGTGAGATTAGTTGGTGACTGGAGAAAAACCAAAAGATTGGAGATATATCATTCTTTTGATAGATAACTGCTGTCACCTTTTCTTTACCTTCTCTATTTCTCAGTCTAGGAAAATAAAAGGAGAAGCTTAGAGTATCTCAACTTAAAAAAATAAAGAAGCAGTTGTCTGAACAGAAGAACAGAACACTGCATGGCTTAAAATGAAGAAAGTTGTGCAACAGGCTTGTATCCTTTCTCTGTAGCTATTCAGTCTGTATGCTGAGCAGATTATTCAAGAAGCTGGACTTTATGAAGAGGAATATGACATCAGGATTGGTAGCAGTTTGATCAAAACACACATTGGGCAGATGACCCACCTTGCTTGCAGAAAGTGAAGATGACTTAAAGCACTTACAACAGAAGATGAAGGACTACCACCTTCACTTATTTTTTATTAATTTTAATGAAAGTTTACAGAGACTTAGGGTTTCCATTCATTCATTGTTTCACTTCTCTCCCTGCCTACCCTCTCCTCCCCAATTTACTCTTCTTCTTGAAAAGTAAAAGAAAAATTCTTTCATTGATATGCAACCCCTCCCCCCAAGTCCACTCCACTGTGCAGCCTTCGTTCTGGACTCCTGTCATGACAGTAATTGCCAGTCATATATCTCTTTTAAACAGTTCTCTCCCTCATTTGTTTCAATGCAGTATACATCATTCCTCCCCTCCTTCTCTATCTTCCCTCAACCCTAATATCAGTCCCGTTTTGCAACAGAAGCCCTATGCAATATTTGTCCTTTTGTGACTGAGATATTACACTCAGCATGTCCTCCAGGGTCACCCATTTTGTATAATATTTAATGATTTCCTTGTTTTTCAGTGCTGCATAGTATTCCATTGTGTGCATATGCCACAGCTTCTCTATCCATTCAGCATGGGCACTTGGGTTGTTTCCAGCTCTTTGCTATTGCGAACAAAGCCGCAATAAACATGGGTGTGCATATATCTGCTTGGGTGGCGGTTATGGATTCTTTAGGGTAAATTCCCAGTAGTGGAATTGCTGCTGGGTCAAATGGTATTTCTAATTGCAACTTTTTGAGAAAGCGCCGTACAACCATCCATAGTGGTTGCACCATTTTACACTCCCACCAACAGTGAATCCAGTTTCTCCACAACTTCGCCAGCATTTGATGTTTGCTGTTCTGTTAACTTTTGCTATTCTTACTGGTGTGAGATGATATCTCATGGTTGTTTTGATTTGTATTTCTCTTCGAGCTAGGGATTTTGAACATTTCTTCATTGCTTGTTGGCCATCTGAATGTCTTCTTTGGTGAAGTGTCTTTTCATATCCTGTGCCCATTTTTCAATTGGGTTATTTACCTTTATCTTCTTGTGGTGCTCGAGTATTAGAGACCTGGAGAAGTGGAAGCTATCCCTTGCTCATGGATAGGAAGACTCAATATGCTGAAAATGACAATACTACCAAAGGCAGTTTACACATTCAGTGCAATCCCAATACAAATACCAATTCCATTCTTCAACGAGATGGGAAAGGCAGTCTTCAATTTCATTTGGAATGGAAAGAGGCCCAGAATAAGCAAAACATTCCTTAAAAAGAGAAAGAAAGTAGGAGGCAACACACTTTCTGATTTCAAATCCTGCTTCATTGCTGTGGTGGTCAAAACAGCGTGGTACTGGTACAATGACAAACACATAGATCAATGGAATAAAATTGAGAATCCAGAAATCAGTCCATTTACCTGTGGTCAACTGATTTTTGACAAAGAGATGAAATCAGTTAGTGGGGAAACGACAGCCGTTTTAACAAAGGTGCTGACAAAATTGGAAAACTATCTGCAGAAAACTCAAGCAAGATCCACACCTCACTCCATACACAAAAACCAATTCAAAGTGGATTATAGATCTAGGACTAAAACCAAGGACTATAAACTTCATTAAAGAAATGGTTGGAAGAACTCTAGAAGTTTTAATCCACAACATAAACAGTCTCCCAAGCTTCCTGGAAAATCTACAACCAGGAGAGGATAAAATAGATGAATGGGACCCTCTAAGAATCAAATTCCTATGCATGTCCAAAAACTTCTCCAACAGGGTAAAAAGGAAAGCCACAGAATTGGGAAAAAGTATTTGGTAATGACATACCCTCTCAATCTCTATTACATCTCAACATCAAGAAAACAGAAGTTCTCACCACTGAACTGCTTGGCAACATCATGATAGATGGAAGAAAGGTTGAATTTGTCACTGATCTAATTTTACTTGGATCCACAATCAACACCGTTGGTCCTAACAGTCAAGAAATTAAAAGATGTGTTGCACTGGGGAAATTTACAGTCATGGACATCTCCAAGGTTCTAAAGAACAGTGATATCAATTTAAAGTACACCTGATGAAAACTTTGGTATTTTTAATTGCTTCCTTTGCATATGAAAGGAAGACTGAAGAACTCAGGCTTTTGAATTGTGGTGTTGGAGAAGTGTATTGAACTATGTACTATTGAAACAACAAAAAATTTGCCTTGAAGGAAGTGCAACCAGAGTGCCCCTTAGAGGCAAGAGTGGTGAAACTTTTATTTCACTTATCTTGGACATAATTTTAGGAGGAGCCATTTCTTGGAGAGAGGTGTCGTTCTGGAAAAGGTAGAGGGTTGATGAAAGAAAGGAAGATTCTCCACAAGGTGAACTGATATAGTAGTATCACAGTGGGCTTGAGTGTGGACAGAGATAACGAGGATAGTACAGTATAGAGCAAGCTTCAGATCTATTCTTCATAGGGTTGCTATGAGTTGTAGTTGACTCAGTGACACCTGACAACAGTAGCAGCAACAGCTCATCTGCATAGACTGTAAATAAGGCCTTTTATCTATTTTGTGTATTGGTATACCCCCATAATTTAGAACGGTGCCTTGATACCACGTATGTATTTGGTGAGTGATTACGTGGCTTGAAATAGAGGAAGCTGATAGCTCAGGATATGAATTGCAACTTTCTCTGAAAAACTTGAAATTCTGAGTTTGTTGCAAGAGTTCTAGAATAGGACCAATTTTATCCATTTATTCCTATGCTAGACTTCCTCATCCATTCCTTTTGCTGTGTAGTTAGGTGCCCTGTAAAAAACAGATCTGGACTCTGTTCTATCCTGTGCTATCTTCATCGTTTCTGACATACTTGAGCCCGTTGCTGTAGTCACTGTATGATCACATCCATTTCATCGAAGCTCTTTCTCTCTTGCTGATTCTTCACCTTTCCAAGCATGACGACCTTCTTCAGGGAATCTTCTCCAAGTAACATGTCCACAATACGTGAGGTGAAATTTCATCATTCCTGCCTCCAAGGAACATTCTGATCATACTTTCTACAAGAGATATCTGATTGTTCATGGGCTATTTAGTACTCTTCTATGGTAGCACAGCTCAAAGACATCAGTTCTTATTCCTGTCATCCTTATTTATTGTCCAGCTCTTACATGCATAACAGGTATCTGTTTTCCAACTTTTATCTTGATCCACAATTGTGTACTCCACTTAATGTCTTTTAATTGAGATTATGTATCTAAAGCACCTGGTCCAATGTTTGACATATAAATCGGGGTTTATTATTCTAATTCTATAATCAAATGATTCAGTGAGATTTATTAAATAAAGTTAATGAATATAAGAAAACATTTATATTAATGTTTGTCAAGCTAATAGAATTTACTCTACCTTGAGTATTTGCTTATCCGGTACATACTTACCCAGCTAAGTGAACTGTGATCATGGGAGCCCAGTGGGAAGTGGGCTTGGCCGGTTGGGGGAGTTAGATAAGGACAAGGGATCTTCTGGCATATCTGACTTATTCCAAGAACTTTCTCCTGCCTCTTTCCCAAAAAGTTAAGAGTAGTCAAGTAAATCAACTTTACCATCTCTAGTTCATGTAACAGTTTTCTTACCTGTTCAGCTTTTTTATACCTTAATTTTCATAGGCTCAAAGAAAAGGAGTTTCTGAGAAAGAGAACAATAATTATTGCTCTTTGATATCCTTGGTTTTTTCCAGGAATACTCAGAATAAGCTCTAAATCTTACTATGTTTTAGGTTTCTACTCTCTACCAGCCCGGCTTACTTCTTTAGTGTCTCTCATTCTTTTTTCCTTTATTTGTAATGATACTATCATCTTACTTATTAATCAAGAAAAAACAAAAACACCCAACAAACAACAAAAAACCCCTAACACATTGCCTTCCTTGATACTGCATGGTGACCCTCTGTCAGGTTTCTGAAGCTGTAACTCCTTATAGAAGGAGCCACATCACCAGCCTTTCAGTTACCATCCCAACACATAATGTACTACAACTACTATGACCAATTTTATTCCTCAGGTTTTGTGTTTACTGTTTCCTACTCAACCCTGCTTGCTGAAACTGAGGAGGACCTGAAGCACTTGCTGCAAAAGATCAAAGACTTCAGTCTTCAATGTGGATTGAAGTTCAACATCAAGGAAACAAAGATTCTTACCACTGGGTCGATTGGCAGCATCATGATGGATGCAGAAGAGATTGAGATTGTTAATAGCTTTAGTTTGCTTGGCTCCACAGTCAACACTCTTGATACCAGCAGCCAGGAAATTAAAAGACGTATTGCATTGGGAAAGCCTTCGTCAGAGACCTCTCCAAAGTACTGAAGAGAACGATGTCAGTCTGGAAACTAAGATGCATCTAATCCAGGTCATGATCTTGGCAATTACTTTTTATGCATCAGAAAACTAGACAATGATTAGGAATGATAGGAGAATTGATGCCTTTGAGCTGCGGTGTTGGAGAAGAGTTGAATATACCATGGCCTGGGAGGAGAAAAAAACAGGCTCTTTCAAAAGAAGGTGAGATCAGGATAGTCCTTGGAGGCAAGGATTATGAAGCTTCATCTGACATATTTTGGACATGTTGCAAGAAGGAACCAATCCTTGGAGAGGGACGTCAAGCCTGGGAGGTTGGAAGGACAGTACAGGAGAGGAAGACCCTCGATGAGATGGATTGATTGAGTGTCTGATGTACTGGGGTTAGGTGTGTTGGAGACCATAAGATTGGCACAGGGTAGAGCAGGGTTTAGGGCTGTTGTACATAGGATCGCTATAAGTCCCAAGTGACTGAATGACACGTAACAACAACAACAGCTCTTGTAGGAATAGAGGAGTGCTTGCCTATTCCTCTTCCCCTCTCCTGATAAGAGTCATCCCATGTCTTCATTTTTATCTCAGCTAATTAGTACTTCTTCAAAGAAATCTTCCTTTCCAGTCATCATGACTAAATCACTGTTCTTTTTCTCATTGATTGTACTTTATTCCTTTGTAATAATTTTTCTTAATGTTCTATTTTTGTATGTTTTTCCTTTGTGGAAAATGTTTGGGTGAAGAAATATTTTTTGTCTTTGAATTCATGGGGAAGTGAGAGTAAATTGGCATATTACATACTGGAAAAACTAAATGATAAATCTAGGGATCCAAAAGTGTTCTTATAATGGTACCAGCAAAAATCTTGCTTAGGTGTTTTGAAAAGTATACTGTTAGTAAGGACAATAAAAAAAATCAGTAAGTACTGACAGTATTTTAGCTGTTGCTCTGAGTTAATCTACCACTATTCTTTGCTTGCAACGTGAATGAAATTGATCCTCTTTTTCTTCCAACACACATAGGCTTCTGTCTCTTGTATTTGGTATTTCTTTTGCTCAGAACGTTCTTCTTTCAGATATCCAGAATGTCTCCTTCCTTTTATAGTTTTTAGAGCTTTGGTGGCCTAGTGGGTAAGGAGTTGCACTGCCAACAGTTCGAATCCACCATCTGCTCTATGTGGAGGAGATGGGAAGTCTCCTCCCATGTGATTTACAGCCTCTGAAAACCTGCTGGAGGGTCAGCAATGAGCTGATTCCAACTGGGCAACATGAGTTGTTTTCTTGAAAGCATGTTTGAATATGGAAAGCAGTTCAAATCTGTGTACTGTAAATGCACTATCCATCTTGATATTTGTTTATATTAGCTAATATGAAACAGGATTGTGTAATATTATTTGTTTTAGCAGCTTGAAAGCTTTATAATTATTTTTCTCTTTTAATAGAAAGAGGTGAAAAAAGAGCGAGCTGTGGTGGACAAGGTGTTTTTTTCAAGGCTCTCAAAGATCCTGAAAATCATGGTCCCTCGAACATTCTGTAAAGAGGTAAGTCTTAAAATATTATAATGTTGTTCTCTACTCTCAAAGTTATATGAGATCAGAACAATAAAGTAAAATTGTAATGTTTTTGTTGCACTGTAGGTTAAACATTTTCTGTGTAGGTAATAAAGATTACTAAATTTTTGCTATTAAATCACTCCTTGTCTTGCAAATAGGCTAGTTTGTGAGTTGTGTACTACAATGTATCTATCCAATGTAAGTGGTACTACTTTATTTTATTATAGTTAAATGTTAGTAGTTACAAAGATACATTTAAAAAACCCTTTATAGTATAATGAAATATTAGCATATTGTTTTGGCAGAGTATGAATGAGGTAACTATATTTAAGAGAACAAATTGGAGAGCATGCTTTTTATTCTCCTGTTTTAAACATCTTATGTTATTAACCCTTTACTTAGTATACTTATTAATGAACCATAACACATTGGCTTTTATCCAAAATAACTGTATGACTCAGAGCTACTTTTATTTTTTATTAATTTTTAGTTCCAGTCTTATATCCAAGTTAACAGGATTATTTAGCTGTCATGCCTTTTTTTTGGTTTGCTTACAAAGTTCATATACATTTTGTTTCACACTATCTTTATTCACATTTTGTATCATAAAATCATTCCTATGCATTATATTTTATAAAATTAATCACCATTGCACCTTGCCCATCATTAGTCTGGTTTTTAAGGTGCTTGCTGAATCCTTCCTATTTCCTTCACCCCTCCTTCCATCCATCAAACAGTGCAACCCTGTGGTTTTACCCATTCCCATCCTTACCCCTCTGCTCCAGCCCTTCCTCTGTTGGGTCCCCATACATGTTTTACTGCTTATCCCTCTATTTTTACAATAATGATCTTATACAGTATTTGTCCTCATGAGACTGAGTTAGTTAACTCAGCATAATACTTTCCAGTCTTTCCCTAGTTATATAGTATTTTTTAATCATTGCTCATGAGTGTTGCATAGTATTCCATTGTGTGAATGTACCACATTTCTCAGTCCATTCAGTTGTGGTTGGAGTTTGGGCTGTTTCCATGTACTTGCAATGATGAATAATGCTACTATGAACAATTGGTGTACAGATCTCTAAATAGTATTACAGTTCTGATTTCCTTGGGGTATATTCTTAGCAGTGGAATAGGTAGATTTCTATGTTCAACTTTTTTTTAAGCTTTATTTTTTTAAATAATTTTAGTGAGCATTTACAGAGATTTTGGATTTCCATTCATTCATTACTGCACTTCTTTCCCTGCCCAGCCCTCACCCCCACCCCCGTCCCCCCCAGTTCGCTCCTCTCTTTCAAAAGTAAAAGAAACACTCCCTCCCTGGTACACAATCCCCCCTGCCCCCCTCCTGCCGCCCCAAGTACATTCCACTATGCAACCTTAGTTGTGGACTCTTGTGATAACCATAATACACTATCATACATAGCTTTTAAATTATTCATTCCCTCATCTGTTTCAGTGTAGTATACACAATTTATCCCGTTTTTCTCAGTCTTACCCCAACCCTGATATCAGTCCCATTTTACAACAGTGGCACCATGCAATATTTGTCCTTTTGCGACTGAGATATTTCACTCAGCATAATGTCCTCCAGGCTCACCCATTTTGAATAATATTGCATGAGTTCCTTGTTTTTCAATGCAGCATAGTATTCCATTGTGTGAATATACCACAGCTTCTCTATCCATTCATTTGTTGATGGGCACCTGGGGTTGTTTCCAACTCCTTGCTATTGTGAACAGAGCCGCGATAAACATGGGTGTGCAAGTGTTCAACTTTTTGAGGAAATGCCTAACAGCCTTCCAGAGTGGATGTACCATTTTACAATCCGACCAACAGTGTACGAGAGTTCCTACTCCTCTGCATCCTCTCCAACATTTATTGCTTATTGTCCTACTAAACTTTCCCACTGCTACTGAGATGAGATGATATCTCATTATGATTTTAATTTTCATCTCTCTTATTCCTAGTGATTTTGAGCATTTTTTTCATGTGTTTGTTTGCTGTCCAAAAGTCTTCCTCTATGAAAAGTTATTTTGTAATTGGGTTATCAGTCTTTTTCTTGTGGAGGCCCAAGAGTATTCTGTAAACTTTTGTTATGAGACCCTGTCTAAGATGGTGTTGCAAATATTTTTTCACAATCAGTAGGTCTTCTTTTCACCCTGCTGGAAAAAGTTTTTGATGAGTACAGAGATTTAATCTTCAGAAAGTCCAAAGTCTCATTTATCAATTTAATCCTCTCCATAGCGTATATTTTTGGTTGTATATGTCACTCTCTTTATACTATAGACTTGGCCTTCTAAGCTTCGTTCCAGTTTGTCTCTTCTGAATTTTATGTCTTTGGGATTTACTCCCAGGTTTCTGATCCACCTTGAATTGATTTTTTTGTATGGTGTGAGACGTGGATCCTGTTTCAGCTTTCTGTAGGTAGCAGTTCAGGGTTGGTTTTTTAATTTTTTGTTTTTTGGTTTTGTTTTCTTTTCCTTTTTATTATTATTAATTTTAATGAAAATTTACAAAGACTTTGGCTTTGCATTCATTCATTTTTGCTCTTTTCTCCCTGTCCACCCTTCCCCTCCAGGTCTTTCTTCTCTTTGAAAAATAAAAGAAAAATTCTGTCATTGTTATATATCCCTCCCCCCAAGTCCACTCCACTATGCAGCCTTCATTCTGGACTCATGCTAAGAAAATAATACTAAAGCAAATATACCTTTTAAACAGTTCTCTCTCTCAGCAGTTCAGTTTTGCCAGCACCATTTGTTGAAGAGGTTTTCATTTCCCAATTAGATAGGATTTACTTCCTTGATGAATATCATTTGACCATAGATAGATGGTTCCATTTCTGGGTTCTCAATTCTGTTCCATTGGTCAGTGCACCTATCACTGTACCAGTACCATGCTGTTTTGATTACTACCTCTGTGTAGTATGTTTTGAGGTCAGGAAGTGCTATTCCTCCCTCTTCATTTTTGTTTTTCAATTTGGGGTCACTTTCCTCTCCACCAAACTTGGCAGCTTCCCTTTTGATCTCCCTGAGAAATATATTTGTTATCTGTATTGGGATTTCATTGAACTTGTAGATTGCTTTTGGTAGGATTGTCATTTTCACAATATTGAGTCTTCCTATCCATGAACAGGGCATATTCTTTCATTAAGTCTTTCATTGTGCCTTGCAGAAATGTTCTGCAGGGTTGTTTGTTTGTTTGTTTGTTTTTTTGGGTTTTTTTTGTACGGGTCTTTTGTGTCTCTGATTAGGTTCATTCCCAAGTATCTCAACTTGTAGTTGGTTATTGTAAACCATATTGCTTTCTTGGTTTCCTTCTCTGAGTTCTCTTTGTTAGTGTAGAGGGTTTTCTGTGTACACTATCATATCATCTTCATAGAGCAGATAAAAATTTCTTTCCTAATCTGAGTGCCTTGTATTTCTTTCTCTTGTCATAATGCCTTAGCAAGTACATCCAATACTATATTGAATAGAAGTGGTGACAGTGGACATACTTGTCTAGTCCCTGCTGATAAGGAAAATGCTTTTAGTCTTTCTCCATTGAGAATGATATTGGCTCATGGTTTTGCATGTATGCTTTTCTCTTTGGATGTCAGAAGAGATTCTGAATATTGCACTAGATTGCTGAGAAGCCAAAGCAAAGAGAAGAAATCAAGATGTTAAAGAGCTGAACAGATTTCAAAGGGTAGAACTTAAGAACACGAAGCAAAGTATTATTGTGAAATGGGCAAGGCTGGAGTTGGAAAATCAAAAGGAATGAACTCCCTCAGAATTTCTTAAGCTGAAGGATCTGAAAAATGAATTCAAGCCTCGAGTTGCAATAGTTAAGGTTGACCCAGAAAACATGAAAAGGAGATGAAAGAAATACACAGAGTCAGCCCTCATCCTTTCAGTCAGTGAATCTAAACTATGTTTATACGTGTAATTTTTCCTCCACATATTCCTTCCTGGTTGTTATTGACTCTGATTTACTGCTGTCAGGTCTGTCAGTGCCCACTGAGACTGTGGCCATCTGGTTTCAAAGGCTGCATGTTACAGTGAGAGGAGACTACACATCTTTCTTCCATAGACGTGTTGGTGGATTTGAACCATTGGAGACATAACCAGAGTTCAGTTTTGTTGCATTAATCCCACTTCCAGGGACTTCCTTTTTCGTCTTCCCTGCCAAATTTTTCTTCTTAACACATGCTTTCTAATGTCCACATTTTTAAAAGCTTTGATTTTGTAAATCACTAATAGCCAGAAAAAGAGAACCTATTATAAACACTTTAGATCCCCAAGAGAATGTTTCTCCTTTGAGTCCAGTTTGCTCTCCATCGTTTCTCCAGCATCACATCTTGTCTGTTCTTTCCATCAGAAATTTGGAAACATAATCTCTTGACATTTGTTCCCTCTGGTAGTGTAGTCCATAGAGTTTCACTCCTAATCCAAAGGCTGCAACTTTGGTGGTTTGAATCCACCAGCAGCTCTGAGGGAGAAAGATGTGCAGTCTTACACTACATGAGGTTTACAGCCTCAGAAATTCAGTGGAAGGTCAGCTGTGAGTTAGTTCTGACTCTACAGCCATGGGGCTAATGAGACAGAATTTGCTTTGTTGTACCTGACAGCATACCACAATTTTATCATTGTGTGGTGTCCAGTTTTCTTTTTTGTGTGAACATATATAAAAATGGGATCACATACACCTTTAAAAATCTCACCCATGTCTTAATCATTTTTTCCAGTTATCATTGAGTTTATCTTTAATCTCTCACTTTACAATGCCTATTTGTTCTCAATATATATGTGCATATGTACTTTCTTTTTTTTCTCACTGTATTTTTAATCTCTTGGTTTATATATTTGTTTTGTTTTTTATTTGCAACTGGTTTCTTTCTAAAACCTGTAATAGAGACATTTGACTTCCTTTTTTCTTTTTAACAATGTTTTGTTGACATTACAATCTGGTGTTTGCTTTCTTTTGAATATAATCTGCTTAGAAGATTCTCTGTTGTTTTATAATAGGCCTTGCACTCCCATGCTTTTGATTTCTTTACAGTATTTATAGTTTTGAGAGCTCCATAAAAAACATGATGCAGAAAAATAGTTTTGCACTTGTAGTCTTCTTTATAATGTTTTTCATGGCTCTTTTGACATACTTAATGACTTTCTCACTTCTGCAATCATCCAAAAATGGCTAGAATTATACATGGAACTACCAAAAGTTCAAACTGGATTTAGAAGGCCGTGGCACCAGGCATATCATTGTAGATGTCAGATAGATCCTGGCTGAAAGCAGAGAATATCAGACTAATATTTTTCTCTGTTTTATTGACTATATAAAGACATTTGGCTATGTAAATCATAATGAACTATGGCTAACATTGAGAAGAATGGGAATTCCATAATACTTAATTATGTTTATAAGAAATGTATACTTAGGCTAAGAAGCTGTTGTCTAAACTAAGCAGAAAGGTGTGTCAGGGTTGTATCCTTTCTCCATAACCATTCAATCTGTATGTTGAGCAAATAATTCAAGAAGCTAGACTTTATAAAGAAACACGTAGCTTCAGGTTTAGAGGAACAATTTACCATCTGTGTTATGCAGATGACACAACCTAGTTTGCTGAAAATGAGGAAGACCTGAGGTACTTGCTACAGAACATCAAGAATTATAACCTTCCATATGGATTACATTTCAACATCAAGACTGATGACAACAAAAATCCTCACCACTGGTCGAATAGATAACATCATGATAGATGCAGAAAGGATTGAAATTGTCAGTGATTTAATTTTGCTTGGATCTACAATCAACTCCCTGGGCAATGGCAATCAGAATAGCCTTGGGAAAATCTGCTGTCAGAGACCTTTCCAGTGTGCTGAAGGGCAATAATATCAGTTTAAAGATTAAAGTGCACCTGATTCAGCCCATGGTAGTTCCAGTCACCTGCTGTGCATCTGAGATCTGGACAGTGACTAAGGATAACAGAAGAAGAATTGATGGCTTTCAGCTGTGGTGTTGGAGAAAAATACCACATATTCCATGGACTGCCAAAAGAACAGATATGTCTTGGAGAAAGCGCATCCAGAGTGAAGCTTCATCTTACATACTTTGGGCATGTTGTTCGGAATGGTTATTCCATGGAAAGGGACACAATGCTTGAAAAGGTGGAGGGTAAATGAAAAAAAGGTAGACATTCGGTGAGATAGATTAGCATTGTGACTGCAACAATGGCTTAGGTGTGTTAGGAATGATAAAAATAGCATAGCATAGGATAGGATAGAGTTTAGATTTGTTGTTCACAGCATCACTATAAGTTGTAATCGACAACACTAAACAACAACAGCCACCACCTGGCTTATTTAAAATACAAGGGTCTGGAAATACTGGTATATTACCATTGATCAATTAACAAGTAGCCCTAGTGGCACACTTGTTTAAGTATTTGACTGCAAATGAAAAGGTCAGTGATTCAAGCCTGCTGTTGCTCTGGAAGGGAAAGAGAAGACAGTCTATTTCCATAAAGATTTATAGACTTGGAAATACTAAGGGCAGTTCTGTTTTATTCTATAGGGTCTTTATGATTTGGAATCAATTCTAAGGCAAATGTTTGTTGTTGCTTTTTAAAAAAATTTTGTATTTGGTATCAGTTCACTACTCATTTAACAGTTGAGCAAGAATTCAGTGACTAAAATGAAAGTGAGACACTGGATAGGTTTCAGAGAGTTAGTAAAGGAACTAGTGTAGTGTTATGAGTGGGGGAGTCAGTCTGACTTGTAACTGGCAAAACAGCCGGTTTTCAGAGACTGTAAATCACTTATAAATCATCTTTCTCTTGCAGATCAGCTTTTGGATTCAAACCACTTGACTTTAGGTTGGCAGCGCAACTCCTTACCACTAGGCCACCAGAGCTCCGTATGAAGGGAGGTTGTTGTTGTTGTTATGTGCCGTCAGGTTACTTGTGACTCATAGCGAAGCTGTGTACAACAGCCCTAAATCCTGCTCTATCCTGTACCATCACACTGCCTCTGACACACCCATTCCAATTACCCCAGTCACTGAGTCCATCCACCTCATAGAGGGTCTTCCTCTCTTGCACTGTCCCTCCACCCTCCCAAGCATGCTGTCCCTCTCCAAAGACCTGCCCCTCCTTACAACATGTCCAAAGTATGTCAGACGAAGCCCCAGAATCCTTGCCTCCAAGGAGCAGCCTGGTTTAACCCTCTCCAGGATGAATCTGTTTGTTTTCCTAGCAGTCCATGGTACATTCAATACTCTTCTCCAGCACCACAGCTCAAAGGCGTAAATTCTCCTTCTATCCTTCTTAGTCCTTGTCCAACTCTCTGATGCATAACTAGTGATTGCAAAGACCATAGTCTCTGTCAGGTACTCCTTAGTCTCCAGAGTGACGCCATTGCTCTTCAGTACCCTGGAGAGGTCTCTAACAACAGACTTTCCCATCGCAATATGTTTTTTGATTTCCTGGTGACTGGTGCCAAGAGTGTTGACTGTGGAGCCAAGCAAACTAAAGCTATGAACAATGTCAATCTCTTCACCGTCCATCCTGATGCTGCCAATTGGTGAAGTGGTGAGAATCTTTGTCTTCTTGACATTGAACCTCAATCCATACTGAAGGCTGCAGTCCTTGACCCTCTGCCACAAGCATTTCAGGTCCTCCTCAGTTTCAGCAAGCAGGGTTGTGTCATCTGCATAACGCAGATTGTTAATAGATCTTCTACCAATCCTGAGGCCACACTTCTCCTCATAGAGCCCAGCCCCCAGATAATCTGCTCTGCATACAGGTTAAAAAGGTATGGAGATAGGACACATCTCTGGCCTACACCTTTCCCAATTTTGAACCATGCAGTGTTTCCCTGCTCTGTTCTGATGACTGCCTCTTGGTCCAAGAGAACAATCAAGTGTTCTGGGATTCCCATTCTTCTCAGAGTCAGCCACAGTTTGTTGTGATCCACACAGTCAAACGCCTTTGCATAATCAATGAAACACAGATAGACATTCTTCTGGTATTCCCTGCTTTCAGCTAAGATCCATCAGCTGTAATAACCCTAGTACCACGACCCCTTCTAAACCCAGCCTGAACTTCTGGCAGTTCTCTGCTGATGTGCTGTTCCAGTCGTTTTTGCATAATCTTCAGCAGAATCTTGCTTGCATGTGAAATCAATGATATTGTTCAATAGTTTCCACACTCTGTTGGGTCACCCTTCTTTGGAATGGGAACAAATACAGATTTCTTCCAGTCAGTTGGCCAAGTGGTTGTTATGTACAACGAAGGGAGGTAGAGTGATTTAACTTGGTTTTCTTCATTTGGTCTTGGTCTAACTGTCCTTCTGGGTCACTTTATATACTACCTTTGAGGAATATAAAAGCAGATCTTTAACTTCAATTTAAGAAAGTGAAATAAACCTCCTACAGAAATCACAGAAGATGATAGGGTAGAGCTAGAGAGGGAATAATTTTTTAAGTAATTTCTTTCCCTCTCTGAAGCCAATGCTTTTAATACATCTTTTCATGATACTCTTTTATTTATTACCTTTTTCATCTATTATTTTTGTTAATTTAGAAAAACAACTAAAAAAATTTTTAGCATCTTTCATTTTATATCTATTTATTAATGAAGAATTTCTTTCTCAATCTGTCAATTTGAATTTCAGAGTAAACCCCTTTTTTATGTCTGATATTAACATTTTAAATGTCATATTTTACTTTTGCTACACTGAATTTATTACTGCAACTTATCAGATGACATGGTTATAAATATGTTTGTCTACCTGATCCATATTGCAAGCTCAAATGACAATCCTAGAGAATTGTACTACTGACCCGAAGGTTATGCTTTTTTGGTGGTTTAAGTTCATCTGCAGCTGCAGGAGAGAAAGATGGGCAGTCTCCTTCTGTGCTGTTTACAGCCTTGGAAACCCCATGAAGGGCCAGCTATGAGTCCGTTCTGGCTCAGAGCCACAGGAGAACAAACCATTGATCTGTTTCCTCATTACTTCTGTTTTTTTTTCTCTAATTTTTTAAATTGTGGTTTTAACGAAAGTTTACAAAAAAGTTGGATTTTCATTCATTCATAGTTGCACTTTTCCTCCCTACGTACCCTGTTCACTTTTTTTTTTAAATTCATCCATTGTTGCATAATCTCTCCACTGCCCCCAGGTTTTCTTTGCTATGCACCTTTTATTCTGGACTCTTGTCATATAAATAATGCCTAGTCATATATTCTTTTTAAATAGCTCTTTTCTTCATCTGTTCCAATTCAGTGTTCATTATTTATCCTCTCTTTTCTTACCCTCCAGCCCGCATATTAGTCATATTTGATAGCAGTAATGCTATTGTAGTATTTGCCCTTTTGTGACTGAGATATTTCACTCAACATATAGTCCTCCAGCGTCACCCATGTTGGGTAATACTTTATGAGTTCCATGTTTTTCAGTCCTGCATAGTATTCCATTGTGTGAATACACCTTAGTTTTTCTATCCATTCATTTGTTGATGGGCACTTGGGTTGCTTCCATCTCTTTGCTATTGTGAATAACGCGGTAGTTAAACAAGGGTGTGCATACATCTGTTTGGGTGGCAGCTTTGGTTTCTTTAGGGTATATTCCTAGTGTGGAATTGCTGGATCAAATTATATTTCTCTTCCCAACTCTCTGAGAAAGCGCCAGACTTTGCACAAGTTTACACTCCCACCAGCAGTAAGAGTTTTAATCTCTCCACAACCTCACCAGCATTTGTTATTTGCTGCTCTGTTGAACTTTGTAGCTGCTATAGGATAAGATGGTATCTCAAAGAAGACATTCGGATGGCAAACAGATACAAGAAGAAATGTTCAAAATTCTTAGGTATTAGAGAGATGCAAGTTCTCATTACTTTTTATGTGTAAATCCACCCTTATAAATTAAATTGAAAAACCCTATGAAGGTCAGGGAGACTATTAACCATTTTTCTAACAGAAAAATTAATTAAACCAGATTTACCTTCGTTAGGTAAAAAATTTAGGCTTTACCATTTGTTGGTTGGTTAACTTTGTGTGGACAGTAACTGCCATTTTTTAAAAGTTAAAGTGGTATATTAAAGCATAAGATAGTCACTACAGACAGCGATTCAAGTATTAGGTTTACCTTGACTCTGTCATTGACAGAATGTATGAAGGTGACTTTTTTGACCTGTCTGGGACTCACTGTTCAATTCTAGATGAGAGAATGAATTTAAATGTTCTATAAGATCTTTTTCAATTTTATTTTTAAAATTCTATGTAAATTATATTTTAATATTGCCTATAGACTGTCAGTTATGTTCAAGCTAAAGTGAAACTGAGTTTAAAAACTAGAACTTTTTATAAAAGTAGTGGGTTTTTTTTTAAAAGTTCTAAAAATGCATTTATTTCATTTACCCTTGCTTTGTTTTAGACAGGTTACTTGGTACTTATTGCTGTTATGCTGGTATCTCGAACATACTGTGATGTTTGGATGATTCAAAATGGGACACTTATTGAAAGGTACTTTTTCCTTCAGCTTCCTCCTCTATGAAGGAAATACTGATTTGTCTCATATTTTGAGTAATATCTTAATAAACAGCTGGATTCTAACTTAAGGGTAACATATGCTGTCAAATTATAAATTTCTTCATTTATTCAATAAATATTATTTGAGCATTTGTCATAATGTGAATATACAGTAAATGAAAGAGACCTTGTACCAAAATCTGCTCTGAATTTACAGTTCATCAAGATTCACCAGTGCAGTTCTTGTGTGTCAGAGTAGAACTGTGTTCCATAGAGTTCTTGTTGGCTGATTTCATGGGGGTTCATGCTTAGTCTTTGTCTGAGCTGCCTTTGTATGAACTCGTTTGTACCTGTGTGAATAGAAAATTACAATGCAGTCTGACAACTATTGTGATGGTGGTATGTGCCATTGAGTTGAAACCAGCTCATAGGTAACCCTCCAGCAGGTTTTCAGAATCTGTAAATTACATGGAAGGAAGCTGCCCATTTTTTACCCTCCTAGAACTGATGGATTTAAACTGCTTGTCTTTGGATTGGCAGTGTATCTCCTTACCACTAGGCCACCAGAGTGCTGTAAAGGAATTTTTTAAAAGTCCAAACTAAGTATCTAAAATTAATGGAGGGAAGTATCATGACATTTCAAGAAATGTATTGATGGTGTTTATTAATAGTAAAGAAAAAATTTAAACTTTCTAAAGGTCTAAAAGTTTCTAAAATGTAGTCAGTATTTTAAACAATATATTGTTCTACAAATTATATTACTCAGTCACTATAATTGGTAATCTTTACTTCAAAATGTTAAGAAATAGCAAATACATATTTTAGGTTAGAAATGTAGGCTGTGGTTTGGCTCTCATGTTCTTAAGTAGCTATAAATCATAGTTGATGCTAATTTGCTTTTTATTCTCCCTCCCCATGGGTTTCTCACATAGTCTTTTTAAAAAGCATACTATCTTGATAGAATTTTAAATTTACAGAAGAATTACAAGTGCAATATAAAGAAATAGTTTGTATTATTAGTCCAGATTTCCCAGTTGTAAAGTAATTTTAAAGTTATCTGCAAAGTCTCTAGTGGGTTGTGCTGTTAATTCAGAGGCTTTGCATCTCTGGCAGATGCTCTGCAGGAGAAAGACAGATGGACAGCCTACAGCCTCCATAACATGATGGAAGTTTGCTGTTAGTTGAAACTGATTTGACAGTGGAGAGGTTATTCTCTCTTCCATATATTTTATAGGAGACCTGCTGTGTATCAGATCTTTACTGTCTGATTAAATTTAGATTAAAAACACTGAATTCACAATTCTTTTGCAAAAATTAACACATTTCTGTAGATTGCTGTTAAAGCTACATTGTAAATAGTCTTATCTGTCTTTTCATCTTGCTTCTTCCATGTATTTTTACAAAAATATTTTACAAAATAGAGTTTCAATACCTATTCTAGTGCTTAGTCTATTTAGTTTTAATATAATTCTTATCTGTTAGCAGTGGCTAGTGACTTTGGGGGGATGGGCAAATCATAAAAAGACAGTCTTTCAAGGTAGATAATGCCATACTAAGAAAAGAATCATTTACTCCTTGCTTCTGCTACATCAAATTATAAAGATGTATTTTATTTTCACTCAGTTTGTTACAGCAACATTTTAAAATTTCCAAAGTATTGTTTATAAAGATTTTAATATATGTTTTAAAGGGAATAATGATTAGAATGATTAAAACTACTCTCCATTAATTATTACTGTTCTTTTTTTGCAGTGGAATAATAAGCAGAAATAAGACTTTATTCAAGAAGCCATTTTTTAAATTTATAGCTGCTACTCCAATGGTAAACCACTGCTGAATGATGGCATGTGCTTTACCATGATTTTATAATCTCGTGTATTTTGTAGCTTGGGCAGCACTGAAGCACTTCGGTATTTTGTAAAGTTTGCTTCACACAGTTTTAACTAAACTTCTAAAATTGTTTTGGTTCTGGGTGTTGTTTTTTTTTACTTTCTTAATTGCTTCATGTTTCTAATATTCTTACCGCTTTATAAGATTTCCCCATGCCCTCCAGCTTCTATTTTAACTTCATTCTAGTTAAATTTTTTTAAAGTTTTTGTGTTTTATGAACTACATAAAAATTGGACTATAATTTTTACATCAAAATAATATACTTTTTCTATCAAAACAATATTTTCTGAAATATGGGGTTTTTTTCTAATAGTAGGCTTGAGGAAATATTACATGGAACAACTCCTCTCAGAGAATTAGAATGCCCATATTCGTATTACAAACACTGAGATGTGTTGCTTTGGTGTGGTTGGCTTAGAATAGAGCAAGGCTCAGAGCTCTTGTACATAGGGTCTCTATGAATCGCAGGCATCTTGACAGCACATAACAACAGCAAAGACAAATATGGCTAAACTTAAGATTCCCAAATTTGTCTAAACCAGTCATTTTGGGGGAGGACTTCAGTTTAAGTAATTTAGTCCAGTGTTTATCTAAATTAACTTTTATCTACATTTAAGATTATTAGTAATGTCATTTAATAAAAGGATTCTGTGATCAAGTAATTGTTTTTTTTATACAATAGACATGTGAGACTCAAAGATTCATTACTTAATATGATACAGTGGTTTTCAAACTTCATTTTTAAGTAGTGGAACCCTTACTTTGAATAAATACATACTTAACAAGTTTTTAATCTCAGAAAGCCAAACAAATAAACAATAACAAAAACCGTTAAAAGGTGAGCTGGTCTGGTTGTAAAGTGTTAAAGGGCCTCTTACAAAGAATCATTCTGAGATTCTGAGGGACCCTGCTCAGCTATTTCCCAATCCAGTCTCAGAATTTAGTCTCAGAATCAGAAAACCGTGGTCTGCAGCTCAAATCCTGCTGCTACCTGCTTCTGTAAAATTTTGCTGAAGCATAAATCCACTCATACCTGCTTGTGTTTTTCTCAAAGGTGTTAATGAGTAGTGGCAACATAAACTTTATAGCTTACAAAGCCTAAACTATTTTTTGAGACATTTTTTTTTACAGAGTCTGCTGACGTCTTGTTAGTTCCTCTCCTTGCCTTTAGTTCACACAGATGAAACTCAGGATGCCGAAATATCTAAATACAAACAAACAAATACTGATTTTTGTTTATTTGATTTTTTTATCAGTGGTGGCTTAGTATATAAATAAGGAATTGTGCTGCCATCCCAACGGCAGACAGTTCAATTTCAATAGCTGTTCGAAGGGAGAAAGATGGGCAGTCTCCTCTCGTGCAATTTACAGCCTTCATTGGAAGGTCAGCTAGAGTCAGTTTTGACTCAGTGGCACATTAACAACAATAGCAACAATCATTCTTGGGTCTGTACAATTGTTAATTAATTTTTGGCCATCTAAACCTTTTGTAAGGTGGGCATCCACTTCCTAAACAACATGCCTCCTGAAACTCTTATGATCTTTGGTAAATGTAAAAATTGCCGAGGGGCTTCAGGCTTTTTGTTCATAGGATCTCTATGAGTCGAGGCAATCAACAACAACAATTAGTGGTGAAGTCTGTAGTGCGTTGCATTGACTACCCTAAGGCCATCCGTGCTTCCAGTAGTTTGAATCCACCAGGGACTCCACAGGGAAAAGATGAGCAGTCTCCTCCGGGGTGGTTTACACTCTTAGAAACCCAGTGGAGGTTGATTTACGAGCTGGTTCATATTTGATGGCAGTGAGATCAGTGAGCTGCTGGTGCTATCATAGAAACATCACAAGTGAGTGGCTTTAATAGCTGGGATACTTATTTTCTCACCATCTCAGTGGCCAGAAGTATGAATTCAAGGTCCTGGCTCAGGGGGAGGTTTTCCTCTCTCTCAATGGACGATGGAGAGAGGAGAGGTTCATTGTCTTTTTTTTAACTGTTCCTCATTTCTTTGGAGATCTCATTTGGCATGGAATAATCTATAGTCACCCAACTCCTCTTTTACATCTCCAAAGATACTGATTTAAGACAACCTCTGCACTCCTAAGACTGATTTATTAACATAGCAGAGAGAATCTGTTCTCAAAGGATTGCAATCATAGGTACAAACCTGTTGCCACTGTGTCAGTGCTGACTCCTAGCAGCCCCAGATAGCCTCCCAGAGCTTCCATTTCAGTCTTTATAGAAGCTGTTGGCTACATCCTTCTCCTAGGGGTTGATTGCTAGTCCACTGAGCAGTTACAGCACATTTTTTTTCGGGGGGAGGGCATGATTCAATCCATTATAGCACCTTAAGCCTATTTTTTAAGTAGTTGCTTTTATTAAGTGAAGAATTAGTTATCATTTTTACTCTTAATTTTGTCATTTGTAGTAAGCTATTATAAAATTTCAAAAGTTACAAATGTGTTTTTGTAAGAAAAAACATTTAATCATCTTTTTCGTTCTCATAATACCTAAAATAAAAATGAAACAAAAAAAAACAAAAAGAATTCCCAAGAATGAATTTTTTTGTTTCACAAAGTTGTTTTGGTGTCATGTTCTGCTTCTTTTGCAACTAATGCATTGCATGTGGTGGTTTGCAGTGGTATCATTGGTCGTAGCAGAAAAGATTTCAAGAAATACTTATTCAACTTCATCGCTGCCATGCCTCTTGTAAGTGTAATTCTTTAAAATCTTACTTACATAGGAAAATATTACATCCTATTTAAATGTTTAAGAATTTTGGCTTACTAAATTATGATGATTTATGATAATAAATTCTGTTTTGTGTATAGTTTTATAATTTATAGCAGAATATTTCAATGCAAATCTTTCACCAACTAGAAAGTTAAGAGGGATTATGTTTTGGTACATTTTCATTTATAGCATTATATATATGAGTTAGTTATGGTTTTTTATTTTTCCTTTTTCCCTTCAGTCTAGAATTTCTTACTTGTGGCATGACTGGGATTTTAAGTTGAATGATTCTTTTTTGTGTGAAACTTTAGTGTGCTTTTGTAGGGTATTTAGCAGTACCTCTGCCTCTACCCACTAGTTGCCAGATTGAGAACCACAGTTTTAAAGACTGTTAAGTAACTTAGACCAATTATATGGTTTAAGTTGGAAGTGTAACTAAATTTGGGGAATGAAAAAAGAACTTGGAGTGTAAATTTGAATGAAATGGAAAATGTCATAAACTTTCATCCAGTAAGCCTGGAGGAACACAGTGAATTATTCATAGGTCTTTTAAAATAAAAAAAATTGAAAGACATACATTGATATCAATTCAAGATTGAGATTCAGTAGAAAACCTCAGTGATTATATGAAAGTAACAAGTCTGCTACAAGAGAAACAAATTATATTCAGGTTTATCTGTCTGTGGTAGAAAATAGAATTTATCAGTCTATAAGGGCTTTATAATCATACGGTCTCATAAAAAAAGTCACTTAGGTTTTATTATGATTTATGAATACACCAGGATTCTTGAGGTGAAAACTGAAGATCCAAAGTTAAGTTAAAACAATAAAATAACTAGAGGGGAAAATGTTTATATTAATTACACTAAAGGTAGAATTGAGTGATTTGAAAGTTTTCTTTTTTGAAAAAAGTCATATATTTTGTGGTGGAAGAAGTACTAGAACAGAACTTTACAGATATCATGAAAAATGAAGACTCAAAAAAGCTCAAAAAGCTCAGCAAATGTCAGACTGGACTCTAAAAGAAAAACATCAAGACACATCAAATTCTCCAAAATGAAAAACAAGGATAGAGTACCAAAAGCAACGTGAGAAAAACTGAGTCACCTACATTAAGCTTTGGCTTCTCAGCAGAAACCATGCAAGAAAGAAGACAGTGGGTTGATACATACAGAAGGATTAAAGAAAACGGTTGCCAGCCAAGGATCTGGTACCTAGCAAAGCTGTCCATCAAATAGGATGGTGAAATTAGGTCATTTGCAGAAAAGCCATAACTTAAGGAATTAGTGAAAACAAAGCCAATTCGATAAGAGATGCTAAGGGAAGTACTTCACAAGAAGACAGTGGGATGGTATGTACAGAAGGCTGAAAGAAAACAATTGCCAGCCAAGGATCCTGTGCTCAATAAAGTTGTCCATTAAATATGCAGGAGAAACGAAATCATTTGCAGAATAGCAAGGGTTTAAGAAATTCATGAAAACAAGACCAACTTAAAAAGAACTACTAAGGGAAATCCTTCACATAGACACAGCAAAGAAAAGTAGATGGACCATAGTAACCAGAACAAAAGTGAAATGATAATGATAAAACCTGGCCTATTAATGGTCACATTTAAGGTGACTGGCTTAAATGCACCAATAATAGAAAAACAACAGCACCACTGATTTCTGGGGTTTGAGAGGGAACCCCAAGAGGTCAGAACGGAGGTGGCAGGGAACACACAGATGAGCACCCTCTCCAGGCCAAAGCCCTTCCCCAGAGTTTAGGTGGGTAATCAGACCTCATCTCCAGGTCCTCCTGTGGTGACTGTCCTCCATTCACGCACTTACAACTACTGAACCCCTGGATGACTCCACCCCAGTTGCCAGGAGTGGCTATACTTTCCCAAGCCCATAGGCGTGCCTCCCTACTCCACTATCCCTCCTCAAAAACAAATTCACCTTGAGCTGCAAGAATGGGGCACAGACAAGAGGAAAGGGTGCCCTGGTGGCAGAGTTATTATTAGCAAGTTGCTCTGCTTAAATGTTACACATCTCCCCATGTTCAAAAGTGTGGTGGGACAAAGATGGACAAATCTTTTTTTTGTTTTGTTTTGTTTTCTTGTTGTGTGCTGTTGAGTTGGATCTGACTGGAACAGGAGGAGACTGCGCATCCTTCTCCAGCGGAGCATCTGGTGGATTCAATCCAGATGCCTTTGGGATTGCAGTGCAGCTTCTTGCCATTAGGCCACCAGAGCTCCCTACAAGTCTGTCTCTTGTAGTTGGGATTTTCAGCCTCAGAAACCCACTGAAGAGTCTAGAAGTCAGAAGTGACTTGACAGCAGTGAGATACATTTTTATTGTTAGTTACAATCAGTCACCTTCTGACCCATGATGATCTTAAATATAACAAGAGGTAATAGCATCTAATCTTGTGCCGTCCTCATGCTAACTAAAAGAATAGAAATTTGAATGCAGGCACTCTGTTACCCTTAAGATTGGACTTAACTCCAAACTAGCAAAACTGACTCAGCACCAACCTCGTGGAAGAAGCCCTATATGTATTATCTGGTTTGCCAGTAAATTCAGCAATACTGTGGTTCTGGTGGACAGAGCCAGATTCAGTAAACAATTGTAGAAGATCAACTTGTCACTGGCTGGACAGCCCACCTAAATCCATACTTCTCAAAACATAAAAACACACATTTATAACATGGTATAATTTTCATGAGTGTGCATGTTATTCAATAATTTTATGGGGGGAAAGTAAACTAAATAAACATGAAAAAAAAGAGTAGTAGAAAACCCCAAAGACCATCAGTATGTTGCCTACAAGAGACAAATTTAAGAAATGAGGAGAAGGATAATATAAAAATCAAACAGTAGGAAAAAATATACCAAACAGGTGGCATCCATAAGAGAACTGGAGTGACAAGACTAATCACTGATAATATAAGAGATAAGGAAGGGCACTTGATAATGATTGAAGACATAATAGTTCGAGAGGATTTCTCTTTAGTTAATAACATTTGCACACCTGGTGATAGACTTGCAGAATACATGAAATAATAGTTAACAGACTTGAAAAAAAAATAGACCCCATAATAATGGTAGGACTTCAACACACCACCCTCACCAAAGAATAGAGCAAATCCAAAGAAACTCGACAAAGAGGAACTAAACTATACAATCAGCCCATTCAGCCTCATAGACATAATTCTGGGTACCTCATCTAACAAAAACTCAATTTATTTTTTTTTTCTCAGGTGCATATGATACATTCTCCAGAATTGACCACGTATTAGGACACAAAGCAATCTCAACAAATTAAAAAACACTGAAATAATACAAAGTGTCTTCTCAGACCACCGATGCCACAAAGATAGAAATTAACAAGAGGGTTAAGGGAAAAACAATGCCCTTGTGGAAGCTAAATAATATCTTGCTTTAGCTTGACTGAGCTACAGAAGAAATAAAAGCTGAGTTAAAAAGGTACCTCGAAATGAATGAAAATGCAAATCACATTAAAACCTGTGAAATTCAGCTAAGGCAGTCCTCAGACATTTTGTTTATAGCAATAAACAAAGACAAAAAGAAGAACAAAATGAACTATTTAACCCCCTGTCAACTAGGAAAAGAATAGTAATCCCACAGCCTCTAGAAGAAAGGAAATTACAAGGATAAGGGCTGAAATCAGTGCAGTAGAAAACAAAAATGATAGATACCATCAGCAAAACCAGGAACTGGTTCTTTGAAAGAGTTAATAAAATATACCAACCATTGGCAAACTTTAACAAAAGATACAACTTGATAAGAAAGGAAAGAGGAGACAACAGAACCAGCTGAAATTAAATCAGTAATAGTAGAATATTATGAAAAGCTGTACTCTGATAAAATTGAAAACCTAGAGGAAATTAACAAATTCCTAGAAACTCAGACCCTACCCAGTTTGATACAGAAGTGGAGTATTTGACCAGACCATCACAAAAGAAGAACATGAACAGGTTATAAAATGACACCTCCTTAAAAAAAGTCCTGGCCCAGATGGCTTCACAGGTGATTCCTACCAAAGGTTTAGAGCTGATTTATCACCAATTCTACTTAAAATTATTTTAAAAAATAGAAAAAGAAGGGATGTCATGAATAAGGATGACAGTATCAGTCTATGAAGCAGGCATAACCCTAATACCAAAACCAGGTAAATAAGAAAACTATAGACTAATATCTCTCATGAGCATAGATCTAAAAATCCTTGATGAAATTATTGTCAATAGAATCCAACAGTGTATTTTTTTTTAAATCATCATGACAACAGAAATGCAGGAGTGATTCAACATAAGGAAAACAATTAATGTAATTAATCACATTAATAAAGCAGAGAACAAGAACCACATGATCCTATCAATTGATGTAGAAAAATCCCTTTGACAAAATCCAGTACCCCTTCTGATTAAAACACATAGCAAACCTGTAATAGAGGAGCATCTTCAACATTGTTGTTGTTGTTGTTTGGTGCCTCAAGTCGAGTATGACACATAGTGACCCTGTGAACAACAGATCTGAACTCTGTCCAGTCACTGTGTCAGTCCACCTGGTTGAGGGTTTTTTCTTTGCTGATCATCTACCTTTCTGAGTATCAAGCCCCTCTCCAAGGAATATCCCCTCCTAGCAGCATTCCCAAAGTATATGAGGTGAAGGCTCATCATCTCTGCCTCCAAAGAGCACTCTGGCTGTACCCTCTTCCAGACTTATTTGTTCTATGAGTAGTCTATGGGATGGTCAGTGATTTTCTGCAGCACCACAGTTAAAAGGCCATTCTTCTGTCATCCTTATTCATTGTCCAGCTCTAAGATGACCAGAAAGACTGTGGCCTGAATCAGATGCACATTATTCCTTAAACTGCCATCATTACTCCTCAGTGATTTGGGGAGGCCCCTATCTCCAGACCTTCCCAGGATAATACATCTCCCTCTTTATTTCCTGACTGCTGGTACCAAGGGTGTTAATTGTGGATCCAGGTAAGCTGAAGTTGTTGACAGAAGACTTGATCCTCCTTAACATAGTGAAAAGTGTATCTGCAAAACCAAGATCCAACATCATTCTCAATGGAGAGACTAAAGACATTCCACTTGCAAATAGGGACCAAACAAGGCTGCCTGCTATCACCACTCCTATTCAGTATTGTGTTGGAAGTTCTAACTAGGTCAGTAAGGCAATAGGAAATAAAGAGGCATCCAGGTTGGCAAAGAGGTGATGAAACTGTGATTATATGCAAATGATTTGATAGTGTACACAGAAAAGCCCAAAGATTTAAAATAAAACTATTACACTTAATAGGCCAATTTAGTAGAATGGCAGGATGTAACATTAACATAACAAAAATCAATCGGATTTCACTATAGCAACAAAGAAAGCATGGAAAAGGAAACTAAACAGCAGTACCATTTCCAGTAGTCAACGCAAAATGAAATAGTTAGCAATAAACCTAACTAAAGGCGCAAAAGACCTTTAAAAGGAAAACACAACTATAAGAAACAGTAAGATATAGCTAAATGGAAAAATATTCCCTGTTCCTAGATAGGAAGATTGTGCAGTGGGAAAGTGACAATCCTACCAAAAGCAATCTATAGGTTCAACATAATCCCAATACAGATATCAAATACTTCTTCAAGGAGTAGAAAAGATAATTTCTAGTTTCATTTGAAAACAAAAGAGACCCAGAATATGCAAAATGCTTCAGAAAAAAAAAAAATTAGGCATCTCACTCCATAATCTTAAAACCTAGTATACAGCCATAGTAATCAAAACAGCATGGTACTGATACAACAACGACACATACATCAGTGGAAGAGAATAGGGAATCCAAAAAGTCTACTCATCTCTCTATAGTCAACTAATATTTGACAGGGTAACAAAACTCATTACATATGGAAATGACACACTCTTTAACAAATGGTGCTGGCAAAACTGTACTTCTGCAAATACATTGTCAGGGATCTCTTCATTATGATGTTGAGCAATGATGTCAGTTTGAAGGCTAAGGTGCACATGATTCAGGCCATGTTATCCTCAGTCACCTGCTATGCAGCAGCAGTCTGGGCAATGAATAAGGAAGACAGAAGAAGAATTGATGCCTTTGAGTTGTGATGCTGGAGAAGAGTACTGAATATCCTTTGGACTGCCAAAAGTACAAATAGATGTGTCTTGGAGAAAGTACAGCCAGAGTGTACTTTGGAGGCAAAGGTGGTGAGGCTTCATCTTTCCTACTTTGGACATGTAGCTAGGTGAGGCTATTCCTTGGAAAGGGACATCATGCTTGGAAAGATGGAGACTCCGAGGAAGAGACCAGTGAGATAAATGACACCGTGACTTCAGCAGTAGGCTCTTGTGAGTCAGAAATGAGGAAGATGGCATAGGATAAAGCAGGGTTCAGGCTGGCCGTTGATAGGATTACTATGGGTCTGCTTGATGGCACCTAATAAAAACTACCGCATGCAGAAACGTGAAACTTATCACACTACACAAAATCTGAAGGTGGATCAGAGATGGAGGGGTAGATCCCAAAACTATAAAGAACATATGAGACAAAATAGGAACAAATTTAGAAGCCCTAGCCTATGGCATAAATAGGCCTGCAAACATAGCCAAAAGTGCACAACTTGAAGAGCATAAAATAGATGGATGGGACTTTCTTAAAATCGAATCCCTGTGTATAGCAAAAACTTTCTCCAGTAGTGTGAAAAGATAGCCTATAGATTGAGAATAAATATTTAGCAATGGCATTTCAGACAAGAATCTTAGAACTAATATTTACAGAATACTAAAGGGCCTCCACAAGAAAAAGCTAATGATTACCCATTCATTGAATGGGCAAAGGAAGGGTTTGGATGATGAAGAAACACATGAAGAAATATTCATTATTACTAGCAATCAGAGATATAAATCAAAACAACACTGAGAAACCATCTCACCCTAGCAACAGTAGCAGAATTTAACAACATAGCAAACAGTAAATGTCGGAGAGGTTGCAGAGAGATCTGAACTTTAATGCATCAGATCTGAACTCTAATGCATCGCTGGTGGGATTGTAAAATGGTACAACTGCTATAAAAGGCAATTTAGTGTTTCCTCAAAAAGCGCAACATAGACATTCCGTATAACAACAAACTGCCAAGGGTGGGGATGGTAGAAGCGGGTGGGGGGGGGATTAATCATGGGGTTGTACAATTTGATGGAGGAGTGAGGGAAATTAGAAGAATCTGGTCTGAAAAACCTATATGTTCCAATTTTGTAAATAAACTAGTATAATAATTTTTTAAAAGTTCCGCATGACTCAGCTATTCAACTGCTGAGGAAATCAGAACTGAGACATAAATATGTTGTTGTTAATTGTCTTTGAGTTGATCACGATTTATAGTGACCCTATGAACAAAAGACCTGAAGCCTTTCTATAACTATCGACATTTATCGAAGATCATAGTGTTTCCGGAGGCATGATGTTTAGAAAATGGATGCCACTCCTGCTTCCAACCCTGTCTTAAACTGGGAGCTCCACCAAACACTGACCAACATGGGTAACCATTATTGCAATTGACACCCCAGTGGCACAAGGTTCAGCATCACAGCAACTCCAGGTTACCTCAGTACAGCATATTGACAGAAGAGTGCTGTACCACAAAGAAGTATGTTCCTCCAAAATATAACAACAACCAACTTTAAATACAAAGGCGTTCCCCAAGGTTTTGTTGACTTTAAACAAGAGGCAAATTAAAAACAACAACAACAACAAACAAACAAACCCAATATAGTATGTTGTTGTTGTTATGTGCCATTGAGTCACCTGTGATGTATAATGTACAGCAGCTCTGACACCTTCCCTGTCCTGAGCCTGTCTCACTAATTCCGACACACCAATCTCCATCGCCGCAGATACTGTATCAGTCCATCTCATCTGAGGTCTTGCTCTCCTGCGCTCATCCAACCTTCTGAGCGTGATGTCCTTCTCCAAGGACCAACCTCTCCTGGCCATGTGCCCAAGGTATGTGCGGTGGAGCTTCAAAATCCTAGCCTCCAACGAGAGCCTTGGTTTCACCTTCTCCAAGACAGAGCTATTTGTTTTCTTGGCAATCCATGCATCATACATATGTTTAAGACTCTTCTCCAGCAGCACAACTCAAAGGCATCGATTCTTCTTCTGTCATCCTTCATCATTGTTCAGCACTCTGAAGCATAACAAGTAATTGAGGAGACCATGGCCTGGATTAGGTGCACCATTGTCTCTAGCCGCAATTATTCACTATAGCAAGAAAATGGGAACAGCCCAAATTATCATTAACAAGCAGATGGATTGAGAAATTGTGGTACATTCAAACAGTAGAATCCTATAGCACTAAAGAACATTTTTGTAAAATACTGTATATGAGAGAGTCTAAAAACAGAGAGCCAGGAGCGATTACGTTTTGATTGCAGATGTGATGATGGGAAGACCGGTCCCCGGACTTCACTGTCCGTCCTTTGAGTATTTCTGGAAACACTTTTTGGTTCCAGGGAAGCCTGTGATCTTGGAGGGCGTGGCCACCCACTGGCTGTGTATGAAGACGTGGAGTTTGGAATATATCTAAGAAATCACTGGCTGTCGAACTGTCCCTGTGGGAGTGGGTTCCAGGTACACAGATGAAGAGTGGTCCCAGACCCTCGTGACCGTCAGTGAGTTCATCAGCGAATACATTGTGAATGAGCCAAAGGACGTCGGGTACTTTGCTCAGCACCAGCCCTTTGACCAGATCCCAGAACTGAAGCAAGACGTCACTATCCCCATTACTGTTGCAACGGAGAGGAGGATGAAATCACCATTAATGCGTGGTTTGGTCCCCAATAACTGTCTCCCCACTTCATCAGGATCCCCAGCAGAACTTCCTGGTCCAGGTGATTGGGAGGAAGAACATCCAGCTGTTCCCTGCAGGAATCGGAAGCGTTGTACCCTCATGACTCTCACCTTTTCCATAACATGAGCCAGGTGGATGTGGAGAACCCCAACTTGGAGAAGTTCCCCAAATTTGCTGAGGCCCCGTTCCTGTCCTGTATCCTCTCTTCTGGCGAGATACTGTTCATCCCGTCTCGGTCAGCTTCTGGTGGTCCTAACTGGCTCGAGACTGAGAGACAGCTGGCCCAAGCCCACACGTGAAGTGGCCTTGACTGCCCAGGGCGAGGGCATCGGAGTTAAGGGATGTCTTAACCAGAGGACACAACAGAAACAACAGTGGCTTAGTGGTAAGGCGTTGCACTGCCAACCCAAAGGAATACGGTTTGAATCCACCAGATGCTCTGCAGGAGAAAGATGGACAGTTTCCTCCTATGCATTTTACTGCCTCTGAAAACCTGCTGGAGGGTCCACTATGAGTCGGTTCCTCTCAATGGTGCATAATCACATGCTACGTTTCACAAATTCTTCATTACTGTGTTATTTTAGTAGTCGGTCATCCATCCATTAGTAGACAGACACACTCTTGGATTGTTTCAGTGTTTTTCTCTCAAATAATGCTGCACGTGACAAAAAAAAGTGTTCTGCTAAGTGAAATAACTCAGTCACATAAAGGCAAACACTGCATAAGACCATTACTATGAAAATAGGGTAACTGAGCAAGATATGTGTAAATGTTCAAAGAGAAAGCAGGAAAAGGATAAGGGGGAAAATCACTGGGAGAGCAGAGGTTGATGGGTGTGTGAGGCATTGAAGAATTGGAAAGGTTCAAAAAGGGCCTGAAAAGACTGGGTGATAATAGGCATAGAGAAATGATAATTATATAAAATGTGTATGAATGGTTTATAAAACATAATGTACACGAATGAAACACCTTGTATATGAATAACTGTATAAAACGCAAAGTGCATAAAAAACACTATATGTCATTGATTATATGTATTTTTTTTAAAAACCATTGATTATTTATGAGAAAAAGTAGCATTAACTAGCAAATCAACAATACTTAATAGCCTTAGTAGCCAAATTGTGTGTGGTTAGAGACATCAAGGTTTTGGCTGTTATCTGAAATGGGTGGAACACTGTTGCTTTAATATTTTCATTTACAAAAAGATAAAGAGAAATTCCTTTGTGGAGTAGGCAGGGGTAGCAGTATAAAGATAAATACTAAGTTTTAACAGGGCATTTATTGAGTAATATTAGCAAAGGGTAGTGATAATGCCTTAGTATAGAGTTAGATAGCAAATTAAGTTTTTTCTAGTCAGGTAAGCTGTGAGTCATATTTGAAGTACTAGAAATACTCTGTTTTTCTTTTTGGAGGGAATTTAAGCTGTATGTTCTAGCAGGTTGATGATCATCTAAAACAAAGATGAAATAGGGAGAAAGATGTCACTAGGCAGTGAGTTAGAAGGAGGTGGGACACTTACTATCTGAGAGCATTAGCTTCTAGCTGGGTTGTTTCCCCTGCTGGAATTGACTGGCAATGTCTATAAAGGAGGGTAGCATTTATTCACTTTACAGTAAACAAAGTTGGACTTCAGCTAGCCAATTGGATTGCAAAGCTCACCTGTCCCATTGTTCTCTATTAGTCACTATGTTTTTCATGCATAAGATACCCACATGAATAACACCTACATGCATTTAATATACTTAGTACATGCAAGAAATAAAGGTGCGGAGGAATTTCCTGGCTTGAAGGGGGGGAAAGTCCCCTGTATTGCACAGTTATTTGTATATAAATACAGTACTTAAGCATTGGTACTAGCCTAAAGCTAATAACAAAATCCCTTCTGTAACAACAGAAAACCGTGTCACTTGTTTGATCGTTGATATATGGTATAATGTCCTTAAGTCCAGAAAGTATCAGAATCATTTCTAACAATACGTATATATCCTAGTATTCAAATGTGATCTATTGGAGTAAAAGCCACTGTTCATTTCAGTAAGCCTGGTATTTAAACTATTAATATGACTTTAAAACACTGATACAGTGGAAAAAACTTTGAATGTCTTTCGGAAGCTCTTAAGTTTCTATATCACTGGCCCAGATATCTTTGGGTAACACATTAGATCATAGTGTCCTCATTTGATTAAATCTTTTTTTTACTAAATAAATATTTATTTAGTAGGCTAAATTTGCAATTTTGATAGACAAAGCTCTTTGTTACATGCAGTTGTTACTGTACTTGGCAAAATTAGACATTCTGGCTAAAATAAGGAGAAATTCTTGCCATGTATAGAGTTACTATTGTGGAGTTTTTTTGTTGATGATACTCTTGGATAGTGCAAATAGTTAATATGTTTTACTTCTAATTGCAGTTTTGAATGCTGTAGTCTACTCAGCTGCCTTGAAAGACAGGACTAGTGATATTTTACAAGAAGATTAACTTGTAGATGGCATATTGCTTTGAATGCCTGTTAAGCCCTGTCCTCAAGAATCTTGTGTTGTGGGGAACACATGCAAGTCATTGTCCTGAAGTCTTTGGGGCAAATTTTGTAGAGTACAAGTAGATATTTAACCTAGTGCCAAAGGGATTAAAAAAGACATTCCAAGCAGGGTCACGTCTGAGCTGAGTTCTTTATATAACTAATGTTATTGGTAAATGCCATCAAGGTGACTCTGACTCACAAGGACACTGTGTGATGAAGTAGAATTGTCCCTTGGGATTTTTTTTTTTGCTGGGATTTTTATGGTAGCAGATTGCCAGATTTTTCTCCAGCGCTGTTATTGTGTAGATTCAAACTGCAGCCTTGATAGTTCCTTTGTACAAATAGATGGTAGGCAAATAAGATCTGGAAGCTAAGAGCAAAACTAAAGCCAAAAAAAGAACTAAAGATGAGGACATACTAGGGTGTGGACACTAGATACAGGTCCAGATGTTGGGAACTGGAGATTAGCATATCAACCTAGACGAGGCTACGTGCCTTGTTGGGAAGAATGTTTTATATTGTATTAAGGAATTAAGATCTGATTCAGTGGCAACTAAAAACAACAATAAAAAGAAATTTGCATTGCTGAGGGCGTAGGGACTCTGTAAGAATCTTTAAGTAGCAGAATGTCTTCACTGTAAAGAGGTTACTTCACATGTCTTGTGGAGGCTGATTTGTGGAAATTTTGTTGCAGCAATAATTGGTGATGGTGACAGATTATAAATTTACATTGTGATTTTAGCTGAAAGGAATTAGAGAGGTTCTGAAAGTATCGAGTTTAAAAGAGTTCTAGTTTAGACTACAGAGGTGGATGCTGTACCTACTCACTTGGAAACACCTGTGAGAGTTCAGTTTTTTATTGTAAAGTCCTCTGGAGTAACAGTATTTTTCATACATGTGAACATTTTTTATGGCTAGTTAATCTTTGTGGTTAAAAAGTACTTAATTTTTTTCTTAAAAAGAGGAAAAGGAATTCTTTCTAATTAGGGGGAGAAGTATTTAAATAAAAAAGTATATCAGTAAGGAATATCAAATTATCAATTAATGTCAGAAAGGAAAACAAACATGCATTGCTAATGCCACTGCAAGTGTCAGCTAGTTGGAGCTTCTGAAAAACATTTGAGTTATGGATCATTTGTTTTTTTACAGACTACTAGAGAAAATTCATATGCAAACATGACTTCACAACTGTGGAAAGATTAATTTTAAATATAATGAAAGAAAATAATAGTAAAGATGGATCTAGAATTACCTGGATATTAATTATTGTGGATACAAATGGAGTTTTTTGTTTTTGTATTATTAGCACACGTAAATACAATGTGTATGGACTTTAGCTGTAAACATAAATGTCAGTCTTAACAGCAAGTCTCTACATTGATAGGGGATCTCTTTGACGTTTCGAATCCATCAACTCAGAGAGAGAAAAATGGGCAGTCTCTTTTGCAGTTTGTAGCCTTGGGAACTCATTTGAGAGTCAGCTTTGAGTTGGTTCCGACTCAATGACAATGAGTTTGAGTTACATTAATAGAATAGTAATAGGTTTGGCTTGTTTGCTCATCCCTCCTCTAGCCCCAAACACTCACACAAAACCTGGCACTTCTCATATGATATTGGGATATTCTTAACCTTAAATGGCAAGTAAAGTTTAACATAAAGTCTTTAAAGCCCATTACATTTGATTTACCATGTTCTCTTTGTATCTTTGTGAATTCTAAGTAAAGTAGAATTACATCAATTGAATTAGTAGCTCTAAAGATTATAGAATTGGAGAGCAATAAATCAGAAAAAGAACATAAATGTAATAAGCGAAATGATGCAAAACTAGTAACATTTCTTTGTTTGTTTTAGATCTCTCTGGTTAATAACTTTTTGAAGTTTGGGTTAAATGAACTCAAACTGTGCTTCCGAGTAAGACTCACTAAATACCTCTATGAGGAGTATCTCCAGTAAGTGATAAGTGATTTTTTATAATATTTATGATAGATATAGGTATTTTCAGTGTGGGTTTGTTGGGTTTTTTGTTTTTTGGTTTCTTTTTTTGTCAAAAACTGCTCTTCAAGACAGAGCATATAGGGAAAGACTTCTCAGATATTTGGAATTTCTTTTCTATTGATTTCCAGGTCATTCTTACCTGGACTTGTTTTCTTATATTTAGATTAAATAATATAAATGATTTAAGTTAATCTAGATTAAATAATCTAAAGGCAATCTTTAGAGGGTCTTCTATCTACACTTTTGTATGTCTGAACTTACAATGTGAATGTTTCATTTTAAAAAGCCACTATTAGTCTTACTAACCTTCTTTTATCTGTTTTAGAGCTTTCACATATTATAAAATGGGAAACCTGGACAACAGAATAGCTAATCCAGACCAGCTGCTTACACAAGATGTAGAAAAATTTTGTAATAGTGTAGTTGATCTGTATTCAAATCTTAGTAAGGTAAGTTTCTGTGCTTAAAAACAGAAGTGCATTAATTTGTTGAAATTTGAATCTTAACAAGTTTATATAGAATTGATTTAATAGAACAGCAGTAAATAAATAATGCTCATAAGATAGAATTGTTAAGATTGTTCTAATTGTATTTTTTAAAACATTTTCTTATTATGATTTTAATGAAAGTTTACAGAAAAGTTGGATTTTAATGCATTCATTATTGCACATTTTCCTTCCTACCCCCTCATTCACCTTTTTAAAAAAAAAAAATAACCATTCATTGTTACATAATATTTTCTCTCCAGTCCCCCAGTCCACTTTGCTATGTACCTCTTATTCTGGACGGTTGTCATACAAATAATGTCTAATCATACATTCCTTTTAGACAGTTCTTTCCTTTATCTGTTCCAGTGTAGTGTTCATTATTTATCCCCTCTTTTCTTAGTTTCTCCCAAACCCCCCTGTCAGTCCTGTTTTTATAACAGTGGTGTTAGACAGTATTTGTCCTTTTGTGAGTGAAATATCGCACTCAGCATAACGTCCTCCAGGATCACCCATTTTGTATAATATTTTATGAGTTTCTTGTTTTTCAGTTCTGTGTAGTATTCCTTTCTGTGAATATACCATAGTTTTTCTATCCATTAATTTGTTGATGGGCATTTGGGTTTCTTCCATCTCTTTACTATTGTGAATAACACACCAATAAACATAGATATACTTGTATCTGTTTGGGTGACAGCTCTGATTTCTTTACGGTATATTCCTAATAGTGTAATAACTGGGTCAAATGGTATTTATATTTCCAACTTTTTGAGAAAGCACCATAACCACTTTCCATGGTGATTGCACCATTTTACACTCCCACCAGCAGTGAATAAGGGTTCCAATCTCTAATTGTAATTTTAGATTTTTTGGGGGGGGCAGTTATATTTGTGAAGTGCTTTCTTGCAATATTGGTTTAAATTTCCATTATGCTTAAGGCATTACAATTCTATAACACTAGGAGCTCTGGTGGCATGGTCTGTGGCAAGTTTTGCTGCTAACCCGAAGGCCAGTCTTCTCTGGTGGTTTAAGTCTATCAATGGCTCAGCAGGCAAAAGGAGGCAGTCTCCTCTGGCTGAAATTTACAGCTTCAGGAACCCAGTAAAATGTTAGAAGTCAGAACCATCTCGATGGCAGTGAGTTAATGTTATTAGTTCGTAACTCTAAGCTGGATTTCCTATTCTTGTTAGGTACTGAATCTATTCTAGCTCAAAGCAATGCTGTATATAAAACAAAATTTACAACTGCCTGACCTTGCACCATCTTAATAGTCTTTGCTATATTTGAACCTATTGTTGCAGCCACTATTAGTCCATCTCATTGGTGAGGTCTTTCTCTTTTGCACTGGCTTTCTGCTTCAAGCATAATGTGCTTTTCCAGGGACTGGTATCTTCTGATAATTTAACAAGTTAAAATCAGATTGGAAACAGAATCTATTTCTTCAGGCAGGACAGTTTCTCAGGCATTCTCAAAAACTCTTGACCTTCAACCTCTCTTCTTCAAAGTTCTGCTAGTCCTACCAATTATGGCATCTTCCCCTGAGTCCTGCAATAAGCTTGAGGTATAATCCTTATTGAACACTGTATTCTTTGATCTTCATAGTGAATCCTCTTTGTTACCAGGAAACAAAGTTGTGCATATCCCAAAAGGTCCCTGACTTTGGCTGTGTGGAGCAGCAATCCTCTGTCACTTCTATCTCACTTTGCTGTCTGGTCTTCCACTGCTGCTGCTGCTGCTGCTCCTCTCATCTCCTCTCATCCTCCTCCAGAATCTCTGGTTCAGATGGATGTGCACCATACTCTCTGATTCTTGTCTTTTGCTGGTAGTATGCTTCTCATCTTCTGCTGCTAAACTTGTTCAGTTTAAACCTGGTGAGATGGTAAAACTAGCAATTCCCTTTTAAGTAGTCTGCGTAACCTATTTGTATGTTCCCATCAGATATGTGGTGAAAATCAAAGACAATGGCTTAGGAAAGCCATTTTGAACAGTAAACCCATTATATCACAGACTGCCTCTTGGTCTGTGTTCAGATTGTACATGAACACAATTAAGTGTTCAGGAATTGCCATTCTGATCAGTGTTACCCATAATTTGTTATGATTCAGAAAGTGAATCACAAATTCACGAATGGTTTTGCGTAGTCACTAAAGCACAAGTAAGTATCTTTCTGTTATTCTCTACATTCAGCTAAAATACATTTACAATCAGCAATGATGTCTCTCATTCACATCTTTATTTGAATCTAGCTGTAAGTTCCCTGTTAAAAATATTTTGCAACTGGTTTTTAATTATCTTCTGCAAAAATTTACTTGCATATTATGTTAACGATATTGTTAAATAATTTTTGCAGTTGACTGAATTGCCTTTCATTGAAGTGGGCAAAAATAAGGACTTTCTATATATTTTTTTGGTTTTGCTTCTCTAATTCTAATCACTTAAAAGTGATAGTAAAAAAAAATTCACATGGTATTAGTTTATTTGAGAAGTTTTCTACTTTCACATCTTTTTCTTTTCCTTTTTGTTTCTTCTGACTATTGCAAAAACTCTTGATTCTGATAATGGGCCTTCATCATTGTCTTCTCTACTATTTCCTTAGTTCACAGTTGTCTCACTCATCCAAAGCCCTTCCATCTTCTACTGTTGTCTTCCTGTTAAACCATCTTCTTTGCCATTACCTTCTTCATTGATAAGAACATGTTTGGTAAGCACGTCTACCCACCATTTTCAAACACTCCACTTCCTACTGTAAATTACATGACCATCCTGGTGTAGGACCTTGTCTCCAATTGAACCACTTTTACTTTTGGCTACAGTTAAATCAGATACCCAATCATGGGACACAAAACTATATACATTGGAATAGATCCATTGGAAGAACAGAAATGTTTCTACTTTAACCATATGTATGGAAGGAAATGGATAATTTTTAGAAATGTAATAGATATCCACAGAGTTGTTCACCTACCTCCCCACCTCAGTCAACACATACCACTAAGATTATTAGTATTTCACTCTTGCCAGACTTTTTTACTTGATTCTCTAGAAACCTTTGCTAACTGAATTCTACACAAAGGAACTCTGATAATGCAAATTGTTCAGTAATTCAACTTTCTTTCCTGAACTTATTACCACATTTTAAATCTTATTGTGTGTGGAAGTAGAAAGAGTGTGTTTATAAAACTTCCATATAATTCTGTAGACAATTGTTATGTATTCTTTACATCTTGATACCTTATTCTTACATCAGACTTTAGCTCCACTTTTGCCACATCTGCAATAGAGAAGAATTATCACTTAATTGTAGTGGTGGTCATATTTGCTCCTATATTACCTTAGAGTACCTGCTATTTTAAATACCTGGTTGTTTGAACTCTGACTTAAATATGAGTCTGTATTTTGAGCTTCTGAGTCAATAAAATTTAAATATGCTTGAATTTTACATCTACTTTACTGATCAGTTATAAAGAAGACCAAAAAGATTAATCTTAGTGTATAGACCAGCTAATAAACTAAGCTAAGTATCCTAATCATGATAGAGATATTAATCATAAAAGTACTTGGCTACAGACATAAAGTGAAAAAAATACAATTTAAGTTCCTTGGAAAACACTTCAAAATATGTGCAGCTGGTATGGGATCAGTGCAGTTGTCTTTATATTTTAGGAGCAGTACATTGATGAAGTTCTGAAATCTTCAGTTTTATATTAGACGTTTAGACTCAGAATTATTTCAATCCACAGATGCCATAAAGTAATAGAACCAATCAATATTTTAGCAGGAATGTTGTTGTTATTATGTGCCATTGAGTTGCTTTTGACTCATAGCGACCCTGTGTATAACAGCTCTATCCTGAGCCAGACATTGTCTCTGACACACCTAGTTATTCCATCTCATCAGGGGTCTTCCTCTCTTGCATTGTCCCTCTACATTCCCAAGCGTGATGTCCCTCTCAAAGGACTGGTTCCTTCTTGTTACATGCCTAGAGTACATCAGATGGAGCTTCAGAATCCTTGCCTCCAAGAAGCAGGCTCGTTTTAATCTTTCCAGAACGAATTTCTCCTAACAGACCATTGTATGTTCAATACTCTTCTCCAGCACCACAGGTCAGAAGCATCAGTTCTCCACTATCATCCCTAGTCATTGTCCAGCTTTCTGATGCATAGCACGTAATTGCAAAGACCATGGCCTGGATCAGGTGCACCTTCGTCTCTAGACTGACATCATTGCTCTTCAATATTCTGGAGAGGTCCCTGACAGCAGACTTTCCCAGTGCAGTTCATCTTTTGATTTTCTGGCTGCTGGTACCAAGAGTGTTGATTGTGGACCCAAGCAAACTGAAGCTGTTAACAATCTAAATTTGTTTTTACTCTTCTATCATAGCAGGAACAGATGATGGTAGAGACCATACAGGCTCAGAGCAATTAAGGGCTACATTTTATTATAGAACATTGAGAACTTACTTAATAATGGTTAATTTGGGAGTTTTATTTCACAGATTTTGGGCATGTGGCCAGGAGGGACTAGTCTTTGAGGAAGGACGTCATGCTTGGAAAGGTGGGGGGACAGTGGAGGAGAGGAAGACCCCAGGTGAGATGGATTGGCACAGTAACTGGGATAATAAGGTTAGGTGTGTTGGAGTCAGTAAGACTTGACTGGCTCAGGAGATGATAGGGTTCAGAGCTATTGCTCTGAAAGAAAGGTCACATATGAGTCGCTGGCACATAACAACAACAGTGGTTAATTATCACAGTAGAGCTATTAGTTGATAGGTGTTAGTTGTGAATAAACAATTTTCAGGCATCTCATTTTAAGTTTTTTTTGAGAAAAATTGAAACTGTCATTTTGTGTGTTCTTTAAATACTCTGAATACGTTCTATACAGTAAGAACTCTTTGTGTTGATATTTATTAAAATGTTGAGCATATTTTGTATTTATTCAGTCAAGTTTTTCAGTTTTAATTATACATGTTTTACTCTTTTACAGCCATTTTTAGACATAGTTTTATATATCTTCAAATTAACAAGTGCAATCGGAGCTCAGGTGAGTTTTCCCCTTTTAATTTTATATTGATTTATTTACAAAGTTTGAATACATTATTTTTCACAGATGATTTTTCCCATTTCTGTCACCCCACCACCCCGGCCAGTCCTCACCACTCTGCTTCCACCTTCCTCCCTGCCCCCACCCCGGATCCCTGTATTCATTCTACAGTAACGGTTTTATACAGTATTTGTCCTGCTGGGACTGAGTTCACTCAGCATAATGCTCTCCAGTCCCTGTCAAGTTAGGTAGTCATTTACAAAATCATTGTTCCTGCATGCTGCCCAGTGTTCCATTGTGTGAATGTACCACAACTTCTCAATCCATTTGTTTGGGGTTGGACATCTGGACTTCTTTTTATTTATTAAATTACTAGGATACTGTCTTGTGAATAGCTTGGTGATCTGTAGAAAGTTTTGTGTGCCTCAAAGAATGTGTTTTCCAGGGTATTCCAATGTGACTGGTTATAATGTACTAGAAATTTGAAAAAATATTCTAATTTGGCTTTTTAATTTTCCTTAGGTCAGATATTTATAAAATGTTACATTGTTTATAACCAGAAGTGTCTGGGTGTATTTATTATAACCCTATAATATCTAAAAAGAGATCTCAGCATTTAAATAAGATTGCAAAGTATCATGAATACTTTAGAATGCTGTAACAGTTTGAAGAATATTTTATAATTGAAGTAAATTATTTATCATAAATCGTATCACTATTATTTGTGATAGTAAGAATAACTTAGCTTTTCTCTGGGAGTTTTCAATGAAGTTTGCCTTAATTTATAAGTAATATAGCTATATATTTATAACATGATCATTTAATAGTGTAGTTGTCTTAGGCATATTTGTAATTATGTGTATAGACATTTTGGAGTTAAGTAATAATTTATATACTAGTTTTTATTGCTTTATAAAATACTAGTGAAAGCAATTTTTTATTTAAATTGTTCATCTCTTGTTGAACCTCTTTAATCTTCTGTGCACTAGGCTTAATCATTCTTTTTTTTGTTTGTTTTTCACTTTTGGAAATAGTTGTTCATTCTTATGTCAGTCCATGGGAAATTAATTACTCTTCTCCAACCACAACTAGAATACATCAATTTTTCTTCTGTCATCCTTATTCATTGTCCAACTTCAGATACATAACAAGTAATTGAAAATTCCATGGCTTGAATTAGGTGCAGCTCAGTCTTTAAATTGTTGTCATTGTTCTTTATCACTTTGGAAGGTCCTTGACAGCAGATTTTCCCAAAGTGAGATTTCTTTTAATTTCTTGACTGCTGGTACCAAGAGTGTCAGTTATGGATCCAAGTAAGATGAAAGGGTTGACCGATTTTGAGCTTTTCAATTTTATTTGATAAGAATACATCTGATTGTAATGTTGTTGTTGTTGTCATGTGCCATCGAGTCGCTTGCGACTCATAGCAACCCTATGTACAAGAGCCTTACACACTGTTCTATCCTGTGCTAACCTCGCTGTCTCAAACACTCTCATTCCCACCACTCTACTCACAGAATCGATCCATCTCATCAAAGGTGTTCCTCTCCTGCACCATCCCTCCACTCTCCCAAACATGTTGTCCCTCTCTAAGGACCAGTCCCTCCTTGCAACATGCCCAAAGTATGTCAGAAGAAGCTTCAGAATTCTTGATTCCAGGGAGTATTCCGGCTTCACCCTCTCCAGGACAAACCTGTTTGTTCTCCTAGCAGTCCATGGTATATTCAACATTCTTCTCCAGCACCACAGCTCAAAGGCATCAATTCTCTTTCTGTCATCCTTATTCACTGTCCAACTCTCTGATGCATAGCATGTAATTGCAAAGACTATAGCCTGGATCAGGTGCACCTTAGTCTCCAGCCTGATGTCATTGCTCTTCAGTACTCTTGAGAGGTCCCTCACAACTGACTTTCCCAGTGCAATTCTTCTGATGTCTTGGCTGCTGTTACCAAGAGTGTTGACTGTGAAACCAAGTAAACTAAAACTGTTAACTATCTCAATCTTTTCACCACCCATACTGATGCTGCCAGTTGGCCCAGTGGTGAAAATCTTTGTAATATTTTGCCAAGTCTGTATTAATTACCTCAATAATAACTTACTTTAAATCCACACTGTTGCACATAGGCTTAATCATTTCTTGTGTTTCTTTTTACTTTATGAAAGTGAGTAGGCCTAATCTCTCTCTTCTATGCTATAATGTGTGATGTATGGTACTTAATACATTTCCTTAAAGTCTCCATATATTTCCATTATTGAACTCTGCCATTTCTTGAAGATAAAGACCATGGTTCAGTTGTCTCTTTGGTCTAGGCTTGCAGTAATTGTTGAAATATGTTGCATCATCATATTTTGGGGTGTTTTTTTTAACCTTAAGTACCAATTATATGCCATACATACTTTACTAGTTAGTAAAAATAGAAAGATGTATAGTGGTAAAATAATTAGATAGCCCCATAGTAAAAGTTTACCAGTAGTTCAGAGTGACATCCACTTCCTAAACAACATGCCTCTGGAAGCTCTATGAACTTTGATAAATAATGCTAATTATAGAAAGGCTTCAGGCCTTTTGTTCATAGGGTCACTGTGAATCATGCTTGACTTGGCAATCAACAGCAACAGTTCAATAGTAAAAGTAATAAAGTGCTCAGTGCTGAGGAAAATGGAAGATGATGCTTGAGCTGCTTTGGGGGCGGGGGTGGATAAACAGACATCCATTGAATATGATAGGCTTGCCAGATAGAAGAATAATGTTACTGAATTCAGCAAACAAATAGTTCTGTATGGCAGACTACTCTTAATATGTGAATGAAGGGAAAACCTATGATAACTTAGGAAAAATAAACTTGAAACTTCATTCTTAGGAAGGTTAATGGGTGAGGATATCAATTATTAGGTTAGAAGGTGCAACAGAAAGAAGCAAGATATATGTATGAGAAGGGACGGCCATTGGAGATTGTTTCGGGAATTGAGCTCAAGGCATTTACAGATTGGTCAGGCAGAGATGTATAGGACATATTTGAAAATGGTATCTCATGTTTATGAGGGGACTGGAAAGAAAAATATTAGAATAAAGCTAAAGAAGAACTTCAGGTAAAATTTATTTTGAAAGAAAAAGTAAAAAGGAGATCTAGGAGTGGTATCCACTTCCATAACAGCTTGCCTCCAGAAACCCTATGAACCTGGAGAGAGGATGAAAGGCACCCAAGCGTCGAGGACTCTCCTTCATAGGGTCGCTGAGTCGCCTGCAACTCGACCTCACTTAACAACAACAACAACAAGGGAAATTGCCAGATCTTGCAATGTACTTTCTTCTTGAAGCCAGAAGAAAGTTAGATGCCAGAGAAAAGTTAGGGTGACAGCAGATTAGGTGGGCTGCTGTGTTTGGAAGGAGGTAGAGGAATATACATAAAGGTATAGAGAACCCGTGTGTACTTTTTCTGTAAAGAATCAAGCACCAGAAAAAGAAATGATCAAAGTAATAATTACTCCAAAAGTCTATAGAGTTAACTCTTAAAAATGATGTGTGTTTTATGTCTAGTGAATTTATTATGATACACTTGAACTCTGTGTATTTTTTTCTCCCTCTAAATAGGGTCCAGCAAGCATGATGGCCTACTTGGTTATCTCTGGACTGTTCCTCACTCGACTAAGAAGACCGATTGGTAAAATGACAATAACAGAGCAAAAGTATGAAGGCGAATATAGATATGTTAATTCTCGGCTCATCACAAATAGGTGAGGAAGATTGTATTCAAGCTATATTGAAAATTCATTTTTATGGTATTGGTGTCATACATAGTGACTCAAAAAAAGTCTGCTAAATCTGTCTGTATCTGTGTATTTGCCTTAAAAAAATATTAACCAAAGATGTTAAACTTTCTTGTTTGCTGCATTATATCTCTAATTTACTTTGTAATAGTTTATATATTTTTGTTGTTATTGTCTAATTTTTTTATTGCTTTTACTTTAAACATAGTAAAAAGTACAATTCAAGTTTAAATTCACTTAAAATACCTCAAAGAAAGTGAATTTGTCTATGCGTATTTATTTTGAAACTGTGTTTATAGAAGTCAAGTTTGGCTTCTACATAAGTGTCTCCCCTTTTTAAAAAATCTAAAATAGGAAGAGAGATTGTGTATTTTAAAAGTAGCTAGTGTGATGTCAAAATCTACCTTCTTCATTTATTTGTTTTGTATGACTTTGAACAAATTATTCATAACCTCAACTGATGGTTTTCAAGTCAGTTCCTACTCATAGCAAACCCTCTATCTATATATTATGGAAGCTCTCATGGTTTGCTTCGATTCTGCCAGTAAGTAAAAGGTGAGCATATCCTGCTGCTGCAGTTCACAACCTTAAAGTCAGTACAGGATCATTATGAGTCATACATACTAGATAAGTAAAAAAGGAGATTTTGAAACTAGTCTGACTATAGTCAAAGCCCACGCAGTGTGTCTTGGTATTTTATATTTTTAATTATTTGGAAAAAAGTAGAAGAGGAGGGTTATTGAGATAATTAAAAGCCCCACAGCCAATTTTCCTTCACATCTGATTGGCCAGAATTATCCCTTTGCCATGTATAAATCAGTCTTAGCAGAATGAGTAGGAATGTCATTATTGACTACTTGTTCTTATTACCGACTTAGCACAATCAAAACCCATCCTCTTTTATTGAGACTGAGGTCATTCTAAACTATTTACATATACAGAAGATAATAGATACATTTAAAAAAATTAGAGTTAGATGGAAGAATGTGGGAGAGAGCAGATGTTGGCTAAGCAGCCATCATATTATAGGATGTTCTGTGCTTTTAGGTATTAGATGAGGCCTAAAATGAGTGAGTTCAGGGGAAGGAAAAGCCCAACCTCATCATCAAGATGTGCCAATGAGGTAGATGATAGTTGTAGAACTATGTTTATTGAATTGGAGTTCTCATACTCTATAGATCTGTATCATATTATCAAATGAAGCGTGGAATAAACAGGATGCTTTCTTCTGTAAAATTAGTTTTACATAAAAAGTTTTGAAGTGGGAAGTACCATATTTAAGTGATTACAAATGTGGAATGTAGGCTTTTAGACTAGAATATAAAATTAATATAAATATTTAAGGGAAAAAAAGAGACTTTAAAGAAGCATAGGGTGTTTTTGAAAGACTGGCTTAGCTGTGACTTCTAGACTCCTCGTGTCAATATTTACTTCCTACTGTTGTAAGAGGCATTGCTGGGAGGTTTCCATGACACTGATTTGAGGAGAGACTATAAAGTGAGATCTGAAGTATAGTCTTAACTCCTTCACTTGCTGTTTGACCTTTGCAAATTTATTTAACCACTCTGAGCCCAGCCCATTTCTTTATCTATAAAATATCCTGTTTTCTAGTAAATGTTCTTGAGGCTACCAGGAACAGAGAAACCTATTCAAACTATCTCAAAGAAAGGGGGTGGGAGCTGTTGTGCAAATAAGGTGGGTTCTAAGAATAAGAATTATTGGGCATGTTGGCCTCCTTGGCGCTGGTGTGAAGCTGTCGGGATTTAGCCTGTTCTTCTATCCAGCTTTCAAAAGCTATATGCCGTAACATCATCATCTCTCTTTTTCTAACTGCTTTTAAATGTTTTCCTTCCTGTCTGAACTTGTACTTCAATTTGTTGTCTGTAATTACTGTCCCAGTCCTCTCTCCATTTATATCATGTCATCATCTTCTGTGTTTTGTTCCTGTGGATCACACTAGCTTATCTGTGTCAGTCAGGCTACATGGGGCGCAGAGTACTGTCCAGTTTATGATGGGTTAAGAGCACATTCCTGTCTGCTGAGCTGCCCTAACGGTCTTAAATGCAGACCAGTCTCCAAATCATTATCTATTCAGGGGGAGAACTGGGAGGCAGTGACAGAGATTCTCCAGAATCAGACTAGAGGCCTCATAAATCTGTCTAGCATTCCTATTCAACAACAGTGAAACTAGGATTAAAGGATCCATGATTTACTGTGGAATATTTGATTTAACTAGGGAGCTAGTGGCCTAGTGGGTAGGGAGTTGAGCTGCCAATTTAAAACCAACTTGTTAAAATCTGCCAGCTGCTCCTCAAGAGAAAGATGGGCATTCTCTTTCCATGCAATTTATAGCTTCCAAAAACCTGCTGAAGGTTGAACTGTGAGTTGATTCTGGCTCACTGGTACATGTTGTTGTGTACTGTAGAGTCAGAACCAACTCATAACTGACCCTCTAGTGAATCGTCAGAGGCAGTTAATTGCACAGGAGGAGACTGCTCATTCTCTCACAGAGCAGCTGGTAGCCTCGAACCAGGGGCCTTAAGGACTGCAATACAGTTTCTTCCAGTAGCCACCAGAGTGCCACATACCAACAAAAACGTTCCATTTCACTAGAAAGGTGAACTTTGGCAAGTTGTTTCCTCCTTTAGCTTTCTTTGACTTAGGAGAGGCTTTCTCTTCCTTATGCCTTTTCAACCCAGAAAAAGTTTGTGTGGAAAATGTTGGTTTTTAAAAGAATTTTTTTAATTGTGATTTTTAACGAAAATTTATGGAAAAGTTAGATTTTCATTCACTCATTGTTGCACCCTTTCATTTTTACTCCCTTTTCTTCCCCCAGATCACTTTCTTTTTTTTTTTTAATATTCATTCAAAATTGTGCCTTTGAGTCAATTACGACTCATAGCAACACTACTCTGAGTTTCCAAGGTTATAAATCTTTATAAGAAAACACTGCTTATCTTTATCCCTCACAGTGGCTGGTGAATTCAAGATGCTGACTTTTAGTTAGCACAACACAGGAAAGGGGCTTTGTAATTTTCTTTACACTCTACATTTTACACTGTTTATGTAGTATGAGGAGAAATGTGGCATCAGGATTGGAGGAAGACTCATCAACAATATGCATTATGCAGATGACACAGTCCCGCTTGCTGAAACTGAGGAGGACCTGAAGCGTTTGCTGCAGATCAAGGACTGCAGCCTCCAATGTAGATTGAAGCTCAATATCAATAAAACAAAGATTCTTCCCACTGGGCTGATTGGCAGCATGATGAAGAGATTGAGATTGTATACAGCTTTAGTTTGCTTGGCTCCACAATCAGGACTCTTGGCACCAGCAGCCAGGAAATTAAAAGATGTATTGCGTTGGGAAAGTCTGCTGTCAGAGACCTCTCCAGGGTACCGAAGAGCAGTGATATCAGTCTGGAGACTAAGGTGCTCTTGATACAGGCCATGGTCTTTGCGGTCACTTGCTGTGCATCAGAGGGCTGGACAATGACTAGAGATGATAGAAGGAGAATTCATGCCTTTGAGTTGTAGTGTTGGAGAAGAGTATTGAGGGTACCATGGACTGCTAAGAAAATAAACAAGTTTGTCCTGGAAAGGGTTAAACCAGGCTGCTTCTTGGAGGCAAGGATTCTGAAGCTTCGTCTGACATACTTTGGACACGTTGCAAGGAGGGACCATTCCTTGAAGAGGGCTGTCATGCTTGGGAGGGTGGAGGGACCGCGCAGGAGAGGAGGTGACTGGGGTGATCAGAGTGTGTCTGAGACAATAAGATTGGCACAATATAGAGCAGAGTATAGGGCTTTTGTACATAGGGTCACTATATAAGTTACAGGCAACTCAATGGCATATAACACCACCACCAACAACATGTAACAGTAAATTTTTTCCTTTTCTATTCTTCCTTAGAAAACAAGATGAGTATACAATGTGTTTAAATCATTGACTTTGCAGTTGTGTAGCTAATTTGATTTCTATTTTGAGAATATTCCTATTGATCAAGCTGCCATAAGTTTCCATTGGTTCTTATTCTACATAAGCAAAGAGTTAAGAGTCCATTGATTCTCAGAAATGCAGAGAATACGGGTAAGCTGTATTGTCAGACGTTAGCCAAATAAAAATCTATGGGTTTTATGTTCATTGTTTAATTTTATGCTTGTAAACCCTTAAACTCTTAGTTGCAAAAGAAAAGATAACTTTAAAAGTAACTGCTAAAATGATCTTTTTCGGCAGTGAAGAAATTGCCTTTTACAACGGAAATAAAAGAGAAAAGCAGACAATCCACTCAGTCTTCCGAAAACTGGTAAGATGACATACTTGATTGAGACTTATGTATTTATTTCAAGATATTTTAGTCTATGTAGACATACTTATCTTTAAATTTTTGTTCTTAAGTAGTTATAAAGAATTTTCTA
>NW_006399770.1:4195500-4208305 GCF_000299155.1 Elephantulus edwardii
TAAAAGTAATTCCCAAAGTAAGTATTTGCTTTTCCCAATTTTAATTAAAATAATCATTCAGATATTTTTTACTTTAGCCTTAATTTAAAAATATATACAGCAGAATGAATATATAATAATTCAGTAGCTTTTACAAGTACACTTTAGTGACACTGATTAATTTTGTCTTTAGTACATGTTTAAGAAAAAGTTGTTTAGAGTTTTATGTAGTTATAAAAGTAATTCCCAAGGAAAGTATTTGCTTTTCTAGCATTTATGATAATTCATAATTTTTTTTTTCTGGAAAGACCAAGAGAATATGTATTTTATGCTTTGTGACAAACCCATAAAGAATTTGTTGTTGCATTGCTCAATTCTCATGTGAAAGTAGCCATAGATTTAAATAAATGACTTTTAATGAAACTTTATTTATAAAAATAGCATAAAACTGAGTTTAGGTTATGAATCTTTGTCTGCTAATATCTGTTGTTGTTTTTAAGTGCTATCAAGTTGTAGATGACTCATAGCGACCCTATGAATGAAAGACCTGAACACTTGTATAATTTTCATCGTTTCTCCAAGTTCATAGAGTTTCTGGAGGCAAGCAAGCTATTTCAGAAGTGGATGCCACTCCTGCTTCCAAGCTTGTCTAATGTAGAATATAAAAGTATTTATTAATGAAAATAAGACATCATTATTTATCTGACACTTAAAAAATAAACCCAAGTAATTTATTCAGTATTTAGTAAAAAATACTGAATATTAGCAAAGTACCAGAAGTTATTCTATGTGCTAGTGATCAGGAGATTAAAAACAGGTCAAATTCTGCCTTCAGGAAGCTTACATTTTAATGGAAGGTTGTGAAAGAAAATGATTATTTAGATGATTAAAGAACAGTTAAAATTGTTTATGAAATGAGATTTTTTTTTTAAATTGAGTTTCCTGGTTTTTAAAGTATTCATCAATAAATGCAGTTAGGATCATTTTCCTAGGTTACACTGCTTACCAGCTTGCTTTCTGCCCAAATGTTCACACTTCTTGGGGCCTTGTCTTTTCTGGTTAGTCTACTTGAAATGGCCTCTGCCAGTTACTCAGATTTCTTTAAAAGCAGCTATTTCAGTCTGTAATTCTCTATTTGTTTACTTGTTAAGCTTGTTCATAAGAATATAAGCTCCATTACTGAATAAATATCTATTTTATTCATTTTTGCAAATTCAGCATGAGCATAGTTCCTTGCACATGGTATTCATTGAGTAAGTATTCCAAGTATTATTCTAGGTGCATATGACAGTGAAATCAAGCTCCGTAGTCTCAAGACCCCAGTCTAGTGGAGAAAACAGTAAATATGCAATGAACTGAAAGTTTTCTATAATTTCAGGCAGTAAAGTAGTCTGTGACCAAAAAGAAAACTGGATAAAGAGATGAAATATGGTGGAGGCTGTGATCTTGTGTAGGATAGCCAAGAAGGTCTTTCTTGATGAGGTTGCATTTAAGCAGGCCCATAAGGCATGAAGGAGGAACTCTGGTGACCTAGTAGGTAATGAGTTGTGCTGCCAGCCCACAGGAAGGCAGTGCATAGCTGCCAGCAGCTCCAAGGGAGAGAGATGAGCAGTTTCCTCCCGTGTGATGTATAGTCTCTGAAAAACCCCACTGGAGGATCAACCATGAGTTTGTTCCAACTTGATGGCAATGAGTTCTAGTTTAAAGGAATTAGTCATAAAATATAATATCTAGGAAAGAAGTATTTTCTGTCAGAAGTAACTAGAGGAAAACTGAAAGCAGATACCTATTTGAAGAATAGTGTTTCTGTAGCCAGTGAGAAGGAACAAAGTAGGAGCAGATGAGCTTGAAGATAGTTCCTTGCCAGATCATTGTGGGCCTTGAATAACCTGAGAGATGGGAAATTTGAAAACACTAAAAACCAAGAATAAGAAGTAATTTTAGACGCATACTTTTTGAGAAATTTAAACTCAAAGCTTCAGATTTAGGCTGGTTAGGAGGGATTATCACTGGGATTCAGTTCAGATTGTGTGTAACTTAATTCTTCAAGAAACACAAGCCTGATGTTTTGAGTGCCAGTCCAGAGAGCTAGTTTCTTCACCAAGAGCTAGTCAGTCATTTCTCCATTCTTCTTTGGTTGTTGATAAATTTGGGGATATGTCATTGATAGAATTGTGAGTATAGTATCATTGTACTACTACGTACAGGGGACACTACTTAATAAAATTCTTTATGGAATTAATTTCCACCCTGCATAAAAATGATTTTTATCAAGTCATGAAGTAGTTGTTTGGTGTCTACTCAGCATTGTGGTTAATGAAATATACACAGTATACAATCAAGAATTGTAGGTACTTGGCAAATAATAGTTGACTAACTTAACAACACAGTTTGTTTTATTCTTATGGTAAATTCTTTTAATCTTATACATTATTTTTGCTTTCTGCCAGGTGGAGCACCTCCATAATTTCATTTTGTTTCGGTTCTCCATGGGCTTCATTGATAGCATAATTGCCAAATGTAAGTATGCTTTTCAAGAGATGGCGGATGAGATACATAAAAAAAGTAAACTGTTGTTGTTTTAACTCTTACCGTTCTGTTTCAGATCTTGCCACTGTAGTTGGGTACCTTGTAGTCAGTCGTCCTTTCCTGGACTTGGCTCATCCTCGACATGTCAAGAGTACACACTCAGAACTTCTAGAGGTAAAATGACGATGATGGTGATAATTTGTCAATGAAAATTGAAAAATAAAAAGTCTAGTATTTTGTTTTTAATCTTGGAAATGTGCAAGAAAACTAATAACTCCTTTCTATTTAAGGATTATTACCAAAGTGGAAGAATGCTTTTACGAATGTCTCAAGCCCTGGGTCGAATAGTTTTGGCTGGTCGTGAAATGACTAGATTGGCTGGGTAAGATTAGTAATGATGAGTATTTAAAGATCCTAGTTTTTCAGATGCCGTCTTTAGTGATGTGCCCAGTTGAGGTTAAAATAAGTGGACAACAAGGAGAGGCCCATTTCCCCCTCAGAGAAGCTGGTTTTAATAGAAAAGTAAAGATTTTTTTTTCTGACAATGCACTTTTCATATTTTCCCAAGGCAGCTATTTTAAACTTTAAACAAGATTAGTGTTCTCAAGCTGCTTATTCCATTTAGGCTGGTATTTTATAAAGCAAGGGAATGTTGAAAAATCACGTCCTAACTTGATAATAAATTCAGTTAAAGAATAGCATTTTCTCATTTGGATTTTCTTTCTCCAACCTAATTATTTTTCTTAGTTCTTTGGGACTAGTAACCTAGCAAGAACAAGTAAACAAATATGAAGTTTAGAGTTTTCATGGGGAGGAGAGGAGAAGAAAAGGCAAAGTCAGTGGTACTTACTTGTAGTACTTACTGTAGGTGCAGCGGTAAATACAGTCATATTGTTTGGTAGTGAATTGTTCTTAGACTGCTTAATGGAATTAAGTATTTTCCAGCTCTAATATAACATGTGTGGTATGGATTAGAAAACCCTCATAGTGTAAGAAACACCATAAATTTTAAGTGCTCTTTGATCACTTTTAAGATTTGTGCCAGCCCTGTGAGTCATCTATATTTTCTCTTCTTTTTTCACTCCTCCTTCTTTCTTCCTGGAATTTAATAAGATCTTCATGTCAAAATGGAGGACCTGGTAAATGAACGTGAAGAGTCTCCTTCTCTCGAGAATGCTCACATCCTTCCCACCTTTGTTAATGCCTTACAGCTCATGGAATGTGGGTTTCTGTTACTTTAGAAGGGTTCTACTTGTTGTTTACAAAAAACACTTTTTCTTCTTTCATGCGGATTGCCTTCTGTTTGACCATTATGCCATTCTTAATGCTCACCCACCTCTTAACTTTAGTTTTGATTTCTGTCTATTGCCTGAGTGAATTCCATCTAATATAAAATCTCTTCATCCTATCCCTTCTTCAGTCCAAGAAAGAAAGAAGTCCTTCAAAACCTCTGTGTTGTAGAAGGATAATACACATTTGGTAATAAATGACTTCCTTAGATTGGAAGGCCAGTGTATGGCTGTGAAGATAACTCCTGGAAAAATTCAGGGTCTATAATTCCAGGAACCCAAGGAATGCACTCTTGTTGATCTTTGGTACTGTCAAGTCAGAAGTGACCCGTGGCTGACCCTCCAGTAGGTTTCCAGAGCCAGGAAACTGCACAGGAAGGAGATGATTGCCCCTATTTCTTCACCTGCAAAGCAGATGGTAGATTTGAACTACATGCTTTTGGGTTGGCAGCATAGCTCCTTACCACTAGGCCACCAGAATTCCCCAAGGAACGAACTAGTCCTGTAATACTGTCCCTTATAAACATCTTAAAAATTCTCATAGCAAACAACTAACCTGATATGCTTAAAATGAAGTATTTGTAAAATAGGGATCCTGTGAAATCTCTCTTCTTATCTTCATCATATATCTACTCTTGCAAAACATGTGCATACTGTAATACATACTATGTAAAATTTACTTTAGATTATTTCATTTAATCTGAAACATAATTTTGAAAACTCAGTTAGGTGTGTCCGAAATTAAGGATATGGTAGTCTTTGGAGTTTTGATTGTGGTTTCTTTTTCTTTTAAATTTTTAGTTTTACTGCTCGGATTACAGAATTAACGCAAGTACTAAAGGATTTAAATCATGGCAAATATGAACGTACAATGGTGTCACAACAGGAAAGGGGTAAATATGAATGAATTAAATAACATGCCTCCAGAAACTCTATGAACTTTGATAAATGTCGATAATTGTAGAGGGGCTTCAGGCCTTTTGTTCATAGGGTCCCTATGAGTTGTGCTTGACTTGAAGGCAGTCAACAACATCATTAAGGCTACAGTTTCAACTCTTTACTGGCATAACATGATGCTTTAATATTTATTTTCTTTTTAAGGTACTGAAGGGCCACAAGTTATTCCCTTGATTCCTGGTTCTGGGGAAATCATCAATGCAGATAACATTATAAAGTATGTGCAAAAAAAGTTATTTTGTACCTTTAGCAATGGCTAGCAGATGTTTCTTAACTTTATTTTAGCCTTTCTCTATTATTATATTTGCTTAGTGTTTAATATCAAATTATTTTATTATTAATTTCTCTGTAGGTTTGATCATGTTCCTTTAGCAACACCAAATGGAGACATCTTGATCCAGGACCTTAATTTTGAAGTAAGTTTTTAAAAGTTCACATAAGAATTTTGCTCATCTTTGGAATACAAACCAAAAAATTAGTGTTTATATACTTAACATAATTTTAATGCTTGACTTGATTTCTGAATCCATAGAATTACATAAAATCTAAATCTTAAAAAGAAAACCCCACAACTAAATCTTAGAAATCTTTTTCTTATTTGACAGGGCTTTTAAATTTCAATATAGCAATAAACAAAATATTGCATAAAACCCATCTCTGTATATGGACACATAGATAGTAGTAAACCATGGACAAAATAGATAGTTTATAATAAAATATCTGATCATGCAAATAAAATTTTAATCTGTCTAGAAAAGGGGGGGGAAACTTACCTTTTTTTTAATTGTTTTGTCTTTAAAAACGAAAAGTAAATTTTCTTATTACTGACTAAAACATCCTAAGAGCCTTATAAGACTATGACTGATAACCACACACATAAAACAGGAAATGTTGATGCTTATTTAATATATTTTAGGAAGGAGCCCTGGTGGTATAAAGAATAATGTATTGGGCTGCCAGTTGAAAGACTGGCAGTTTGAATCCACCAGTCATTCTGAAGGAGATTTCAGCCTCAAAAACCTGGAGAGTTGCTATCAGTTGGAACTAACCTGACAACAGTGGGCTTTTTTATTTAGTTACCATATAGAAAGATGACAGATGAAATTTAAAAAGATAAAAGAGAAAGTATTTTATATTTGTTAAGATCATCTCCTTTAGATAATTATTTAGGTTGTATATAATGTGATTTTGTTAGAGGTTCAGATCTAGAAATTGTGAAGATTATTAATGAATTTCTATCCTTGTAGAGTGTCTCCATAGTTCTAGATACCAGCACCATTCAGTAGAATTTTCTTTAATGATGGAGATGTTCCTTATCTGTGCTGTCCAATATAGTAGTCACACATGGTTACTGAGCACTTGAAATGTAGCAGGTGATGTTGAGGAGCTAAATGTTACATTTTATTTAATTTAACTTTAAATTAAATGCCCATATGTGGCTACTTATATTGGATAGTAGAACTATGAAATTTTCTTTGTATAGTCCTCACCTCAGCAATTTCTGTTTGATACGGGACCATTTTCAATTACTTTCATTGAAGCAATATTATCTATTAGTCTATAAAATGTCTAATGATTTTATTTGTTTTTTGATTGTTAGTGTTAGGTAAGTCCTCAGTTTTTCCTGGTTGGTTTTTTTTTTTTTTTTAAATGTACTATCAGGTTGGAACGGATTCATAATTGATCCTCCAGTGGGTTTTCAGAGACCATAAGTTACACTTCTGTGGAGCATCTGGTGGATTTGGGTTAGCAGCATAACTCCTTGCCACTAGGCCACCAGAGCTTCCTTTTCTGTTCTTAGTAATTTATATTAAGTACATCATTATTTTCTTTTGAAGGAAGTATAAAAATTAAGAATGTTAGCCATATAAAGTACTTTGAACTTAACAATGAGTAATTTTTCATTATCATGTATGTATTTTAAAGCACAAGTCTAGAACATGGTTGGTAAATATTTAATGACCCCAAATGTCATAGAAGTGGGATTTCCCACCCCGGTTTAAATCTGATTGCTCCACTTGTTACAATGTTCCTTGACAAAATAGTCTTGATTTACGGAATAAAATAGATGTCAGAACTCCATCATTGATAGATTTCCAGTAGCACCTATATTCCCAAGAGCTAAAGGCATGAAAGGACATGAGAGTTCTCCATTAAAGGTACCTGTATATCTTGGCCCTTTTCCCTGTTTTCTTTTCTGTCCTTTGTACAAAATTGCATCTAACAATAATAGAGGTGCACAGATGGATGGTTTAAGCATGGTAAGAAAATACATATACAAGGTAGATGATAAGTCATGATAATTATCTATGATATTGCTCTTTGTATCATAAGATCATTGCACTAAAGCTGTCACTTCCCTTTTAATTAAAAAGCTTTTCCTTCAAAGCCCCTTGTTGGATTTAATATCTTTACTTTCTTAGGTTGAAAAAGCTTCTCACATTTTTGCTCATATTTTAGTTTCATTTGGAAGGTTTTAGGTGAGCTCCAGACACATTCCTGCTTGCTCAGGTTTTTCACTTCCAGACGATCGATCTTCATCATCACATGGTACCTAGCCTGTGATTCTTGTTTTATCATCTTCACCATTGAGTCTGGTTTCTCCTGTTTCCGTAACTTTGGCCTACTTTTATGCACTCTTCTTTTGTTACTTTCTAATTTAAGATATTCTAAGTTAACCTGATTTTTATTTTATTTGTTTTGTCTCCCCATCTTAGCATGGACTTTTGGATTTTCATTAATTCAATGCAGTCATACTTGAATTCTTTGTAACCTGTAATTTTCCACCTATTTGATTTTTTCCTATTGTGATTTGAGAGAAAGTTTACAAATCAAATTACTTTTCATTCAATCGTGAATACATTTTTTGGTAGTATTGATATAATACTCACAATGTAATCATACTTTTCTACCCTTTCCTTGTAATTCTGATTTCTGTTAATCTTTCTGTGCTTCTTTATGTTTTCTCTTCTTTACTTATGTTCTATTGATCAACGCTTTACTGTGTTTTGCCTTCCCCTTTACCCATCTTCATGTGTTTATTATCTTTTTACTAATTTTTACTGTCCTCTCCCTCCCTTCCTATCCCTGGTAACCATCCAGGAATAATTCTGTCTATGTGTCAGCCTTTCTTTAGCTTTTTATAGCAGAGTTCTTATATAATATGTGCACTTTCATGACTACCTTAATAATCTCTCAGCATATCTTCTGTATTTATGGTATGCGGCATTTCAAGAATTCTTTGCTCTTCTTTAGTGTTGCCTGTCACTCTGAGGTAGGAGTGTCCCATAGTTTATCCATTTCCCACTGATGGGCATGTTTCTTGTTTCAATCTCTGTGGTGCAGTGAACATGGGAGCACATTTACTTGTTCGTGTGGCAGCTCTTCTTTCTTAGATACATACCTAAGAGTGGGATTGCTGCATCCAATAGTATTTCTATTTACAGCTTTCCAATGCAGTGCCAAATTGCTGTCTAAATTTTGGCCATTTTGTAATTAATCCATTTAACTCTCAGTATATGAAAGTTCGAATCTCTCCACATCCTTGCCAGCATTTGTTATTTATTTTCCTATTGAACTTTATGCTGTTTTTGTTGGGGAAAGATGATGTTTTGATTTACATTCCTCTAAATGCTAATGATCTTGAACCATGTCTTCAGGTGTTGTTGTCTGAGTATCTTCTTTGGTGAAGTATTTTTTCATGTTCCGTGCCCATTTTGAAGTTAGGTTGGTCATCTTTTTCTTGATAAAGTTATGGAGTTTTCAGTAAGTTTTAGAGCTGATGTCAGATAAGTCATTGCCCAAGTATTTTTTTCCCAGTCTACAGGTTCCCTTAGGCCCACTTGAAAGTGAGGATTATTTTTTTTTCTCCTGGAAAGAGGCTTAATAATGAACTCTTGGCTACCAAAAAGAAATGTCTCCTACTTTTATGACTTACTTAACATTTTGTCTGTATAGTAAATTTCTTTGAGCTAGATTTTATACCCTTATTTATCCTCCTGTATCACATATGCACATGTATCTGAAAAGTCTATGATTTATGTTGACTGAAAGAACGTAAAATATAGTAACTCTTAAGTTATACTGTGTTGTTTTGTTATGTGTCATCGAGTCATTTGCAACTCATAACAACCCTATGTACAAGAGCCCTAAACGCCATTCTATCCTGTGCCAACCTCGCCATCTCAGACACACTTATTCCCACCACTCCACTCACAGAATCGATCCGTCTCATCGAAGGTCTTCCGCTCCTGCGCTGCCCCTCCACTCTCCCAAACATGATGTCCCTCTCCAAGGGAAGTTCCTCCTTGCAACATGCCCAAAGTATGTCAGAAGAAGCTTCAGAATCCTTGACTCCAAGGAGCATTCTGGCTTCACCTTCTCCAGGACAAACCTGTTTGTTCTCCTGGCAGTCCATGGTATATTCAACACTCTTCTCTAGCACCACAGCTCAAAGGCATCAATTCTCTTTCTTTCATCCCTATTCACTGTCCAACTCTCTGGTGCATAGCACGTAATTGCGAAGACTTAAATAGCCTGGCTCAGGTGCACCTTAGTCTCCAGCCTGATGTCGTTACTCTTCAGTACTCTTGAGAGGTCCCTCACAGCTGACTTTCCCAATGCAATTCGTCTCCTGATTTCCTGACTGCTGTTACCAAGAGTGTTGACTGTAGAGTCAAGCAAACTAAAATTGTTAACTATTTCAATCTCTTCACCATCCATACTGATGCTGCCAATTGGTCCAGTGGTGAGAATCTTTGTTTTCTTGATGTTGAGCTTCAACCCATATAGGAGGCTGCAGTCCTTGACCTTCTGCAGCAAGTGCTTCAGGTCCTCCTCAGTTTCAGCAAGCAGGGTTGTGTCATCCGCATAACATATGTTGTTGATGATATTTCCACCAATCCTGATGTCACATTCCTATTTGTACAGCCCAGCGTCTTGAATGATCTGTTCTGCATAACAAATTGAAAAGGTATGGAGACAAAATACATCCCTGATGAACCCCTTTCTTGATTTTGAACCATCCAGTGTCTCCCTGTTCAGTTCTGACGACTGCCTCTTGGTCCAAGTATAGGTTTCGCATTAGCACAATCAAATGTTCTGGGATTCCCATTTTTCTCAGAGCAGCCATAGTTTGTTGTGATCCACACAGTCAAAAGCCTTTGCATAGTCGATGAAACACAGATAGACATTCTTCTGGTATTCTCAACTCTCTGCCAAGATCTGTCTTACATTAGCTATAATATCTCTTGTCCCGCGACCTCTTCTAAATCCAGCCTGCACATCTGGCAGTTCTCTGTTGACATATTGGATATGTCAACATTTTTGGATAATTTTCAGCAGAATCTTGCTTGCATGTGATATCAATGATATTGTTTGATAATTTCCACACTCTGTTGGGTCATCTTTCTTTGGAATGGGAACAAATACCAATCTCTTCCAGTCAGTTGGCCAGCTGGCTGTACTCCAGATTTCCTGGCACAACTTAGTGAGCACATCCAGGGCAGCGTCTGTTTGTTGAAATAAATCAATCGGCATGCCATCAACTCCTGGAGCCTTTTTTTTTTGCCAATTTTTTCAGAGCAACTTGAACTTCCTCCTTCATCACCATAGGCTCTTGCTCATATGTTATTTCATGAAATTCCTCTGTGTCTGCCAATTCCTTCTGATACAGTGACTCTGTGTACTCCTTCCATCTTCTTTTGATACTTCCTGGATTATTCTACCCAAAGTATCCTTAAGTATTGCCACCCGTGACTTGAATTTGTTTTTCAGCTCCTTCAGCTTAAGAAACGCTGAGCGAGTCCGGTACTATAGGAATGAAAATATTAATTTTAAACTTACTTGTCCAAAGTTTTACCCATTCAGTTAAGTATATTTCTAGTGTTTAAAGAAGACAATAAGTTTCATAGGCAGTATGCTTTTACATAATCTTTTACTTAATATTTTTGTAGAATTTTTTAATAATTATGATAATTTCCTAAGCATAAGCTTTATCAAGGACTGTTACTTCTGGGAGAAGTTTTTGCTGGTTGGGAAAAAGGAAAAAAAACACCTTTAAAAATAAAGATATCATGGTGGTTAAAAGAATTCTTTGCCCCAGTAAAGACATTGCGAGTCCAAACACTACAGTATTATTCAGAGACATTTTTTTTTTTATTCAGAGACATTTATCCTTGCCTTTCAGTGTAAATGGAACCCAGGAAAAAATATATAATTTGCATATATTTAATAAAGAAAAATTAATGACACACATGACTAATAAATGATGCCATATTTGGAGGCTTTTGTTCAGCATTGCCACAAGCCATGGAATGCTGGGAAAGTCCATGCTCAGCCTCTAACAGTGGAGGACCTGGGGATTTCAGTAGTCTGGTTATTATTTATGAAACTTTGATGTTTCCTGTCATTGTAGCATATAATGTGGAGAGGAGGTTTTGGAAGCAGAAATAATAGTGAAAATCACAGAGAGCAGGCAGGGGCAGGAAAATAATTATTACTTGAATAAAACGTCTAATAGGCACCCATTTAATTTACGGTTCTCTGAAGCTTGGGTGCTCCTAAGGGCATCATCAGTGTACTCACCTAGTAAAACTCATTTCCATCGAGTCAGAGCTAACTCATAGCTGACCCTCTCGTGGGCTTTGGACAGGAGGAGAAGCCCATCTCTCTCCCTTCGAGTGGCCAATAGATTTGAGCTGCCAGAGAATCACCACTTTGGGCTAGCAGCAAATCTTTCTACTGACTGTGCCACAAGTGCTCCTTAATAGTAATAATTACAGATAATGACCTTGTATAATCAAGAATATTTTAAGAATATTCAATATATATAATTTTATACTTTAGGTAAGTACATAACTGTTTTTAAAAAAAGCCTATCAGAATAATTTTTGAAAATAATTTTCCACAGAAGAGTACAGTTTATTCACCTACAAATACCGTTCATAATCTCTCATTCCTCCAGTAAAGGTGTACAGAAGTGTTGGCATTTTATTCAAGATCAACTACATGGCCTTAGTAGTGGTCACTATATTCATTCTTAAATAGAATTTTTGGCAACTAGTTGAAAGGTAAACTTTTTCTAGTTCATTTAAATGTTTCCCCTTTTACTTTGGTTTGTAAAATTCGAGGCTCCTAGTTAGAATATTTTGAAGCTGTACAGTATTATCAGAGCTTTATTTTGAAATTTTACTGTTTCCTCACTTGTATAGGTTGCGAATTTGACTGTGCTATTTGCAATCTGTGGCATTGGTGTGCTCAGGCACACTCATGAGCACTGTCCTCTTTTTTCCCCCCAATGGAACGCTTCACGAATTTGCATGTCATTCTTGCACAGGGGCCATGCTAATCTTCTCTGTATCATTCCAGTTTTAGTATATGTGCTGCCGAAGCGAGCACAGCACTGTCCATTTTTACAGTGTAAAGTACAATTGTTGGTTGCATTAGTTAAACCAGCATTCACTTGTAAAGTGGCAAGCTAGATAAAAAGTTTATGTCCATTTTTACATGTGGATTGTAGTATGCAGCTAGCAGATACTTTAAAAATAATCTTCTCCAAACCTGAATCTAGCTTGGTTACCAAGCTAATCATGAAGATGATACCATTTATTAATCTTCTATTGTGAACTATTTTTTCAGAATCTTTTTCAAAAACCTTTCAGGTGTTTTTTTTTAACTGTTCCCATGTGGGGTCTGGTATCATTTTATATACTAATACTCTTCCCTCACTCTTCAAGATCACCGTTTCATCTGTTTCCTGTCCTGCTCCATCTTTATTCTCACTGATAGTCTAGTTTCCTTCTTCACTGAGAAAACTGAACCAATTAACGGAAGTTCTACCTTCTCATCTCTTTTCATCTTTTATTTTCTTCTTAGGCTTGTTTCTTTGGTGCTTTTGACCCATTTAAACATTTGGCGTATGCTGGTGACTTCCAGAGTTAAATCTCTGACCTAGACCTGACCACTCAGCTCCAGATTTTTACATCTAATTCTGCATTCAGCATCTGCACTTGTATTTCTGATTGTTGCTGCGCACCATAGACTCAGAGTCA
>NW_006399770.1:4209390-4210457 GCF_000299155.1 Elephantulus edwardii
AGAGGATAGAAGGAGAATTGATGCCTTTGAGCTGTGGTGCTGGAGAAGAATATTGAATGTACCATGGACTGCTAAGAAAACAAACAGGTTCATCCTGGAGAGGGTTAAATCAGGCTGCTCCTCGGAGGCAAGGATTCTGAGGCTTCGTCTGACATACTTTGGACATGTTGTAAGAAGAGACCGGTCCTTGGAGAGGAACATCATGCTTGGGAGGGTGGAGGGACAGTTCAGGAGGTGAAGACCCTATATGAGGTGATTGATTCAGTGATTAGGGTGATCAGGGTGGAGGTGTCAGAGACAGTGCGATTGGCACAGGACAGAGCAGGGTTTAGGGCTGTTGTACATAGGGTTGCTATGAGTCGCAGGTGACTCGACAGCACATACAACAACAACCATAGACTCAGAACCATTTCATAGCTGCCCCTCCAGGAGATTTTCAGAGCCAGTAAATCGCATGAACGGTGACTGCCCATCTTTCTCCCATAGAGTGGCTGGTGGGTTCTAACTGCAGTGCCTTTGGTAGTATAGCTCTATACCATTAGGCCATCAGAGCACCCTTGTATATATTACTGACATCTCAAAACTAATACAGTGATATACTGTGAGAGCTAGAACTCAGCAGGGCTGGCCTTGGGGTTGTGCAAGATTTCTCCTTTTTCAGGGTACAGTCTTTCACTTTTCTGTCTCATTTTAGGGGAAAATATTTGTGTTTTCTTTTCTCTGACAAGTTCCCATTTTACAGTCTCTAACCTTAACCCAAAACCACTTCTACTCTATATCTGGAACTGAACTGATCTGTCTCTTGAAATTGCTTTTAGTCTTCTTTCACTCATTTAATAATAATACTGTCCTTCCAGTTGCTCAGACAAAACTCCTTGGTGTTCTCCTTAACTCTTGTTTCTCTCATGTCCAACAGCGATCCGTGAGGAAATAATCTTGGCTCTAAATCCAGAATATGTTGTTGTTGTTATGTGCTGTCGAGTCGCCTGCGACTCATAGCGACCCTATGTACAACAGCCCTAAACTCCGCTCTGTCCTGTGCCAATCACACTGTCTCTGACACTCCC
>NW_006399770.1:4210862-4212810 GCF_000299155.1 Elephantulus edwardii
CATTGTAATGCGCCTTTTAATTTCCTGGCTGCTGGTGCCTAGACTGTTGACTATGGAGCCAAGCAAACTAAAGCTGTGTACAATATTAAAAATCTAATTCTTTATCGTCTCCACTGCCACTACCAGGTCTACATGGCCATCAGGTCTTCCTAGGATTATTGCAGTGGCCTGATTGGTCTGTTTCTGCCTTTATCTCTACCCCTCAGTAAAACATACTTTGAATCGCTTCATCATGTTGTCAGTAAACCATTGATGGCTGTCCTTTCATCAGAGGTAGAAACCAAAGTCCTTTTACTAAACTTGCAGTGCTCTATAGGATTTGGCACTATTCCACCACAAGAAGGAACTCTTGTTGTATAGTGCATTATGGATTGGGCTGCTATCCAAAAGGTTGGCTGTCCAAATCCACCAACTTCTCCTTAGGTGACAGGTGATGCAGTTTGTTCCTATTAAAATATAAGCCTTGGAAATGCGATGGAGGGTTAGCCATGAGTCAGAATTGGTTCAATGACAGTGAATTTACTTTTTTTTTTTTAAATTTACTTCTGGAAACAGTGGTGGTAGTCTGGGAACAACTGAGTGAATAGTTCAAGCACTCAGTTGCTACAGATCTGAGGTTTCAATTCACCAGCTTCTCTGAGGGTGGACCTTTTCTGTAAAGATTACAGCCTTGGAACAGTTCTACTCTGTTCTACAGGGTTGCTGTGAGTAGGAATCTGTCCAAAGGTAGCCAGTATTCCACCCCCACCCCTATCCCATCTCTTACTTTCTGAGCTCATTGCCTGCTGCTCTCCTTTCCTCTTTTCTCCAAACAAACCAGCCTCCTGTCTGGTTCTTGAACAGAGCAGACATCATTTTACCTCGCATTGGCTTTTTTTGGTGGATGGGGAGAACTAGAGTTATCTTCTTTCCATAAACTCCCAGTTGACCCATTTAGTTCCTTCATAGTTTTGCCATTGTCTTTCTTAATGAGGCCTACTTTGAGCACTCTAAAAGGGCATATACTCCTCTACTCACTCCTAGGTTTCCTTATGCTTTTCAGATAAGTTTTATAGTGTTTCATATTAATAGTGTTTCATATAAGTTTTCAGTGTTTCATATTTAAATCTCTTGACCTAGACCTGACCCCCAGCTGCATATTTCTGCCTCTAGTTCTGCAGTCAGCATCTATAGTTGTATTTCTAATTGTTGTGTATGGTAGAGTTGGAACTAATAGCTGACTCTGGTAACAGGTTGCTTATAGAGGTAGTAGTTGCTTTTAACTACTTTCAAAAGTTAAAAAGTAATACATCTTTTTTAAAAAGTATATATAATTGCATAAAAATTGAAAGTAAACAGAAATAAAATTTCTCTCACACACAAACACACATATAGACACATGCCATATCGCCTCATTGCTTCTATTTCCTAGCATATTTATTGACAAAATAGAAGACTTATAGTTAGCAAAAAGCTGTTTGGGTCTAAACAAATGTTTATTTGCAAATATTTATTCTATTTAATTAACTCATGGACTAATTTCCATTTCAGGTTCGATCTGGGGCCAATGTTCTAATTTGTGGTCCTAATGGATGTGGGAAGAGTTCACTGTTCCGTGTTCTTGGTGAAGTATGTACAATTTGTCCTCAAAACTCTGTGGCCTTATTTGTCAAACTGCCCACCACCCACCACATTGTTATTATTTTTCCCCCCTGGGTAATTCTTTTTCCATTGTGATTTTAACAAAAATTTACAAAAAAGCTGGATTTTCCTTCATTCATTGTTGCACTTTTCCCTCCCTACCCTCCCAGTTCACATAAAAAAAAAGTCATTCGTTATTTCATTATCCTCCCTCTGCCCCTACATTCCCCGAGTCCAATTTGCTATGCACTTCCTATTCTAGACTGTTATCATACAAATAATGTCTAAACATATGTTCCTTTTAGACAATTGTTTCCTTCATCTGCTT
>NW_006399770.1:4212925-4219100 GCF_000299155.1 Elephantulus edwardii
GTCCTCCAGGGTCACCCATGTTGTTTAGTATTTTATGGGTTCCTTGGTTTTCAGTGCTGTGTAGTATTCCATTGTGTGACTATACCATAGTTTTTCTATTCATTCGTTTGTTGCTGGACACTTGAGTTTCTTCCATCTCTTTACTATTGTGAATAGCACAGCAATAAACATGGGTATGTATATATCTGTTTGAATGACAGCTCTAGTTTCTTTAGGGTATGTTTTTAGTAGTGGAATTGCTGGGTCAAATGGTGTTTTTATTTCCAACGTTTTGAAAAAGCACCAAACCGCCTTTTATAATGGTTGCATCATTTTACACTTTCACCAACAGTGAATAAGGATTCCAGTCACTCCATAAACTCATCAGCATTTGTTGTTTGCTGTTGCTGGGGTGAGATGTAAGAGCTAGGCATTTTGAACATTTCTTCATGTGTTTGTTCACCATCTGAATGTCTTCTTTAGTGACGTGTCTGTTCATAATCCTGTGCCCATTTTGCAATTGGGTTGTTTACCTTTATCTTGTTGAAGTGTTGGAATATTGTATACATTCTAGATGTAAGACCCTTATCAGATACATCAATACCAAATATTACTTCCCTGTCTGTGTTTTTCCTTTTTACCTTGTTGAAGTTTTTTGGTTTGCATAGGGATTTGACTCTTAGAAAATCCCATTCATTCATTCATTCATTCATCTTTTTTATTCTCTCCTGGTGTAGATTTTTCCAGATGCTTGGAAAACTGTTCATGTTGTGAATTAGGACTTCTAGAGTTCTTCCAAGCTTTCTTCTGATGAATTTTATAGTCCTTGGTTTTACTCCAAGTCCTTGATCCACTTTGAGTTCGTTTTTGTGTATGGTATGAAGTGTGGCTCTTACCCAGGTTTTTTGCAGTAAGATTCAAGTGATGATTTCTCAGCAGAAACCATGTGAGCAAGAAAACAGTGAAATGGCATATATCAAACACTCAAAGAATAAAACTATCAGCTAAGATTACTGTACCCAGAAAAACTGTCCATCAAATAGGACAGAGAGATCAAGATATTTTCAGAAAAGCAGAACCCAAGGGAGTTTGTAAAAACAGACCAGCATTGCACATTGTTAAAATGCTCACCTGCTTCCCTCTTTCTTTTTTTCTTTTTGTAGTTATGGCCTCTCTTTGGAGGACGTCTAACTAAACCTGAGAGAGGAAAGTTATTTTACGTTCCTCAGGTAAGACCTTAAGCTATTTCGTAATCCGTAATTTAAGAACTTTTGTTTATTTTATTACAAAAATTCTTTATCTTTTGTTCTCTTGTCAGAGACCTTATATGACCCTTGGCACCCTTCGAGACCAAGTGATATATCCAGATGGAAGAGAAGATCAGAAAAGGAAGGGAATCTCCGACCTGGTAAGGGGCTGTTTACATCCATGGCCTACTGAAAATATTTCACATCAGATTCATTTTATTCTGACCTGTAAAACCTTCTAAAGCGTTGTAGTTAATTATAGTGTTCCAGCCTCAATAAAGTGATTAACTTATTTTGCTTAAATAACGTCGAGTATTTTTTGTTATCTTTACACTTTTGGGAGTCTTGATTACTGTTAATCTAAAGGTGGAAGGGTTAAGACACCCCAGGAAAAAGGCTGTGTAGTCTGATCCCCTAAATCACCCATACAAAACTTTGGGTACAGTTTTACCCTGACAAATGTGAGGAAGCCCTGAGTCAGAGCTGACTCAGTGTCAATAGGTTTATTTTACACTGTTGTTTGATTTCTCATTATTACTTAAAACAGTCACCTTTGATCAAAGTGAGTATAGACAGAAACTGAAAGTTTCATTATTTTTTATGCCATGTGTTTTTTAGTGAACTGTGCCTCTTTATATTGATATTAGCAAGGAGTTACAGTATTTGTAATTTAAAAAATAAAGATAAAATTTCTTTATATTAAGATTGGTTTAATCTTTAATCATTTTCCTAAAAGGTACTGAAGGAATACTTAGACAACGTCCAGTTGGGTCATATCCTGGAGCGTGAAGGAGGCTGGGACAGTGTTCAGGACTGGATGGATGTGCTCAGTGGTGGAGAAAAACAAAGAATGGCCGTAAGTGTTCTCTTCTCTGAAGATACTGTATAAAAATACAGCTGATTGCATCAAGTTATTATAATACATTTTGGTTCATTAAGGCACAACACTTCGTTTTATTCCTTTTATGTAATAATTGCTATATTATGGATTAGTTGAAATTATCATGAAGGAGCTCAGCAGTTTATAAATTGGATTTCAAGTTTGCAGTTCTGAATATTCATAAAAAAGTAGGCCAATATCTGTGAAAGCAAACACTACAGATTTCATTCTGTACTGAGATGTGTAGCACATTAGTCATGGCATGTGCTAGAACCATGGATGTGTTATGTGATCTCTTTGTTTCTGCAGCCGTCTCTTTGCCTCACTGAGTCTATTCTCCCAATGGAGCTAAAGGTCAACTCTTTAATTTATAGATTCTACTTTTGCTCTTTCCCTTCCCTGTTTTATGTGTCCTTGTTCCAAGGCTCAGTATCTACTAACAAAAGTTATTTAAAATTATTACCATTATTCAAACAAGAAAATATTTTAAAATAGACTTTCTGGAACCTAAGAACTTTCTTAATCTGAAATAAAAAATTTGATTCAATTCTCTAGTACTTGTCTAATGTTCACAGAAATGTCCTTTAAAGGTCATTTAAAATTTAACTTCATCTCAGGTCAGTCTTATTCTAGAATACTAACTAAGGACAATGCTTTACTCTTTTTATCAATAACTATTTCCCATGCATTACATTTCCCTCTTTGTTTGGGATAAGAATAAGGCAATTAATTTTATTTAGATTATTTCTGTTTCTGGAACGAGAGCTCTAGTGGCCTACATAGTGAGTAAGGAATTGTGCTGCCAGCCCAGTGGCAGGCAGTTCAAATAACCCCCCTGTCTGTGGAATGCAGCAATCTCCTTGTTTGCAATTTATAGCCTTTGAAAAACCTTCAGGAAAGTCAGCTATGAATTAGTTCTGACTCACTGACAGTGAGTTTGTGTTTATTTCTGGAATGCAGCAGAAATTTTTAGTTGGAATAATTTCCATACTTGTGTGCAAGACTGCTTATTTAATTTAAAGTAAATTTAGTATAGCTCATTAATTTTAGATATGCATATGTTTACATAGTATTTCTCTTTTTCTGTTTCAGATGGCAAGATTATTTTACCATAAACCCCAATTTGCCATTTTGGATGAATGCACAAGCGCAGTCAGTGTGGATGTGGAAGGCTACATTTATAGCCATTGTCGAAAGGTAAGTGTGATATATTCTTAGCTTGAGAAACCACATGTCTTCCCTGGCACCAGTCCTCACACGCCTAATGTCCCCAGTGTGATCTCTATCTAAACAAGTATCTAAGTAGAAGATTCAAGATAACTAAGTTACAAAATTACTCCAATAGGATAATGCTTTTCCTTAACAAGGATTTAAAAGCTGATATTTAATAGCTTTAAGTAAAAAGAAAAGAGTTACAGGAATTCTAAACATTGTTCTCTTTATCCACTTAGATTTGGAAAAAATATATTATTTCTATTTCCCTTTTACTTTATGTGCTTAGAGTTTATGAAAACTGATTTAGAGTTTTATTAAAACCAATTTCACTTAATTATTTTTCCTGATAACTTTATTTACATATTACTTGGTTTTTTAAATAATGAAAATATGAATATTTGGCAGTTTTACACTATTGTTCATTTTCTTTTGGCTTGGACAATATTTTACTGAAGCTTTAGTTGCCTTGTCTGAGGCTTTCTGCATGAATTCTGTGAAGAATTTTCACCAGCATCTCTACTCTTCTGTATTATCAGAATAAGAACAGTATATTCTGTTTGGCAGTTTCTGGATAAATACAGAAGTGTTTTGCCATTTTTAAATTATTCTTTGGGAACTTAGAATAAATTTTCTAAAACTTCTGTGACATATGCACATATTGTACTCAAGATGTGGTCACAGATTAGATGCATCAGTGGCACCTGAAATTGGTAAGAAACTCAGGATCTCAGAGACTGCTGAAATAGACTCTATTTTAACAAAATTCTCAGATGATGCAAATGCACATGAAAGAATATAATTACTGTATCCACACTTAAAGGAAAATTTTGTTCACTGCTGCTTTTATGTTCGTAATAGTTTGTTTTCTATTTTTGAATCAGCTTGGGCAGTTTATAATTTTTGTGAATCTGTCCCAACTTGAATTTCAGATTTATAGGCATTTAGAGGTACTTGCTATATTATCTTATTTCTGTCTTTATTTAGGTTCCCAGTTTTTATTTCCAGAGCAGTGCTCCCATTCTAAATAGAGTGCCTGTGGATCAAACAGCTTATGATGCCAGGCATTTGATTACATGTACTGCTAATTAAAGAAAAATGAGAGAGATTAAAACGCTCCTCTCCGTGGGCGTGATTTACCAGTTGTCATATACCCTGAATCCCTACTGAGCCATAGCTTACTCTCCAGTGGCAGTAAATCACACGGAAGAGATTACCCACCTTCTCCCACAGAGCAGCTGGTAGATTTGAAACACATCCGTTTGCATTGGCAGCACAATTCCTTACCACTAAGCCACAAAAGTTCCCTTGATTTATAGCTGTTGCTGATTGCCTTCGAGTTGAGCATGACTCATAGTGACCCTATGAACAAAAGGCCTGAAGCCGCTCTACAACTATCGACAATTATCAAAGATCATAGACTCTGTGGAAGCATGTTGTTTAGGAAGAGACAGTAAAGTCTGAAGACAGTGCAGACTTTCCGATGAAATGTGTAGGATAACTTTTTTGATGTTACTGTTGTGTAACAAAATCCATAAATTAAAGTGACACATTGAATATTACTTACTATGTTGATAACACTTGAAGAAGAAATTAGAAATTATATTAGGACTATTGACTAGGAAGAATTAGGAAAAATCCACTTGCTGGTGGGAAGGCAGTGAGAGGAATGAACAGGAAGGCCTGCAATTTGGAATTTTCATAAGTTTCTCAAAGTTTACAAAACTGAGAAGGGCTGAAATGTTTAGATTTCTGAGTTCTGTAGCTCTGTGGAATGATGTATTGTTCATCCTAGTGCCCGTTTTTCACCTGTACATGCATAAGTCCCAGGTTGTCAGATTCCACACATATACACAGGACATGACAAAAGCATTTCCACTTCATTGGACACTGCACAGAATAGCTGCTGTTAAATTTAGATTTAATAGCTTAATAAAGGGACTGTTCGGTAAATTCCTTTTGGCTTCAGGCCACTGTAAATAATTTTCTGATTCACTGAGAACATGTGAACCAAGATTGTTGGGAAGCTCTACTTCAAGGGTTGTGTGCACACCATGTTGTGTATATTTGATTAATGACTTTGAGCTCTTTGCTGGTAATTTTGACAATGCAGTTAACTTTTATGTTCTAAGTATAGACCATAATGTGCAGGAATTTTCTGTACAATTTACAAGATAATTGAAAGAAGAACCTTACAGAAATAGACACAAAGAACTTGCATATTTTATATATTTATTATGTTATATATAATGATTTCCATAAATTGGCTCATGCAGCTATAGGGGGCTGGAAAATAAGGACTGCATACTGAAATTCAGACAGAAGGTAATATTATAGTCTGGGGTATGAAATCCATAGGCTAGGACCAGTAAGCTTGAAATTCAGGCATTTTAATCGCAAAGAACAGGTCTTTTATAATCTCTGGAAAGTTTTCAGTTTTTGCTTTTAAGGCCTTCAGCTTAAGTCACCCATATTGTTCAAGGTGATCAACTTTATTTAATTAAGCTGATTGTAAATGTTAATCCCCTCATTGTGGAGTTAACCATTAGTTACAGTGTTGACCCTGCCCTTAGCCCAGTGCTTTGACCCACTTGTTTCCCAGCTCCACCCTCCACCAGGATACCCCTTTACATCTACTAAATCCCTTCAGAAATTATCTTCCATTGTCCAACCCAGGGTCTGACAGCTTGTGTCTGAAGCTTTCTTGGCTTCTGTGATTCCAGACACATCAACTGCTGACAATGTTTTATGCTGTGACCAGTGTCTCTTTAAGTTTAGTTGTACTGTCTCCAAGGGAAGGTGACGTGTCCTGTAGAACTCCTGTGTAGATTGTATTTTCTTCTTTTGCTCTGTACCT
>NW_006399770.1:4221750-4228615 GCF_000299155.1 Elephantulus edwardii
AGCCTTTGAGCTTTGGTGCTGGAGAAGAGTATTGAATGTACCATGGACTGCCAAGAAAACAAACAGATTCATCCTGGAGAGGGTTAAACCAGGCTTCTCCTTGGAGGCACGGATTCTGAGGCTTTGTCTGACATACTTTGGGCATGTTGCAAGGAGGGACAGGTCCTTGGAGAGGGACATCATACTTGGGAGGGTGGAGGGACGGTGCAAGAGGGGAAGACCCTCTATGGGATGGGTTGATTCAGTGGCTGGGGTAATCGGGATGGGTGTGTCAGAGGCAGTGCAATTGGCACAGGATAGAGCAGGATTTAGGGCTGTTTTACATAGGGTCACTATAAGTTGCAAACGACTCGATGGCACATAACAGCAACAACAACAGTTAATCATATCTACAAGATTACTTTCACAACAAAATCTAGACTTAACGTTTGACCAGTTTGACACTGTAGCCTAGGCGAATTGATTAGTAAAATTGGCAATCATAATTAAACATGACAGTTTAAATTCCATTACTATACTAGCATTTTAAACATATAAACATAAAGAGGTATACATTCCTTAAGCTAAGAACTCACTGGTAAATATAAGCCCAATATACAAATTAAATACAGCCAAAACATAATTTCAAATTTACACGATTAAAGAGACCCCTGTCTCTGTGTAACTGAAAGGCCGACTGTTGGAATCCACCAGCTGCCCTGTGGGAGAGAGATGAGCCATCTTATCATCGTGGGCAGTCTCCTACCTGGGCAATTTACTGCCTCTCAAAACCTGCTGGAGGGAAGCTATGGGTCAGTTCCAATGTCACAGCACACATCAACAACCACAACCATCAAAATAAAAATAAAATTGAGAAATTATTTTTAATCCTCTGGTATGTGTGTGTTATTCTGTAGAGAGCCGTTTGAGAGCAGTGAACTAGAGCAGGACTTTTCCATTCTGGCACTTGCACATTTGGGGCTGGATTGTTCTTTCTTAAGGGAGTTGTTCTGTACACAGTGGTATTAGAACAGCAAGTACAAAGAGTTGGAGTTAGAAAATTAAAAGGGAAGAACATGCTCAGCATTTCTGAAGCTGAAAGAACTGAAAACAAATTCAGCCCTTGAATTGTGATACTGATGGATTCTGTGGGCCAAATCTTGAATGATGCAAAAAGCATCAAAAGCAATCAGAAGCATCAAAAGGAATACACAGAGACACTGCACCAAAAAGAACTGTTGATACAGGCTCATTTCAGGAAATATCTCATGTTCAAGAACCAATGGTAATGAAAGAAGAAGTTCAAGTTGCATTAAAAGCACTGGCAAGAAAATAATTCCTCAGTTGATTAAATAATAATTTGGCATGTTTTAGCAAACAGGTGCAACATTGGACATGCTCACTAGACTACACCAAGAAATTTGGAGGACAGTTGATGGAGAGAGATCCATTTTTGTTCCCTTTCCCAAAAAAGGTGACCCAGCAGAATGTGGAAATTGTAGAACAATAGCACATGCAAGTAAAATCTTTTTGAATATTATTTCGATATCGCTGCATCAGTACATTGAAAAGAAACTGTCAAAAATTAAAACTTAATTCAGAAGAAGCCATAGCACAAAGGTTTTTACTGCTGATACCTGATGGATCTTGGCTGAAAGTAAAGAATACCAGAAAGATATTTACTTGTGTTTCATTGACTACAGAAAGGCATTTGACTGTGTGGATGGCAGCAAATTGTGGCTAACACTTAGAAGAATGGGAATCCCAGAACAATTACTTATCTTGGAAACCTGTACTACGTAGACCAGCTTTTATAGTACAAGGCACAACCTGCATGATTTATAATCAGAAAAGGTGTGCATTAGGGTTCTAACCTTTCTCCATACCTATTCAGTCTGTATGCTGAGCAAATAACTTATAAAGCTGAACAATATGAAGAGGAATGTGGCATTGAAGAAAGACTCATCAGCCTGTTGTATGCAGATGAATCAGCTTTGCTTGTTGAAAGTGAAGATTACTTGCATCAGCTGGAGAGCAAAGATTATAGCATTCAGTATGGATTATATCTCAGCATCAAGAAAACAAAAATCCTCATCTCAGGTCCAATAGCCAATATCATGATAAATGGAGATAAGATTGTTAAGGATTTCATTTTACTTTTATGAGTAATCAACACTTGTTGGTACCAATAGTCAAGAAATCAAAAGATGTGTTGCACGGGGGAAATCTGCTCACAAGGACCTGTACAGAGTGCTAAAGAGAGCAACATTGTCAGATTAAAGACTAAGGTGTGATCTTTTCAATTACTTCCTATACATCTGAAAGTTAGACATTACATAATGATGGTGACAGAACAATTGATGCCTTTGGGTTGTGATGTTGAACAAGAGTACTGAATATCTCACAGACTGCCAAAAGAACAGACAAGTTTGTCTTGGAGGAAATGCAACCAAGGTGCTCCTTAGAGACAAAGATGGTGATATTTTGTCTCACCTACATGTGGGCATTGTCAGGAGGTACCAGTCCTTGGAAAAGGATATCATGCTGGGAAAGATAGAGGATTGATTGGCAAAAGAGAGGAAGATTCTCAACAAGATGAATTGATACAGTGGCTGTAAAAATAGGCTCAGGCATGTCAGAGATAGTGAGGCTAGCACAGGATAGGGCATGGTTCTGATCTATTGTTCGTAGGGTGACAATGAGTCAAAGTCAACCTCCTTGCACCTTATTATAACTGATCTCTATTTGTTAGATGGCAGTAGTGACAACCAAAAAGGTTCCTACACGTTGCCAAATATACCTGGAAGAGCAAAATAAACCACTGGTTCAGAGCAACTACAGTTCTACCTAGTAGTTAATTTGAAAATCTAAAGAACTGATCCATAGATTGGTATTTACAATCTGAAATGCAGAAAGCTCTTAAAGCTGAAAAGATTTTTTTTTTCATGATTTTTTAACAATCTTACTTGGTGGCAAATATGGCCTGAAACAAAGAAATATTTTTAAACTCTTTATCTTATTTTTTTGAATGTCCATGCATGTTGCTGTAGAAAAAGTCATGTGTTTGATTCTGGAGCCATCGGACAGTACTGATACTGTTATTTCTAAAATAAGAATTCCAAGACAAAAGTTTTCAGTAAGGGATGTGGCCCTATGTTTAAAGAAAACCAAATTTCCTATACGCAGCACTATTCTAAATTAACTCTTGATTTTAACTTTTTGTATTTTTTTAAATTATCTTTCTTTTTTCACAGTTTACAGTAAGATAGAAAATGTTCTACAATATGTTTTACTTGCTCCAAACAATATAATACTTTTAATGCCTGTACCTATTAGCTTGTGTTAAGTGACTGAAGAACTCATGGTACTTTACGTTAACTTAAATGTTTGACATCTGTTGTCATTACTGATGTTTATCTCTATCCACTGAAGATAGTTATCTTAATAGCATAAAATAGGCGAGCTTGACTTGTGATTTCTGTTAGGATTCTAAACATCAGTTTCTTCGCTTTCAGGTTGGCATCACCCTCTTCACGGTATCACATAGAAAATCTCTTTGGAAACATCATGAGGTTTGTATTTCTTACATGAGTGGTTCAGTAGAAGTTTATGCTTTTTATTTATGTGAATTTAGGTAAATGTGGCTTTAAATGTAATGAATTCAAACCATGACTTTACAAAACAAGTTATTTACTTTATGGCATACAATGGTTTATCCATTTCTCAGGAAAACAGTCTAGTACTTGGCAAAATTCATCCTGCTGGAAGCATTCTAATCTGTGGGTTACTTGTTAGATTTTATTCCTTAAAAAGAGCAGGACTCTTCATTTAGTGTTACCTGGGAGAATTCTATGCATTGGGATCTAAGTTGTTGGATATTTTGGTGACTTAAAGAATCATTTCCAATTATGTTCTTATGTCCCAACCTCTTCATAAATTTCTAAAAGAAAACAAATTTTTTATTGTTGACTTTTCTCCCCTCTTCTTTCCTATAGTACTACCTGCATATGGACGGCAGAGGCAATTATGAATTCAAAAAGATAACAGAAGATACAGTTGAATTTGGCTCTTAGAATCTGGACAATTATATCTACTTCTATGAAATTATGATAGAATACACTTAGGAATACAGAGTACGTTGTAAAATAAAGTTGAGCTTGTTTCTTTTTTTTCTTTAAGAAAAAAAAACAAAGCGACAGATTAACAAAGAGTAATTGGTAAAGTTGTTAAAACACTTAATATTATATAGGATATTGTTAATTGTGTATATGTTGGTTTAATTATTAATATGTACTAAGAATGCCCTTATTCTTGTGGTTTAAAACCTGCCTAAATTAAATTGGGCTTAAATCAGTGTAACCTGATTCATCCTGGGATGTAAACCATTTTGCAGTCAGCTAATTTGACTTTTACAGATTCTATCTTTTCCTTCAATGAAGAACCCAATTTAAAACTGGGGTCATCATTTGTCCTGTTCTAAGATCATCTTGCCTGTATCATGTTCTTGTTCCCCATGATAATGGGAGCCAAATGATAACAATGTAGTATTAAAAAGTGTAACATCATTTCATAGCTGCACATATTACACAGTGGCAAATTTCCTTAGCTGTTGTTGTGGCTTCATTCTTTATACTTTGGAGTACACTTAACTCCAGGAAAGCCATTTGGATTTTTTTTCCCCTCATAATAAATGTGCCCTCTTGACTCTTGATCTCAGTATTGTTATCAGGTTGGTTGTGGTGGTGTAAAAAGAATAGGTACAGTCTAGCTGACTTGGAGATACTAAAATGCAAAGTTCTTACATGCCAAGCTTAAGATCTCATGAAAGTGTCTGGATTTTTAAGAGAATTGAACAGATCCATGTATCCGTGTGTATTGGAGCCCATTCATTAGCAGTGTGGTAGTTTGATGCTCCACCACCATATGAGCCATAGGAACGCTCTACGTGACGTAAAGCAGCGAGGATGCAGCGTGCGACCACTGTCTTTGACTGGGATTTTATGTTTAAAAATATGCTATAAAATTATGCACATGGATGAATTAGCTGTTTCCTAGGTACTAGTTTATCTTTGTGAATTTTGAATCACTTTTTTATATTTGGAATATCATATCAAACTATGCTAAGAGAAATTGATAACAGTTTATTATACCATTAATGACTATATTTCCCCCCCCACAGGAGAATGAAATCAGTGTAATCAATAAGCTTGATAGGAAGCCAGATTTATCAAATTGGGGTTCAAAAAGGGACATTTTTGAAAATTTTTGTTTCTGTGTAACTGGGTTTTTTCAGAATTAATTATAAGAATCACCGGATACTGAAGTAGAACTTAATGTACTGACTTGATTCGATAATATATGACATTGAATTTTTACCACCTTTCTTTAGCAATCTTGTATACTTACTTCCTTATCAAATTAAAATGTGTAAAATCAGATGTCTTATGCAACTTTTGCTTGTTCTGATTTATTCTGGTATTTAAATACTGTATAGTTCATACATTCTTGACTTGAGGGGAAAAACATACACAAAGTCCTTTGAATACACACTGACTTTTTTTAAAGTTTTTTTTCGTATATGGTCTTTCATTGAATGAATTTCTCTCATAGATCAGGATTCAGCAAACCTCAGAAATGTTGATACGTGGCCAGAAGACCTTAAAAGATTTGTCAACTATGAGAAAGGTTTTTAGATATAGGAAAATTTTGAGGTTTCCAGATTTCTAAGTTATTTTAAACCTACTTTCTATCTTGTTAAAACCAAATCTAAACCCATTGTCTTGAATCAGTTTCAACTCACAGTAACCCTCCATTGTGTGTCAGACTGTAAATCTTTTTGGGGAGGCAGTGTCCATTCTTCTCCTGAGGAGTAGTGGGTGAATTCAGACTGCTGACCTTTTGTTTATGGTCCTAATACAGTATGAACTACACCATTTTTCGAGCTCCCACATAATTCATTCAGTCATGGATTCCTGTCATCAGAAAATAATTTTGAGGTTTTTATTTCTCCTCCTCTCCCTCCCCTAACCCCTCCCCTCATACTCCCCTTCCTCTCCCTCCCTCCATCTCTCCTTCCCCTCCTCCTTTTTTTTTAACATACCCCACTATTGTGAGCATAAAATGCCCCTCTTCCATAATAAGGTTCTAAGAAGAGCTACAGTAGAGAAGTCCAGTATTTCCAAAATGCCTTTGTGAAAGATATTTCCCAACATAATCCCAGGGTGCCTTCTTCACAGATCACACTGGGAGATGTTAGTTTTATCCAAAGAATGAAGCAAAAAGAAGAACTTGCCTCCATGAGCAGGGCTGTGATAACTAAATGAATCACTGTGTGTTCTCATACCAAGATAGTTTTTATATGAGAAAATAGGCATTTAAATAACTATACATTAATAGATTGTGCCTAGGCTTTTTCTCCTTTAATGATAACATTTGGCTTAAAATCATGGTGATAATATAGTGTCTAGATACGTGTGTGTGTGTGTGTGTGTGTGTGTTGTTGTTGTTGTTGATTGCTTTAGAGTCGAGCATGACTCTTAACCTTATGAACAAAAGGCCTGAAGCCTTTCTATAACTATCAACATTTATCAAAGTTCAGAGTTTCCAGAGGCATGTTGTTTACGAAGTGGGTGCCACTCCTGCTTCCAAATATTTATGTATATATATTTTTACATAACTTTTAAAATGTTTACTCGTGCAGTGTCTTAGTTTGTTCTTATGTGATGTGATGTTGAATCAAGACTCATTGCTGACCCTCTAGCGGGTTTTCAGAGGCATTAAATCACACAGGAGGAGATTGCCCATCTTTCTCCTGCAGAGCAGCGGGTGGATTCAAATCACATACCTTTGGGAGTGCAGTGCAGCTTCTTACCGAAAGGCCACCAGA
>NW_006399770.1:4229560-4230936 GCF_000299155.1 Elephantulus edwardii
CTTCCCAATTTTGAACCATGCAGTGTTGCCTTGCTCTATTCTGATGACTGTCTCCTGGTCCAAGTATAGGTTTTGCATAAACATGATCAAGTGTTCTGGGATTCCCATTCTTCTAGAGTCAGCCATAGTTTGTTGTGATCCACACAGTCAAATGCCTTTGCATATGTATATAATTTAAGATACTGTGCTGAAGGTTAATATAGTCCATAGATCCTTAAAGCACATACACATCAGTGAATTTTTATATGCTGTACATGTTCATAACCATGACCTAATTCAAGAAATAGAACAGTATCACACTTTAAAAAGGCTTATCTTCACCCAGAGCCTAGAGTCAAAGCCATTTTCTGTCCCGTTTTTGTGGCTGTCTGCTGCTTTCTCCTCTTAACATGACAAATGCCACTGTCTCCTTTGCCAAGGATTTTCTTGCAGGTGGATTGGCTACAAGCATTTCTAAGACCAAGTAGCACCCACCGAGCGGGTCATGCTGCAGATGCAGCATGATAGTGAACAAAGCACCACAGACTAGCAGCACCTTATACTAGCAGTATAAGGGCATTAGTGACTGCATGGTTCACACCCCCAAGGAGCAGGGGTTCCTGTCTTTCTGGGACAGTAACTTGGCCCAATATCTCCCCTTCCAGGCTCTCAATTTTGCCTTCTACAGGAGGACTCAGTTTTGATGCTGCTTTGCTGGGAACGTGGCATCGGACAGGGCTGATGGGGCCATGCCCCTCTGTATTGTCTGCCCTCTTGATTTTGCCTGTACTTGCCCAACAGCCAACGGGAAAGGGAGGTCAAAGTCCTAGGTGACTGACTGGTTAAGATCTCCAAATCTGACGAGCTTAAGGCCCTGTGTCAAGGCTTTAACATGGTTGTGAAGGATATTAACATCTACGGTGCTGCCTCCTTTGGCATCTGTGACACCCCAAAGGGAATGCTTTCAGTTCCTGAAATCACATCCTCATTAGCGGGATGATTGCTCAGTTCATCTTAGCTGTGGCTGGCTTGACTTCTACCCATTTGTCACCACTGGCCGTCACATGATGTCAGGGCACAAAGGAACTGATACCATGTACACAGGCATCCTGGCCTGCTGGAGGAAGATTGCTTTTTTTCAGCGATGCCTGGACCAAGGTGCTCAAAGGCATGGGTGGTGCGCTGTGCTTGTCTCTTACAATGAACTCAAGTTCACCTAAGCTAATTCCTAGTTTGTTGCCTGCTGTGAATGGGCATGTTGAATTACATAACATCTTGCTCATTCTAGGCAGATTGTTGGCTGCCATGTATTTTGGCAGCTAGTGATTGGTTGAAAATGGGAAGCAATTTTCACCTGACCAGTTTTCTCTTAACGCCATTTCTGTGATGATGATGAT
>NW_006399770.1:4232911-4247976 GCF_000299155.1 Elephantulus edwardii
CAAGAACATGGAAACAGTACAAATGTCCAACCACAATGGAATGGATTGAGAAATTATGGTACAGTCACACAATGGAATGCTATACAGCATGCAAGAGCAATGATTTTGTAAATTACTGCCTAACTTGGGAGGGACTGGAGAGCATTATGCTAAGTGAACTAACTCAGCCCCTAAGGACAAATGGTGTGTAAGACTATTATTGTAGAATGTGTACAAGGATCCAAGGCAGGGAAGGGGGGAACAGAGGGGTGAGGATGGGGGGCAGCTTAATCATGTGGTCGCATAATTTGGTGGGTGGAAGGAGGGGTGTGTAAAGGGGAAATATCTGGTGTGAAAAACAATGTGTACACACTTTGTAAGCAAACCAGTATAAAAGAAAAATTTTATTTGAAAAAAGATACTGATCTTTTATTGACCATGCAAAAGCATTTAACTGAGTGTTGGTCTTTATTGACTATGCAAAGGCATTTAACTGTGTGGATCATAGAAAATTTTTATAGAATAATTATATTTATGCAGATCCTGTAACCAAGAGCCAGTCTATGAAGCAGAATAAGGAGATTAATTAATAGTTTAAAATTGACAAGAGTGCATCAGGCTTGTATCCTTTTACCATATCTGTCCCATCTGGAACAAGTAGTTCAAGAAGCTGGATTCTAGGGTGAAGAATACATTACCAGGTTAGAGGAAGACTCAACAACCTGGCACATGCACAAAATTGTCTACTGAAAATTAAGGGAGCTTAAAGCACTCACTGATGATACCCATATATTACAGCATTGAGTATGGATTACACTTCACATCAAGAAAATAATATTGTGAGAATATCAATACACCACAAGTGTTCTATAGCTATAATGTAATCCCAGAACTTATCATTTGTTTTCAAAGAGGTGGGAAAAGCAGTCACCAACTTTCTATAGAAAGAAAAGAGACCCCACCTGTATGTGGTACAGATTATTTGGGAGGTTTGCCTTTATGATGAGGAGTGTGGTTTCAGGATTGGAGGAAGATTCATCAACAACCTGTGTTATGCAGATGACCAACCCTGCTTGCCAAAACTGAGGAGGACCTGAAGTACTTGCTGCAGAAGGTCAAGGATTGCAGTCTTCAGTATGGATTGAAGTTCACCATCAAGAAGGCAAAGATCCTCACCATCTGGCCAATTGGCAGCACCATGATGGCCAGAGAAGAGACTAAGGTTGATAACAATTTCAGCTTGCTAGGCTCCACAATCAACAGTCTTGGGCTGCATGATATTCATAGTGACTTGATGGCACATAAAAACACAGGAAATTAATTTTTTTTTTTAAAAGGCAAATAGTATTGGGGAAGGCTGCTGTTATGGACATCTCCAAAGTGCTAGAGCTATGATGTCTGTCTAAAGACTAAGGTGTGCCAGATCCAGGTCATGGTCTTCTTAATTACTTGCTAAGCATCAGAGAGCTGGACAGTAACTAAGGATGACAGAAGAATTGATGCCAGGAGAACAAATAGGTCTCTCTTAAAGAGGGTAAAACCAAGTTTCTCTTTGGAGGTGAGGATTTTGAAGCTCTGTTTCACATTATTTTGGGCATGTGGCCAGGAGGGACCTTAGAGAAGGGCATCATGCTCAGAAGAGTGGAGGGCCAGCTCAGGAGAGGAAGACCTGGGATGAGATGGATTGACATGGTAACCAGGTGTTTCGGAGTCAGTGAGACCAGCTCAGGACATGGGAGGTTTCAGAGCTATTGTACATTGGGTTGCTATGAGTTGCAGGTGACTTGATGGCACATAAAAACAACAACTAAAAAAAGGAAAACAAAGTAGGAGGCCTGATATCGAGCCCTACTGTAATCAAAACAGCCTGGTACTGGTGCAGTGATAGGCTCATAGACCAATGAAATACAGAACCCAGAAGCAAATCTATCCACTTAAAGGCAACTGACCTTTGAGAAGAAACCCATTAAGTTGAGAAAAGATAACCTAATTAACAAAAGGTGCTGGCAAAATTGGGTATCTATTTGCAGAAAGTTGAAACAAGGTCCATACCTCACAAAACAGTTAAAATCTAACTCTCAATGGGTGAAGGACTTAGGTAAAATACATAAACCTATGAATATCATGCAATCCAAGGGTATGCAGTTAGAATCTAGCTGATCCATGGCAGAAAGATGGGCAATATCCTGTGCAATTATCAGCCTCTGAAAACCTGCTGGACGGACAGCTGTGCGTCGGTTCCAACTCGACAGTACACAACAACAATAACCTATTAGATGGACTATTAAACAATGAAAATACCACAGAAGAGGATGTTGCTGTTACATGCCATTGAGTCACCTATGACTCATAGTGACCCTATGTACAACAGCTCTGAAGCCTGCTCTGTTTTTATCCAGTCTCACTGACTTTGACACACCTACACCCATTGCCCCAGTTACTGTATAAATCCATCTCTTATGGAGTACTCATCTCCTGTGCTGTCCCTCTATCCTTGCAAGCATGATGTCCTGCATGGCCAAAGTATGTGAGATGGAGCTTCAAAATCCTAGCCCCCAAGGAGAAACTTGGTTTCACCTCCAAGACCGACCTATTTGTTTTCTTTGTGATCCATGATATGTTCAAGACTCTTCTCCAGTACCACAGCTCAAAGGCATTGATTACTCTTCTGTCATTCTTAGTCATTGTCAAGCTTTCCAATGCATAGCAAGTAATTGCAAGGACCATGTCCTGGATCAGGTGCACCTCCATCTCTAGACTGACATCATTGCTTCTCCGTATTCTGGAGAGGTCCCTGACAGCAGTTTTACCTAATGCAATTTGTCTTTTGCTTTCCTGACTGTTGGTGCTAGATTATTGGTGCCTAAAAATTAAATCTTCATGTGCAATAAAAGACTTCTCCAGTAGTATAAAAAGAGAGCCTACAGACTGGGAGAAAAATTTGGCAAAGACATGTCTGGCAAGGAGGGACTTAGCTCTAAAACTTAAAACGTCAACATTTTAACAGGAAGAATAAAAATCACCCAGTTACAAAGCAAGTTAAGGGCATAAAAAGACACTGCACCAAAGAAGGCATTTGGATTACCGAACACATGAAGAAGTGCTCGAGAGCGTTAGCTTTTGTTACTGTGTGCCACTGTGTCAGAATCATCTCTCACAGCTGACCCTCCAGCAGATTCTCAGAGGTTCTAAGTTGCACAGGAGGAGAATGTTCATCTTTCTTCAGTGGAGCAGCTGGTGATTCGAGCCATGTGCCTCTTGGTTGGTAGCACAACTTCTTAAAACTAAGCCACCAGAGCCTCATTAGTTATTGTTGCTGTTATGGGCCATTAAGTCTACTATAACTGAGAGTGACACTGAACAATGGTTCTGAACCTTGTACTATACTGAGCCAACCTCACTGTCTCTGAAAACCCTGACCCCATTGCCAGAGTAACTGAGTCATTCCATCCCATTCTGGGTCTTGCTCTCTTGAGCTGACCCTCTGCCCTTCCAAACATTATGTCCTTCTCCTAGGACTGGTCCCTCTCACCAACACACACACACACACACACGTAAATAGATAATGATAAGTATTAAGGTGGTTGAAGATGATCAGTGCAGTTATTACTAAAGGAAAAACATGAAAAAAAATCAATGGAATTCCAAATTATAGAGAGGAAATTGGAAAAGTGATTATAGGTATTAAAACTAACAAAATGTGAATCACGTAAGTGAAAAAATTAATCTGCTTTGTAAACCTTCATTCAAGTCATGATAAAGTGTTTGAAATAAAACAAAAATCCTCACAATTGTACTAACAGGCAACATCATGATAAATGGATCAACGATTAACCTTGTCAAGGATTTGCTTTTATGGTTTCACAATCCATATTTACTGTAGTTACACTTAAGGAATCTGATTATTAGACTGTGCAAACTGCAAAAGTCCTCTTCTAAAGTTTTCAAAAGTAAAGCTCTCACCTTGAGGCCTCAAATGTGCCTGGGCCAAGACGAGATCTTTCCAATTCCTTCATATGCATATAAAAGTTACACACAAATAAGAAAGACAGAAGATGAATTGATGTCTTTGAATTATGGCGTTAGTGAAGAATGAACAAATCTGTCTTGGAAGTAGAGCCAGAAGGCTGTTTCAAAGTCAGGATGGTGAGACTTGGTCATATTTATTTTGGACAAGTCGCCAGAAGGGACCAGTCCTTGGAAAAGGATAGCATGCTTGGTAAATAGAGGCCTAATAGAAAAAGCAGAAGATGTTCGATGATACAGACTGAAACAGTGGCTACAGCAGTGAGCTGAAACATACATAGCAAGGACTGGGAGGATCGTGAAGTCTCAGGTAATGTTTTGTCCGTAGCGTTGCTCTGAGTCAGAAATGATGTCAAGACACCTAAGTAGAAGAACAACAACAGGGAGGCAAACAACTGTTCTAAAGATATTGTTTCAGGCTTAATTTAATTTTCATGTAAACAGCCACCATATGGGTGGTTACAGCTGGAGGCTGGGTCTTCCATAGAGACTGCAGTGTGGGTCTTTAGGAGATCATCATTGGATTCCTGGCTAGGAGGTTTGGTACATGGTCTCTTCCCATAGACTGAACTTGAGATAGCTGAGAAATGTTTTTAAAAGGGCCCTTGGCAATGTTGCCCAGAGCAGCCACGTAGCTCCTGGCCAAGGTGTTGGTGCCATTGAGTCAACTATGACTCATAGATCCCTATGAACAACAGATCTGAACCTTGTCCTATCCTCTGACATCCTTATCATCTCTGATATACTTGAGCCCAACTGTATCAATCTATTTGGTTGAAACTTTTCCTCTCCAGTCACTGACAACCTTTCCAAGAATGACGTCCCTTTCCAAGGAATATCCTCTCCTAACAACATGCTGAAGTATGTGAGATGAGACTTCGTCATCCTTGCTTGTAAGGAGCACTCTTGCTGTACCTTCTCTTTTTACAGCCAAAGTGTAGCAGAGGTTAATACTGAGCAGCAGCAGCAGCTTCTTGGGTGCAAAGACCAAAATTACACTCAGGGCACTGGGATTAGGGGCAGGAACATGGAACCAAAGTGGCTGCTCATATGCAGGAGACAGTTGAACCTACTTGTTCCTCCAGTTGCCTCACCACCCACAGACAGTGGAGAATTCGGTCCAAACAATGGTTCAGATAGTGGTGGCCATCTGAGCACTGAACACCTGGCTGATGAGGTCATTGTAGTACCAATGGCAATGAATGGCTTGTGTCCAGCATGTATCAGCAGAAACATACAGGCATACATTTTAAAACATAGTCCTTCAGGGACATGGAAAAGTAAGTGTCAGACTTCTTGATGGGCAGAAAGAAGAAAGCAAGCTTTTCTAGGGATCTGATCTTCACACCCTTGATCATGCAACACAGCATGACACCAATCTTGTGGCCTTTTTAGCTCCATGGCCTTCATCAGGGCTTCAACCTCAGCCCCACAGCCACTGTGGAAGCTGTGTCTGTTCCTACTTCAGGCTCTGATACCCTTAGGCTGTCCTGCTGCACCATTGTCACCCATTTGCTGTTTTCTCAGAGATGCTATTTGCTAGAATAGTTAAGAATTTTCAGAGAGTAGTGAGCAGTAGAAGTGAAGTTGGTAACAAAAGTAAGACTTTTAAGAGTGTAGGAAGAAGTATAGATCTGGCGGCTTGCTGTTGTTAGGTGCCACTGAGTCATGTACGACTCATAGGCTTCCTATGAACAACAAATCTGAACTCCGTCCTGTGCAACCCTCATCATCTCTGACACTCTTCAGCCTATCGCTCCAGTCACTGTCAATCCACCTCGTTGAGAGTCTTCCTCTCTTTCCCTGACCTTCCACTAGGTCCTTCCACTAGGATCTTCCACTTTCACTGTGCTGCCAATGAAAAGGTTGTTATGTGCAGTAAGAGGTTCAAATTCACCAGCTGCTCTGTGGGGGAATGATGGACAATCTCCCCCTGTGCAATTTCCTACCTCTGAAAACCCACTGGAGGGCCAGCTGTGAGCCATTTCCGATTTGATGGTACACAGCAGGAACAGGAAGCAGCAAGAGTACAGCTAGGGAAAACCCTTGAGTGAAATACAAAGTAACCAAAACCAAGTGAACTCACTGTTGTTGAGTAGATACTGCTAGTGACTTTCTGTTTTTTACAAGAGAAATCTGTCCATCTTTCACCCTCTGAGCAGCTGATGAATTTGAATCTGTAATATTTCACTGCTGTTGTTGTTAAGTGCCGTTGAGTCGTAGGTGACTCATAGCGCAGCCCTATGAATGAAAGACCTGGACATTTGTATAACTTTCATCCTCTCTCCAGGTTCAAAGTTTCTGGAGGCAAGCTGTTTGGGAAGTGGATGCCACTCCTGCTTCCAAGCTTGTTTTAATCGGGGAGCTCCACCAAACACTGTCCACTATGGGTAACAATTATCACGTTTGACACATCAGTGTCACAGTGTTCAGCTTCACAGCCACAACAGCAATATTTCTTAGTAACCTGATATATTTACACACTACACCACTCTTTGGAGGAGAGCCAAGAACATTAGAGTCCTAAAGGATGGGTAGGACTCGGGCAGGGCACACGACTCAACAGAATAGACAGGTAAGTTTTTGGTTTTTGTAAGGCTTTGGGACAGGGCAGAAGATCTCATCAATTGGTCCATAAGCTGGTTTCACAAATGTGTAATATTTGTCATATAAACATAGATGTCCTTTTACTTTTGGCATGAACTAGCAACATGCTGATATTTAAGTTTAATAAATGCATCTTTTCATCAAAATTGTCCAACTCTCCTCCTTGGTGAGCGGTTGGCCTCACACCTCCTCAGCACTTGCCTCCCTCATGTTGTGAAGGGAAGTAGTTTGAATCCACCAATGACTTCAAGGTAGAAAGATGGCCCATCTTCTCCCATTACTATCTATAGCTTACAAAAAACAATAGAGGGTTGTTGTGAGTCAGAACCTACTTGACCACAGTAAATTTGGACTTTTAGAATATAATCAGGAACTGACCAAGTTGTATACCCTCCTTGGAGACTGAAGGTGGCGCCACAGCATTAATCACAAAGAACTTTCTAGTCTCCAAATCTCCATTAACACATGCAAGAGATTAATACAGTTTTAGTTTTCCCCTACAGTTTTATCTCTTTTTCTCTGGCCTGAGCTATACACAGAGAAGACAGGCTATTTTACTGGGGAAACTTTTTTGGGGACAATTTTAAAAAATTAGACTGTATAAAGATTATCAAGAACCTTTTTCTTAAAGACTTTTTGCTCACAGCCACCCAGTTGGTCTTGACTCCTATTGGCCCTCCGCTGTATTTCCTAGGTGAGAAATCTTTGTGGGAGTAGTGGCCACCTTTCTCCTGACAGCCTTTTTGGCTCATTGGGGGGAAAAAAATATTTCACAAAAGGACAAAAATTGCATGAGCCCACAATTATAAAAACCCATAAGGGACAATTTATACACATAAGCATTCTTTTATGGCTACCAGGAGTGGAAAAGGAGAGAGAGGGGAGAGAAAATTGTAATAATCAATGTCATTAAAATTTACATCTGTTGTGGTTAAGTGCTATCAAGTCGCAGGCAACAAAATTTCAATACATAGGTAATAGACACATATTAAGATGGGTGACAGGAAACTCACAATTAAATACTCATTATGGATGATCACACAGTAATATTAAAGAAAGGACCACACATTGGGGAGCACAAACAGGAAAAGTGCAATTGGTGACAGAGAAAAACCTCTTAGGAATGACTGAATGGAAAACCAATTTTCTCTGTAAATTGTCACTAAAGTATTTTAAAAAAACAAAACCCACCATAAAATATATCTTCCAGTTGTTGTTGAGTACTATCAAGTAAACAATAACTCATAGCGACTGTATGAACAACAGACGGAATACTTAGCTCATCCTCTGCCATCCTCACAATGTCCCATATACCTGAGCCCATTGTTATAGTCACTATGCCAGTCAATCTCATTGGAGGCTTACCCTTTAACTTTTCCAAGGATGATACCTTTTTCCAAGAACTCCTGACAACATGCCCAAAGTATGTGAGGTGACGTTTCACCACATTTGCCTCTAAGCAACACTCTGGTTGTACTTCCTCCAAGGCAGACTTGACTGTTCTTTTGGTGGTCCATGGGATAGTCAGTCTTTTTCACCAACACCACAGTTCAAAGGCATTGATTCTTCTTTGGTTTTCCTTATTCATCGTCCCACTTTTAGATGTGTAAGAAGCAAAACCAGCATGGCTTGGTTAAAGTACACTTTTGTCTTTAAATGACTTCATTCCCCTGTAACACTTTGGAGCAATTCTTGGCAGCCGATTTTACAAATGCAACCTGTTTTGTTGGTTTTGATTTGTTTTTTAAGTTCTCTACAGGTGCAACCATAGATGTTTATTGTGCATCAAACCAGAATAAAATCCTTGGTAACTTCAATCTTTTCTCCCTCTATCATGATGAAAGCTCTATCTTCAAGATGAATTGCAGTGTCTCAGCTTTAAAGTCCTAATTTTTTTTTTCAGTATTTTAATTTTCTCCCAGTAAAAGAGTATTCTTTTTAATTGTAAATCATTGATACTACAACCAATAATTTATATAATCAAAGAATTTAGGCTAGAAGAGGCTGGAAAACTCTAGCCCAGTTAATTCACATGACAACAGAAAATAGACTTCCTGGTCTGTGCTTTAGTTACAGGCATTTGAAACCTTGACAGTGAATAAAGAAGGCTGAAGACTTAGTACCTTTGAATTGTGACGCTGGTAAGAAGTACTGAATATACCACATTCTTCAGAAATACAAATGAATCTGAGAAGTACAAAAATACTCCTTTGAACAGGGCTGGCGAGACTTTGTATCATGTAAATTGGGTAAGTTATCAGAGGGGTCAGTCCTTAAAAGACATCATGGTTAACAAAGTAGAAAGTCAATCTCAGTGAGAAAGAAATGACATAGAGAAGTCTTTCATGATAGATTTTTCCATTGACACAGAACTTCCCCCCACCCCCCCATTTTGCTACTTTGGGAGTTGAGTGTTGATCCAAGCCGTGGTCTTTATAATCACTTTCTATGTACTTGAGAGTTGGACATAGAATAAGATTGACAGAAGAACTGATGCTAAAAAAAAAAAAATTAATGCTTTTAAGCTGTGGTGTTGGAGGACTGAATAGCCATGGACTGCCAAAAGAACAGACAGATGTGTGTTGGAGAAGGTTGAGCCAGAGTGCTTGTTGGAGGCAAAGATAACAAAGCTATGTCTGGGCATGTCGCTTGGAGAGGATTTTTTTTTAAAAAGGACATCATTGTGGAAAGGTGGAATGTCAGCAAAAGAGGAAAATCATCAACCAGATGGATTGACACAGTGACAGCAACAATGGACTCAAATATGCCAGAGATGGTGGGAATGGCACAGGATAGGACAGGATTTAGGTCTGTTGTTGATAGGATCAATATAGGTCACACTCCACTTGGTAGTACCTAACAGTCCCTGCATTTTGTATTCTTGTTTGTTTTGTTTCAGAGCAGATTCCATATTGACCTTCTTCAAGGACTGAGAATGCCCTATTTAGGTCTGTAGCTACTCCATGCTTTTCATTGGCGGTTAATAATAGTCACCTGTTTCTGATTAGTCAATAGATTAGCCAGAGGTTCTCAAACTTCAGAAGACATTAAAATTCCTGAAGGGCTTTTTGGTAAAACAGGGATTAGTCATTCAGTCAGGTACAGGCCAAGACTTTGCTTTTCTAACAAGTCTCAGATGACGTAACACTTTTGCTTTGGTGCTCCAGCTTTAGGGGCCATTAGATGACGCTAATGTTGAAGCAAGCTATTGCTTTAAAAACATCCAGGAAAACAACTGATTTCCTTCAGGGAATCTGATATGCATATAAAGATTTAATCTTTGCTACCCTGCAGAAAGCTTGGCTTTACAAGGAAATAGTATCATTTCCCTGTTCAGAGGAGAAAGACTCTAAGCAACATTCTCCTTGGGAATACTGGGAGGGTAATGAGGGAGCTCAGAGATGGGAGGCTGTGGGGCAGGCTGGGGTGGGGAAGCAGGGAGGCACAGGGTGTGCCTCAGGGACCAGGCCAGCATGTGGGCAGCTTCCCATCAAAGTCGCTTCATCACAAATGAGAATGAAATTCCTCTGTGACTTTCTCATTCCTTTTGTCTCTTTTCAAAAACTCTTTGCTGCAAGTCAGAACCAACTCAAAGCTGACCCTGCAAGAAGTTTTTGAGGCTGTAAGTTGCCAGGGGTTGGGATTGGGGAGTAGGGGAAGTGCTCATCTTTTTCCACCTGGTGGATTTAAACCACCAGAGGCAGGGACAACTTTTGGGTCAGCAGTGCAGCTCCTTACAGACTCTTGGTAAGGTATGACTTATGACATTTTAATATGAGTACTTTTAAAATATTTTTATTGGTGGCCTAGTGGCAAGAAGCTGCACTGCAATCCCAGAGGCACACGGTTCGAATCCATCAGATGTTCTGCTGGAGAAAGAGGGACAATCTCCTCCTGTACCAGTCAGATCTGATTTGATGGTACACACAAAAAATAAAATTTTATATATATATGATTTAATTGTTGTTATTGTGTAGCATTGAGTTAGGAACTGACCCATAGCTGATCCTTCTGGAGTGTTTTTGGAAGCAGTTAATCACACAGAAGATTGATAGTATGGAAAAATATATGTAAATATGTGCATACAGCTTAGGGAAAGTATGCGATTTGCTGTTCATACAGTCACTGTGAGTTGACTTGATGGCACTGAGAACAATGACACATATAAGTATATATATTTCCCACAATCAAAATAGTTTTTAAAAGAAAAGGGACAAGAGTTGAGCTCACATACCACGGGCATGTTATTAAGAGAGGCTGTTCCTCAGGAAGGGACACCATGTTTAGAAAAGTGGAGAGTTGGAAAAAGAGAGGAAGACCCCAATAATAAGATGGACTGAGACCCAATGACTGTGTTATTGGGCTCAAGTATGTTAGAGATGATGAGGATGGCACAGGATAGGACAGGGTTCAGGACTGTTGTTCATAGGGTCGCCATAAGCAATATTAGATGGGAATCTTAAGAGACAGTGAGTTTATATGTTAGTGGAGGAGGAACAATGTGTAAAAGGAGGTTAAGAATTGTTGCACAACCCAGAGAATATAATAATCAACGTCACTTAAATGGACATTGTAGAACATGTAGAAACTTGAATTGGTATGTTTTTGTTATCCCTATTCTCAATAACAACAAAAATTGTATAGAAATAGAAAAGGGAGAGTACTTTCATTGCAGAGGACCGAAAGTGGAGACAGGCCAGCTGGGAGGTTATTCTAACACTCCACAGGTGATCAGAGTCTCCTGAATTAGATGATAACAGAAAAGGAGGCACGTCTAGAAGGTGGTGCTGACGAGATGTACTATGGATTGAAGACGATGCAGAAGCAGCAGAGAGATGCCAATGGTGAGTGACACTAAGGGTTTGGCCTGAGCAAATATGGAGCAATTCCTGAAATAGGGGGGATATATGAGGGAGGACAAATGTCCCAGTTGCTTTCTGTGGATGTATTAAGACTAAGGTGCCTAACATCCAAATAGAAATACTGTGTGAGCAGTGGGCTCTAGAGTGTAGCTCTGGACTGAAGGAGGAGGTTGAGAGTTAAGATACATACACTGGTAGTTATCAACTTGTGGATGATACTTCTATTTAGACCATAGACTTGGTTAAGATTGCCCGTCGATAGGTTCTGTCACATTGGCTCCAGCTCATAGCAACCCTGTATGTACGGCAGAAGGAAAATCTGTGTTATACAGACTGAAACCAAACACTCCCAGCAAGCAAGATTATCCATTAAACCCTTATGAATAATTACACGGGGCATGATTGTTGACAAGGAATGGGCTCAAGCTCTAAGGTAGTCCAACATTTAGAAAGCAGAAAGAGGAAGATGGTGTAATGTTTTCCTAGGACTGCCTGAGGTAACAAGCGACCACCACTTGTTAACAGGAGAGTTGATTCTGTCACAGCTCTGTGGGCAGGGCTACTCTCTTTGAGGACTTGAAGGAAGAATCCTTTCCTGTCTCTGAGCCTCTTGGTGGAGCCTGTCATCCTGTGCTCTCATCTGTATTATTCCACTTCCGGCCTTCTTCACGCAGCCATCTTGCCTCTATGCATCTGTATCTGTGTCCACTCGCCTTGTCTTCTTTCTTTTAAAGACACAAGCCACTGGATTAGCGCCTGCCTTAAACCCACCTGCCCTTCTCTTAGATTGATTACATCTGTAAAGACCTATTTACAAATATGGTCATACATATATGTTCTCAGATTCGAGAACACATCCTATCAGGGACTACAATTCAACTACAACAGAAAATTTCAGAAGAGTAGGAAGTGAGGAGATTCTATGGGATGGAGGGAAATGACTTTTTAAAAATAGAAAAGAATAATGGAAAATATTACAGTATGTTTATGTTTGGATTAAAATAAAAATTCTACTCATGGGGTCGATTCCAACTTGTAACCATTAATTACACCGGAGGAGATGAAACAGCTGGTGGATTTGAGCAGTTAAACTTACCACTACTCCACACCACACTTAAGAATGGCTTTCTTCAGTAGTAAGGAGTTCTTGTGGCATTGGCCATAGGGTGTTTCACTGCTAATAAAGCTCTGGGTTTCCAGTGGGTTAGAATTACCAGCTGCTCTGAGGGAGAAAGATTGGAAGTCTCCTCCTATTATAATCGTCAAACTCAGTGGAGGATTGTTCTGAGTCAGAATCAACTTGACAGCAGTGAACTTGAGAGCTGTTTTCAGCAACTGTCGAGGCTATATGATTAATCTTTATGTTTGGAGGAGAAAGAGAGCATCTTAACATACCAAAGGAAGTCCTAATATTCAACTCTCTTTGGGTGAGCGAGGTGGGGTGACTAATCTCTAACTCAATTTCTGCAGTCATGAAGAAGGGGTGTGCTGATTGCTAAAAGTAGAACCTCCTGCATCCCCAACTGAAAAGCAGAACCAATAAGGAACCAGTGCCTATGACAACCGAGTGAATGAACGCCACATTACATTTTAATAGTGATAGGCCTGCCTAGGAAACTGCTGGAGAACAAAGTTGTAGTTGTTACGTGCTGTCGAGTTGCCAGGGACTCATGGTGACACTATTTACAGTAGCTTTGGAGAATAATAAAATTCATAAACTCATTGCTGTCAAGTCAGAACCAACACATAGCTGACCCTCTAATAGGTTTTCAGGAGGTTGTAAATTACATGAGAGAAAACCGGCCATCTTTCTGCCACGAAGTTGCTAGTGGATTCAAACCACCTGAGAGGGGCAATATTTTGTTTGACATCACTTTCTACAAATCGCATGAGACAAGATTGCGTTTTTTTTTCTCCTGGGGAGAGCAGCTGATGGATTTGAACTGTGTGCTTTTGGGATGGCAGCACAACTTCTTATCACTAAGCCAACAGAATTCCCCACAAAAATAACACAGTCTGCTGTCAGGGACCTCTCCAGCGTACTGAAGAGCAGCAATGTCAGTCGGGAGACTAAGGTGTGCCTGATCCAGGGTATGATCTTTGCAATTACTTGCTATGCATCAACAAACTGGACAATGACTAGAGATGATAGAAGAAGAGTTGATGCTTTTGAGCATCAACTGGAGTTGGTGCTGGAGAAGAATACTGAATATACCATGGACTGCTAGGAGAAAAAAACAGATTCATCCTAGAGAAGGTGAAACCAGGCTGCTCCTTGGAGACAAGGATTCTGAAGCTCCTTTTGACATATTTTGGTCATGTTGCAAGGAGGAACCAGTACTTGGAGAGGGATGTCATGCTTGGGAGGGTGGAGGGACAGTGCAGAGAGGAAGACACTTGATGAGATGGATTGATTCAGAGGCTGGGGTTTTAGGGTAGGTGTGTCAGGGATGATAAGGTTGGCTCAGGATAAAGCATGGTTCAAAGCTGTTGTACACAGGGCTTCTATGAGTTGTAAGTGACTGACTCGACACATAACAAAAACAGGTAAAGGGAGTACCTATTGATGAAGATGTACACTTTTTAATCAATACAGGTAATTTCTTTCAGCTCTTTCAACAGAGGTGTTTCTTATGTAAAAGGCTAGTAAAACAAAAACCCCAAATCCATTGCCACTGAATAGATTCCCACTTATAGTGACCCCACAGGGTTTTCAAGTCTTCATGATAGCAGACCACTGCATCGGTCTCCTGTGGGACAATGGATGGGCTTGAACTGCTGACCTTTAATAGTTAGCAGTGGAGAAATTAACTACAAAAACTCCAGGTACTTTAATTATTTGATTCTGGTCAATGCACCTCATATAAAGTTATGGAGACTGTGTTGTCATGATGCTAAACAGGTTTCAGCAGACCTTAGAGACCAAGACTAGGAAGAAAGTCTTGGTGATCTACTTTCTAAAAATCAGCCAACTATAATGGTCCAATCTACAACTGACCATGGAGTGGGGAGAGATCAGACAGCAATTTGTTGCTTTGTGCAGTGGTTTGCCAGTTGAGACATTAGTTAGATAGCTAACAACAGATTGTATACTCTTAGTTGAGGTAAAATGTCTTTGGATCTTACAAAGATTCATTTCTTATGTGTAACCAGACTCAGTTAATTAAATTAAGATGGTAAAAACCTCTCTTCTAAACATGATGTTTGGATTATACCTACTAGCTTAATGGGTACAGTGAGGGCCAGAATTATTGTTGTGTACCAGAAATGACACATAGCTGACCTTCTTTGCTCTTCAGAGGCAGTGCATCACATGGGAGGAGACTGTCCATCTGTCTGTCATGGAGCAGATGGTGGCTTCAAATACTTTGCTTTCAATTAGCAATTTGATTCCTTACCACTAAGTCACCAGAGCTCCTCAAGCAGGTCAGGAGAGTGAAATATAGAATGTGGGTGTGGGTTGTGAGTGTGCGTGCTTGTGTCTATATCTCTATCCTCTCTCCCTCTCCTTCCCTCCCTCGCCCTCGCCATCTCCCCCTCCCTCTCTCCTCCTTCTCTCCTCTCCCCTCCTTCTCTCCCTCTCCCCCTCCC
>NW_006399770.1:4248369-4259084 GCF_000299155.1 Elephantulus edwardii
TATATATATAGTTGTTATATGCTGTTGGGTTGCCTGTGACTCATAGCGACCCTATGTACAACAGCCCTAAACCCTGCTGTATCCCTTGCCAATCTTATTGTCTCTGACACACCTACTCCTATAACCCCAGTGATTGAATCAGTCCATCTCATCAAGGGTCTTCCTCTCCTGTGCTGTCCCTCCACCCTCCCAAGCATGATATCCCTCTCTAAGGATGGATACCTCCTTGCAACATGCCCAAAGTATGTCAGACCAAGGTTCAGAATCCATGTCTCCAAGGGGAAGCCTGGCTTCACCCTCTCCAGGACAAACCTGTTTGTTCTTCTAGCAGTCCATGGTATATTCAATACTCTTCTCCATCACCCAAAGATCAAAGGCATCAACTATCCTTCTATCATCTCTAGTCAATGTCCCCCTTTCTGATGCTTAGCAAGTAATTGCAAAGACCATGGCCTGTATCAAGCACACTTTAGTCTCCAGTCTGAGATCGTTGCTCTTCAGTACTCTTGAGAGGTCCCTCACAGCTGACTTTCCCAATGCAATCCATCTTTTAATTTTCTGGCTACTGGTAACGGGAGTGTTGATTGTAGAGTCAAGCAAACTGAAACTCAACTAGCTCATCTCTTCACCATATACCGTGATATGCTTTAGGCCACTAGAGGGCAGTAGTTAAAAAGAAAAGTTCTATCCTCAAGTACGTAAAAACTTTGTGACTGATACTATCCATACTATACAAGGAAGACTTATTAAAATGATTATTATTCACATATACACACTAACAACTAAGGTAAAAGAGGAGGAAATTTAGAGTTTGTATCCAATTTTGCCATCTAAAATTCACCAAACGTGCAGTCAAGATGCACTAATCCTAATTGGTGACAGGAATGCAAAAGTTGGAAACATTCACCAAACGTGCAGTCAAGATGCACTAATCCTAATTGGTGACAGGAATGCAAAAGTTGGAAACAAGGAGGAGTGGGAGCCAGAAAGTGTGGATTTGGTGACAGAAACAAGGCCAGAAATCATAGTATTGGATTTTGTCCATTCAATGATCTATTCAATGCAAACACCTTTTCTAAAAAGAACAAAACAAACCACTAATGGTGGCTTTACACATGGACCTCACCTGAGACAACTGCACAGGAATCAGAGTGACTGAATCCGTGAAAGGAATCATTTGAGAAGCTCAGTATCAAGAGTCAAAATCAGGCCCAGGTACCGACTATGGAAAGGAGCATTAATTTATCAACTGCAAATTCAAATTGAGTCTGAAGAAAATTAAAACATGTCCACAAGAACCAAAATTCATCCTTGAGTCTATCTCACCTGAATTTAAAAATAATCTTAAGAAAAGGTTTTTATACACCAATGTTCATAGCAGCATTATTCACCATAACAAGGAAATAAAACAGCCCAAATGTCCAACCCCAATGGAATGGATTGAGAAATTATGGTACATTCACACCATGGATTACTACCAGCACAGAGGAGCAGTGATTTTGTAAATTACTACCTAAAGTGGGATTGACCGGGGAGCATTAAGCTGAACGAACTCAGTCCCATGCGGGCAAATATTTGTATAGAACCATTATTATAGAACGTGTATGAGGATCCAAGGGGTGGGAGGGGAGCAGAGGGGTGAGAATGGGTGGGGAAAGGGGAAAGTTAATCATGGGGTTGCACAACTTGGGGGGTGGAGAGAGGGGTGGGTGAGGGAAATGGGAAAGATCTGTTGTGGAGAATAATGTATATGAACTTTGTAAGCAAACCAGTATAAAATAGAAAATTTTCTTTCAAATTGAAAAACAACTTTATATATATATTAAAAAAAAGACTAGGTTTAAGACATCGAACTCCAATGATCAAAGACCCTACGGGCTGTAGGATGACATCCTACACGTAGGATACATCCATGACGAGACCAAAAGTTATTACAAAGACAGAGGAGAAAGAGAAAACCGAAATGGATGTTAGAAATTAAGAAAGGTGTATGTCAGGGTTGTATCCTTTCTCCATATCTATTCTATCTGTATGCTGAGCAAAACATTTGAGAAGCTGGTTTCTATGAAGGAGGATGTGACATCAGGATAGGAGGAAGACTTGTCAACAACCTGCACTATGCAGGTGACACAAACTAGCTTGATGAAAGTGAGTAGGACTTGAAGCATTTGTTGCAAAAGATCAAAGACTTTTATTCAATATGAATTACATCTCAACTTCCAGAAGACAAAAATCCTTATTGCTGGACCAATAGACAATATCATAATAGATGGCGATAAGATTGAAATTGTCGACAAATTCATCTTACTTGGACCCACAATCAACACACTTGGTACTAGCAGTCAGACATTCAGGAGGCATATTGCATTGGGCAAGTGTGCAGTCAAGTACCTCTCCAAATTACCGAGGAGCAATGATGTCAGCTTGAAGACTAACATGTGCCTGATTTAGGCCATGGTCTTTTCAATCACTTGCTATGCATCGGAGGGCTCAACAATGAATAAGGATGACAAAAGAATTGCTCTCTTTGAGCTATGACGTTGGAGAAAAGTACTGAATATCTCATAAATTGCCAAAAGAACAATTATGCCTTAGAGTAAGTGCGTCCGGAGTGCTCCTTAGAGGCAAAGATGATTAAGCTTCATCACACATACTTTGGGAATGTTGCTAGGAGAGTATATTCCTTGGAAAGGGATATCATGCTTGGAATGGTAGAAGGTTGGTGAAAAAGAGGAAGATCCTCAAATAGATGGAGTGACACAGTGATTGCAGCAATGGACTCATGTGTCAGAGATGATGAGAACGGTACAGGATAGGACAGAGTTCATGTCTGTATGTCTGTTGTTCATACAGTTGTTGTGAGTTGTACTGGGCTTGACAGCACCTAATAACAAGAAGAGGTCAGTCTTTTCTGGATGCCAAACCAAAAACCAAACCCACTGCCATGACTCACAACGACTTTCTATCAGTTTTCAGAGCCTATAAATCTTAACAAGAACAGAATATTTCATCTTTGTCCCCATGAATTTATACTGGTATACCCAAATTTACAAACAAGATCCATTCCTACATGTGTCGTGCAGTCGAATTTGTGAGTAAGTTGGAACGAGTACATGCATATAGTGCCTCTTTAGTTGTGCTTCAGGTCAAGAAAAGGCTCAAAGCCTTTTCAATGATATAAAAGCTGCAAAAGAAAGTGATCATGGTGCAGAATTTGTAAAGAATAGGGGCTCGTTCAATTGTTTGAAGCTTGTCTGCTGGACGTGTGTAACCCAGGAGAGGCTTGCTTTCTGCCCGTGTGCTAATCACTGTGCTGATTGGTTTATTCTCAACAATAAGGAGAGATATACAAGGTGGTGGTGGTTGTTACATATTGTTGAGTCAGAATGAACTCCTAGCCGACCCTCCAGCAGACTTTCAGAAGCAGTTAATTGTATAGGAGGAGATTGCCCATCTTTTTTTCAATGGAGTAGTGCAACCTGAGGAGTGGTTGAAATTTGCAGCGGCTTTCCAATCATAGCCATTCTGCTTCACCCAGGTCTGTAATGATTTCCTACCCTGCTAACAGCCATGTCATTTGTACCCAGCCCTACTTTCAATCTGCCAGTACTTTCTTTAGTGGAATAGTTGAAATTCCTTAGATTAGGAGGCTGTGGAATTACGTAACACTGCAGTTATTCCTGGTACTGCAATGCCGGCTCAGCCATTCTCTGGGAACTCATCCTGCCCCCTCATACATATCAGCTTTGCTCCTGGGGAGCCTACGTGAGCAGAAATCCAAGATAATGGCCAAACACTTATTTCAGGACATTCCCTGTGCCAAAGTCTCTTGAGTAGATTCTGCTTAAAATGCCTCTTCTCTGTCTGGGACAATGGAAATATTATGGTAAGTGTGAGATTCAGTATTTTTCAGTATTAACATGAACTGATTATAGCTAATAAACAGAATTAACCAAATAAACCATGCATTGGTCTGTTGCCCCTCATTTCTTAAAAATTGCTACAATTTTGTAAGAAAGACATCAAAGATTCCCCCCATTCTTCCCTAGAACAAGATATTATATCAAACATCTAATATTTACATTTTTCTTGGCAATGCTTAAGAGTTCCTTGGGTTTAAAATGTACTGATATTTCAACATCAAGAAAATAAAAATCCTCGCCATGGGGTCAATAAACAACAAATAAAATCAGTTGGATTTCTCTACAGTGACAAGGAGAACACAGAGCTGGAGCTAAGAAAATCAATATCCTTCACAAAAGCTAATCACAAGATTAAATATATGGGAGTAAATCTAAACAGAAGCACAAAGGATCTATTCAAGGAAAATTACAAATCATTACTACAAGAAACAAAAAGAGACCATGAGAATTAGAAGACTATCCCTTGCTCATGGATAGGAAGACTCAATATTGTGAAAATGGCAATACTACCAAAGGTAATTTACATGTTCAGTGCAATCCCAATACAAATCCCATTCTTCAACGAGATGGAAAAGGCAATCTCCAGTTTTATTTGGAATGGAAAGAAGCCCTGAATAAGCAAAACACTCCTTAAAAATAGAAACAAGGTAGGAAGCATCTCACTCCCTGATTTAAAATCCTACTACACTGCCATGGTGGTCAAGACAGTGTGGTACTGGTACAATGACAGACACAGAGATCAATGGAATAGAATTGAGAACCCAGAAATCAGTCCATCTACCTATGGTCAACTGATTTTTGACAAGGAGATGAAATCAGTTGAGTGGGGAAATGACAGCCTTTTTAACAAATAGTGTTGACAAAATTGGAAAACTATCTGCAGAAAACTCAAGCAAGATCCACACCTCACTCCATACGCAAAAACCAACTCAAGGTGGATGATGGACCTAGGACTAAAACTAAGGACTATAAACTTCATTAAAGAAAAGTGTGAATAACTCTAGAAGTCCTAATCCATAACATAAACAGTCTTCCAAGCATCCTGAAAAATCTACAACCAGGAGAGGATAAAATAGATTAATGGGACCTTCTAAGAATCAAATCCCTATGCACATACAAAAACTTCTCCAACAGGGTAAAAAGGAAGCCACAGACTGGGAAAAAATATTTGGTAACAACATGTCAAATAAGGGATTTATATCTAGAATTTACAAAATACCTGAGCACCACAAGAAGATAAAGGTAAATAACCCAATTGAAAAATGTGCACAGGATATGAACAGACACTTCACCAAAGAAGACATTCAGATGGCCAATAAACACATGAAGAAATATTCAAAATCCCTAGCTTTAAGAAAGATGCAAATCAAAACAACTATATGATATCATCTCACTGCAGTAAGAATAGCAAAATTTAACAGAACAGCAAACAACAAATGCTGACGAGGTTGTGGAGAAACTGGAGCCCTTACATATTGCTGGTGGGAGTGTAAAATGGTGCAACCACTATGAAGGCAGTATGGCACTTTCTCAAAAAGTTGCAAATAGAAATACCATTTGATCCAGCAATTCCACTCCTGGGAACATGCCCCAAAGAAACCATAACCACTACCCAAGCAGATATATGCACACCCATGTTAATCGTGGCTTTGTTCATAATACCAAAGAGTTGGAAACAACCTAAGTGCCCATCAAAAAATGAATGGATGGAGAAGCTGTGGTATATTCACACAATGGAATGCTACACTGCATTGAAAAACAAGGAACTCATGTAATATTATTCAGAATGGGTGACCCTGGAGGACATTATGCTGAGTGAAATATCTCAGTCACAAAAGGACAAATACTGCATGGTGCCATTGTTGTAAAACAGGACTGACATTGGGATTGGGGGAAGACTGAGAAAGGTGGAATAAATTATATATACTGCATTGAAACAGATGAAGGAGAGAACTGTTTTAAAGAGATAGATGATTAGGTATTATGGTCATGACAGGAGTCCAGAACAAAGGCTGCACAGCGGAGAGGACTTGGGGGGAGGGATAGTATAACAATGAAAGAATTTTACTTCTCAAAGAGAAAAGCTAACTGGGGGAGGGGGGTGGGAGGAGAGTTTGGGCAGGGAGAAAAGTACAACAATGGATGAATCTGAATCCAAAGTCTCTGTAATCTTTCATTAAAATTAATAATAAAAAAGAAAAAAAAGATGGAGAAGAGATTTAAATTGTCAACAATTTAACCTTATTTGCATCCACAATCAATACCCGTGGTACCAGCAGACAAGAAACCAAATGAGATGTTACATTGGGAAAATCGATTGTCAAGGACCTCTCAAAAATGCTAGAGAGCAACAGAATCAGTCTAAATACACCTGGTTCATCCAAGCTATGTTTTTTTCCCCCAATTAATTTTTAAGCGTCTTAAAGTTGGACAATGACTAAGAATGATTGATGAGGAATTGATTCCTTTCAATTACGGTGTTAGAGAAGGATGGTGAATATCCCATTCAATGCTAAAAGAACAAATATGTCTTAAAGAAAATGCAACCAGGGTGCTCTTTGAAGACAAGGATGGTGAAGCTTTATCTCCCATACTGTGAGCATGTTGTTTAAAAGGGGCCAGTCCTTGGATAAACACATCATACTTGGAAAGGTGGAGGGGCAGCAAAAGTGAGGAAGACCCTCAACAAGATAGATTGACACAGTGACTATAACAATGAGCTCAAGTATATCAGAGATGACAGAGAGGATAGGACAAGGTTTATTTCCATTGTTCACAGGGTGGCTCTCATCCTAATGCTTGCTCAATGATCCCTTTGTGGGAACACTTTCAGAGGGCCATACCCTCTGGGTGTTTTTTCTAGGCTATATCTATCCAGCATTTGACTCAAAACTGCAAAAAACTCATTCCTAAGTTGAAAAAGACTCATAGCTGATGCTCCCATAGGTTTTCAGAAGCTGTCAGTGCACAAATGTAAATTCTTCCTCTTGGAGAGGGTGAAATCAAATTTCTCCTTGGAAGCTAGGACTTTGAGGCTCCATCTCACATACTTTGGGCACATGGCAGGGAGGGACCAGTCCTTGGAGAAGTACATCATGCTTAAAAGGGAGAAGGGACCCTGCAGGAGCAGAAGATCCTGGATGAGATGGATTGACATGGTAACTGGGACAATGGGGTTAAGTGTGTCAGAGTCAGTGAGACTGGCTCAGGATAAGGCAGGTTCAGACCTATAATACATAGAGTCACTCTGAGTTGCGGGTGACTCAACAGCACATAACAACAACAACAAATGCACAGAAGATTGGCCATCTTTCTCCTGATAAGCCTATGGTGACCTTGAATTATTAGAGAAGCCCTGTCTGGGTTGACAGCACAACTGCCTAAAGATTATGCCACCAGAGCTCTACAGCAGGGAAGGAAAGCAACAGATTGGTTCAGCCAACTACCAGAGAGACTCAATTAAAATATCCCTTTTAATTAAAATCCTTGCTTCTCATTAAAATCCTCATGTCTCAATTAAAATCCTCTTTTAATATAGTTGGCAAAGCACTAGAACAAATTTTATTTATATTCAAACAGACTCTATTGCTTACTACCTACTATAAACATGTCTTAAATTTAACCTATAAATTGACACTATAGGTCAGAGAAGAACTACCTAATCTCCCATCAAGGGGCTGGTGAGCACCAACACCCAACTCAGTTAAGCAGCTGAGCACTTAACCAGTGTGCCACCAGAGTTCCTAAACTGTATAAAGGAAAGTAATGTTCTATTTCCCTAAGACCAATCAAACCCCACCATCTGCTTGTACCTTAAAAGTGCTATAAACATGAGCTCGCTTCATTGTTTATACTTTTAAAATTAGGTTTATGCTTTCAAAAACTCCAGAGACCATTCCACTTACAGCTTTCTGTGCTTTATATGACATTGCTCTTTCTCTTTTACAGCAATAAGATAAAGACTTTGTCTTCCTTTCTCCTCTTCAACCATTATCCTGAACCCCTGGGAAGAAAGAACTCTATCTGCAGTAGACTGGACGATGCCTTCCCTTCTCCCTAAGGAGACCACACATTTCTGCCACGGCCTTGTGATTTATGGTTTTGCCTAGTAGGTAAAGTCACAAAGGTTCGGTCACTTGACTTGCTTGGAATAGTGGCATGTGAGCTACAGTGACACTTCGCCAATATGCAGCAAGAATTTTAAGAGGCAGTTAAATGGTCCAGGACATAGCTCCCTGATGATACCAGTGTTGCTTTATTTTGTTTTTTCTCTGCCATAATCCAAACAGAGGCTCCTCCTTAGCCCAAGTCCTGGAATTGAGCAGACATTGAGAAAAGCCAGTCAACCAGCAGCCACTAAAATGCAATGGAATTGAGAAATAGAGATGTGTTATTGAAATCCACTGAGATTTTAGGGTCAGTTGTTACCACAGCAAAACTGACTAATAAAAGACCAAATCGTGAATAACAAAGAGAAAATATATAAAAATTATGCAAGAGTCACAATTCCCAGTCACCTTTATTTATAAAATGTATATTAAATAAATTATTTCAATATATATAAACATAGCAATATTATCTATATAAATAGAAAACTCCCATATACAAAATTTTCTTTAAAAAACTATATTATGCAATGTTGACCATAAAAACTTTAAACCCATTATCATCGAGTCAGTTCTGACTCATATCCACCATCTATTAGGTTTCTAAAGCTGTACATCTTTACAGAAGACTGTCCATCTTCCTCCTGAGGAGCAGCTGGTGGATTTGAACTACTGACCTCTTAGCAGCCTTATACATTACACTCTATACCACCACTGCTCCTTATAGAAGCTTTAAGTACCTTAAATCACAAGCTCAATGTAGTTTCTTTTATAGTAGTCTAATAAAAATAGTTAACTGTCAACTGTTGATTAAACAATCAACAGCATTTAAGTCAGTTAAAGTGCTAAAATGTAGCGTACAATAAGTGTCCAAAATGAAGTCCTCTTCATTTAACACAAGTTATATAAAAACATTTAAAAGGCTTTGAAACATAACAAACAAACAAACAAACCAAAAAACCTCAAACTAAACACCATTCTTTGAAAGGATAGCTATATGGTGGAAAAGTCCTAAATAATTCCCAACTCCTGATTTCCACTTCTTATGTGCCTTAATGTCGGTCACAGAAAAGTTCTCCACATGCCCACACAGCATTTTCTCAGGTATTTCTTCTTTTTTGCTTAGATGAGGGTGGTTTCAGTTTGAGTACAGAACACACAGTCGAAAACATGCTATATACAAAAGGTGCTATTGTGTTTAAATAAAAACAAAAATAAACCAACAAAACAAAACAAAACAAAACCCCTCCACATGTAATTAGTTGTACCATTTGTTACATTCCAAAGTGACTAATGGCAGTTCCAAAACTAGAATGCCAATAGTGATTGACAAGTTCAATAAAGAGCTCTCTTTGAACCCACAGGGTCTCCAGGGCCCAAAGTACTGATTGGTCATATAGTCTGTTCTCTTCAAAGTTCTTGGTCACAGGGCAACACAACACCTGCAGTAGCTGGAAACTCCAGGGGTGCTTCCTTCATGCAACATTAAGAGGAGAGTTTTCCTTCCCATTTTGATGTCCTCCTGCCTTCCTACATTTGTACAGAGATATGAACAGAACGATGACGAAGATGATGACCAGAACCACCACTGCTCCAATGACGTAGGCCAAGCCTGAAAAAAAAAAGGTGTCAAGTCAAGTTAGAGGGGGAGCTCCAACCCCATCTAAAGGCTAACAGACCTGAGGACACAACCCCAAATTACACCATCAGTTTTTGCGTAATTTGAAATTTCTTTCCCTCACTTTCTACTACAGTTAAATTAGGAAAGAACTGGTCAAAACCTGTATGTTTTAGGGTAACTGACAATGGCTAAAGCATTCAAAAGGTTAGTGAATGTTCACCGTCTAGAAAAGATACAAGCAAGAACAATTGTTGGAAATAGGTGGTTAAAATGATGAGTTTGGCAGCAATGATCATTGTAGAATTACAAATGATAGCTAGAGGTACAATGCGCTGCCAGAATTCAGGCTGATAAGGACATGGTAACTGACTGGGGCAACCGGAAGCCTTGGAGATGGAGGTGGGCATCTCTGGATGGTGCAAACAGTGAATATACTCAAGGGCTGACCAAAAGGCTGGAGGTGTTGAGTCCACTCAAAGCTGTTTGAGAAGAAAGCACTGGTGGTAGACTACTTCCCAAATCAGGTATTGCTAATCCTATTCTATTCTGATAAGCAAGGGGCTACCATGAGCCGAGTCAACACAATGATAAATGGTGGAGGTTGGTGGGATGGATGTGGCATGTGAAATAGCTCTTGAAGGATAACGTTTCCACGCCAACAGAGAGGAGGTGAGGGAGCAGAGGCCTGGTGGGCACAGACGCAGCAGATCTGGAGCTGGGCTTTAGGAATATTAATCTGAAGACAATGGGGGAACAGCCTGGAGGGGTGGAAGGCTAGGACTAGGGGGAAGGAGAGCTTTTTGTAATGTTAATAAATAGGAAAGCATTATATTTTTTTTTAAGTCTTTAAAATTTTAAATCTTGTTTTCACAAGGAGTTAAGTAAAAATCACTGTTCTCTGACTCTCTTCCCTTAGTTCTCATCTTTTGGAAGCTGATTCAGAGACTCTCAGCCACGTGCACATGTCAGGCTGCCCACTGCCCAGTCCTCCCCCAGTGCGCCTGTGTCTGTGTGTGCGCACACTGGGCTACCCACTGCCCAGTCCTCCCCCAGTGCGCCTGTGTC
>NW_006399770.1:4260645-4320288 GCF_000299155.1 Elephantulus edwardii
GCAGGCACATCCATATGGTCACGTGCACACAAATGCACTTGAATATATTCGATATACTGAGTCTCTTCCCTCAAGGACTTAAACTTTATATCCTCTATGCTCTGGAGCCCTGTTGAAGCAACAGGTAAAGCCTTTCACTGCTAACCAAGAGGTGGATGGTTCAAACCCTCCAGCTACTCTAGGGGGGAAAGATCTCTCATGAAGATTTTGACCTAGGAAACTCTATGGAGTAGTCCTACTATTTTCCACTGTGTCACTATGGGTCAGAACAGACTCAACAACAACAATACCCGTTATGAGTGCTCATAAATATCTTTTGGGGCTACTGCTGGTCCAAAAGTACTTACCAGAATTTGGGCCTCGAAAAAAGCCTGAGAAATCTGTGATTTTGATGTTTAAATACTAAGCCCATACTACGTGTCCAGTCAAGAAAACATTTGGATTTACTAAGGAGCAATAGAAATACATTTCTAAATGCCTGAAGTGATTTTCCCCCCTCTGAATACTTTATGAACAAAGGGTCATCTGGGTCTGAGGACCGAGCTGGCCCTCTAGGGGCATCCACACTGAACCACTCACCTCTGATACGGTCTTTTCCATGGTTAGTGCACAGAATGAGGCTCTCTGGGCTCTTCTGATTTTCTTTTCGGGAGGCAATCACAGCCTCGACATTGAAACAGTAGTCCTCTCCTTTATCCACATCAACCAAAAACTCATTTGTTTCTGTCTTGTTTGTTTTCTGTTAAAAAAAGAGAGTTCTTAATTCATCTGGGTTCAGAAGGAACCCTTTCACCTTTACTGAGATGCTGAGGAAGTTGCTACTACTAGTGCTAACCCAACGTCGTGCCTCTTTGGCAATCTGAATCCACCAGTGACTTTGACGGAAAGGATCTACAATCTCCTCATGTGAAATTTAGAGCCTCGGAAACCTACCAGAGGGTCACCTAGGAGCAGGCTCCCATTTGAGTCTGAGGGTTTTGTCTTTTCTAAAATTTTTTTAAGGAGGTAAAAATTGTAGCTCCAAACCATGTAAAAATGAATAAGCCTGGTGTTAAGACTGAAGGGACTTGGCTGATCCATCCTCTTGATCATTGGTAAGGATGTCTTTTTAAGACTAAGGATATCCAATTGAGGCACATCCAATCCACTGTAGGCCTTGAGAAAGTATTCTTAGTAAAAGGGGAGAAAATAAGGAAGAAATATTGTTTATTTCAACATTTTTTGTTAAAATAAAAACAAACTATCTCTGAAATCCTTAGTAGAAGAAAGATCCAAGTAACATAAGAAATTGTGGACATGTGAAGGAATCCTGGTGACTCAGTGGTTAAGCATTTAGCTTCCAACTAAAGATTGGTGGTTTGAACCCCCAGTAACTCCCTGCGACAAAGGTCTGACAATCGGTTCTTATAAAGATTACTTCGAAAAGTATCCCTTCAGGTAGGCCAACTCTGTCAGCTGGGGTTGTTATGAGTTTTTAGCTAAGATCTGGGTAGCCCTCAGTGTAGGAACCTGGTCTCTGAGGAGACTGTCCAAAGTCACAAAGCTGTTCAGAGTCACAGGCAGAACTGGGATCTGTTGCCTGACTCCACACCCAACAGACACACTCCCACACCCCCCCTCCACCAGCCCCCATGCTGGTATTTCTGAACTGGGAAGGTGGGGTAGTGAAAAATCAGGGAGCTGTAATTCAAAACAAAACAAAACAAAACAAAAACCTCACCTTTCCTGTACTTGAAGATTTCCAGAAATAAAGAATATAACTTAAGTCTTTGCCATAAACATCCCGGAGGCTTAGGAATGTGCCATTTGCTCTGACTAAGGTAGGTGTAGGTCGTACTGTTATACGCAGTTTTGTCCCAACTTGTTCAAAACTCTGAATTTCTGGCTGTCCAAGAAGTGCTGAAACAGAAAGGACAAGTCGGGTTGTAACTAAAGAATTCATTCAGAGAAAATCCCCTTTAGTTATAACAACTTAGTTGTCTTTCATGAAACACTTGCTTTGAAAGAAGACTCCCTGGTCTGCTGCAGCACTGTGCAATGAAAGCAGAACCACAGACATCATTTCAGGCTTTCTAGTCATAACTAGTGGCTCTGGCGAGACAGACAGACAAGCAATCTCCTCCCACATGATTTATAATGTCTCAAGGCTGCTGGAGGGTCAGCTGTAAGTCAGTTCCAACTTGACTGTAATGAGTTTAAGAATTTTTCTGAGTAGCTACATGAAAAAATTGTGATGACAAAGAGTGCTTAGTGTTAGGCTGCTAAAGAAAAGGTCAGTGGTTTGAATCCATCAGCTGCTCCATGAGGGACAGTCTCCTTCTGTAAAGATTTCTAGTCTCAGAAGCCCAAAGGGGTGAGGGGATGACAATATGAGTTGGAGATACCGAGCAGTGAGTTTTTGGTTAGCAGATACATTTGAAAGTGTTAAAAAAGGTAAAGTTAATTTTAATACTATATCTAAATATAGTTATATTATAGATATATTTTTGAATGTGGGAGTGGCATCCACTCCCTAAACAACCTGCCCCTAGAACCTCTATGAACTTTGATAAATGACAATAGTTACAGAAAGGCTTCAGGCCTTCCCCCCACCCCCCTTTTTGTTGTTGTTGTTGTTTCAGGCCTTTTGTTCATAGGATCATTGATTCCGTGCTCAACTTGAAAGCAAGCAACAACAAGAACAATACATGTTAGGTATAAATATATCTGGATATAACTAAATAGATCTGAAATATCATTTTAACAAGTTACATAAAACTCTTTTCAGATCTTAAGATTCCTGGGAACCCAGTATGTGTCTTATGCTGGCAGCATCAGCTATACTTCCTGTTTGACACATGCATGTAGTTATGGCTACTGTGTTGAACAGCACAGTTTATAGAGTCCACAGATTAGGCAAAATAAATTAGGGGATATGGGAAGCCCACAGAATGTTTTTGCTATGTCACAGAAATGGTTTTAACCATTGGATCTCTGCCATAGCTCAATTATTTCAGGCATTTTGGTTAAAGACATGAAAACAAATTGCTATCATTTAACACCAGTCATCTATAAGCCTGGGAGCTCTGGTGGTATAGTCTGTGGGAAGTTGCACAGCTAACCCAAAGGCCATGCCTCTCTGGCAGTTCAAGTCCACCAGTGGGAAAAAGATGGGCAGTGTCCCTCGATGTAATCTGTAGCTCTGAAAAACCCACTGGAGGGTCAGCTACGCTTTGGTTCTGACTCAACAGCACTGAAAGAGGGAGAGATACAAATCATAGGACAAAGTGTGTGCAGACGTTTGCAGTGCTGGATCACCGCGCTGGCCTGTCTGTGCCTACTTACTAATCTGTAGTGAACCATTTCACTTTCTTTTACATCAGACAGTCTGCTGCTATGTACAGCTGGCACCAGTGTCTCTCCCAAACCCCACTGCATCTTCTTACAGAAGAAAAGCTTCTTTTCAAATTTGCAATCTCTGGCAGGGATAGAATAGCCAATAAGCATGGGCTTAATAATATGAAACGAACACTTGTCCATGCTTTTCACCGTAGCTGTGAAACTGTTCACTCCTGATGAGCAAAGCACCAATAAATTTGTGCTTACTTTGTTTATTGGACAATCTGCCCTTATATGTATGTGCACGCACACAAGGTGAACAGACATATAGTAGAGTAGAACTCTACTTTGCACTATTACATTTTATATTCCTTTTTCACAAAGAGAACTGGCCTTAAAAAAGTCAAGTACTGTAAGGAAAAAAATGAGATGTGATCAATCACAGGCAGAAAGAGCATGATCCTGTAGGTGCTGGAGAAGGCTGCCCAGGGGTCCCCCCCAGGACAGTGAGCCCTACATGGGAAACACCAGAGGAGTCAGGAAGAGGCTCTTCCACACGAGCTCGTGGGAGGCAGCCACACACATCTGGGGTAAAACTGCTCCTTATTTTGAGCCACTAATAAAAGTAAATGGAGCTCTTGTGACCTCGTGTTAAGATGCTGCCCTGCCACTCTGAAGGCACACAGTTCAAATCCACCAGCTGCTCAGCAGTAAAATGACAGGCAATCTCCTCCTGTGTGCTTAACTGCCTCTGAAAACGCACCAGAACGTCAGCAATGGATTGGTTCCGATGGCAAACAATAACCGTAAAAGAGAAATTGATGAAGTTGTCTCTATCTTGTCTCTTCTCCCTGTCCACTTCCAGAAATGCCATCCTTTCTCATGGAATAGCCAGAGAGGTAAACTGAGAAACACCAACAACACAACACTTTCATTCTCACCTCTCTCTCATTGCGGTCAAGCTAGAATTAACTTGTAACTGACCCTCCACTGGGTCTTGAGGGTGTAACTCGCATGGGAGGAGATTATCCCCTTTCCTTCTGAGAAGCCACTGGACAATACAAAGCACCTGAAGCAAGGTCTTTGAGTTGGTAGCACAATTCTCAACAGATTATGCTCCCAGAGTTCCAAACAGCAGGCTTTAAAAGAGAAGCCAGGCTCACTTGTTCTCAATGTGCCACATGCTTATTTAAAATACTTGGCTGAGAATCACAGATGCCCATGAAAAGTTTTTGTTAACTCCCTTCTTGGAAAGAACTCTTTGCATTCTTTTGTTAGATCAAACAATAAATTTACTGGGGTATGGGGTGCAGAAAAAAGCATTCACATCTTACATACCACATTACGAGGTGGCTGACAGCGGGCAAGTACGGCCATATCCGAGGACTCAATCATGGTGGATGGACTAAGACAGGTCAGCACCCTGATTATTAGAAGGAAACTATATGGACCTTCCCTGAGCTTAGGTCCTGAAACTTGGACTTCTGGTTCAAAGATGGGATAGATAATTCAGGACATGTGACACACAGAGAGGACAAGATGAAATCCCACCTTCGTAGATATTTTTCCCCTCCTAGCCAGTCACTAGGGGATCTGTGACAGACCAGGAGAGAAAGCTGCTTGATGACATCACTATCAACTCTGAATTCCTGTCCTGAGCAATTCCTACCACAGCTAGAGTGAGTGAACAGGACTGTGGCACTTACCAGTTTCTGAAAGTAGAAACTGTGTTTTATGTAGAAATTTTTAAAAAATTTATTGGCTGAAGTAGCAGCAGCTCACCAAAATATTAAGAAGTTTCTATGCTTGTGGCTTAGTGTGTAGGAAGCCCAAAGGCCCTGCTTCTCTGGCGGTTTGAATCTACTAGTTGGCTCAGAGGGGGAAAGATTGGCAATCTCCTCCTGTGCAATTTACAGCCTCTGAGAACCCAGTGGTGGGTTAACTAATGAGTCAGCTCCAACCTGATGGCAGTGAGTTTTGAACCAGCAAGGAGTCTTGGTGGTGCAGTGACTAGGTATGGAAAGGCCAAAGGTTCAACTCCACCAGCTACTCCAAGAGATGAAGATGAGGTTGTCTGGCTTCCATAAAGATTTCCAGCTTAGGTGTACTCTGTCCTATCAGGTTGATGAGCCTGAACTGTGTCCATGGCAATGAGCTTAACAAGAATTAAAGGCTATTACAGTCATTTCTCTTGCTACTTACTCTCTACATAAGGGGTGAATTCTGGAGAGTTTGTAAACGGAGGTTCCCCAAAAGGAGTGGAGGCTTGCCCACTCCCCGCTGGGTAGGCGAGAACTCTCGCTGTGTATGTCAGTCTCACGTTCTTCACAATCTCATCGGTGAGGTCACACTCGGTTGCTGTTCTTCTGAAACATTTGTTTTTCCAATCTCCGAATTTGGTGCTAAAGAAAGGGAGAGAGAAAGAAACGGGAGGTTATGACTTGCATCCACCAGGATGAACTGCCTTCTGGTTGTGGCATTGTGTTAATACAGCATCAATCATGGCTAATCTCAATGAGGCACTTGAGATGCGGCCTGAGTCTTCATACACCCAGCAGTGGCTCTGGAAACAGCCCTGCTTTTACACCAAAGGTAACTGAGGCAAATTGAGAGGAGCTAACACTCTAAGTGACACAACTGGATTTCTCATGAATCAACAATTTAACATTTGAGTTTGGCCTCTGAACTCAGTTTTAATGCCTACTAATGTGCAGCCTTGTTGGGAAAGAGCATAGTTGTTATTAAGTGCTATAAAGTGGATCCAAACTCATAGCAACCCTATAAAACAGACCAGAACTGCCCCCATAGGGTCCCTAAAGGCTATAATCTCTACTGAAACAGACTGTCACATTTTTTCTCTTGCAGAGCAGCTAGTGGATTTGAACTATCACCCTTTCAGTTAGCAGTTAGGTTCTTAATTACTGAGCCATCAGGGTTCCTTCCAACATATTCTATTTATTTCGTTCTCTCATCACCATTACTAGTGTGGCTATTCATCTGCTACTGAATCTCTTATATGCCAATTAGTGCACAGGGTTCTTGCACATGTTTCACAGGATGCAACTTTTTTGAAAAGGTATCAGAATAGGATCTTTTTTACAGATGTGAATACAGGAGCTCACAGAGTCCCAGGCAACTCACACAAAGTCACATAGTAAATGAAGAGCTGAGTCAGGTCTGTCTGCCTCCTTTTGATCCATGTGTCCTCCCCTTCACCCTCCACTTTTACAAGATGCAAAGACGTCGTGACCAAGCTTACAGAACAAGAACACAGAGTACTTGTTTAACAAGGTCTGATAGATTAAGAAGTTGAATGACAAATCTTTGTTTTCTAAGCTATAACTGAAGAAACAAAGATTTTGAGAACTCTAAATAGAAATGTTCCCAAACAATCTAGAGACAAGCACGTGAAGTGACAGCTGCACCATTCTTCCCTTCAGTACCATCTACAGCCAGGACTATTCTCATTGTTCAAAGCTGAGTTCCCTCCTCACCTCCCCGGGAACCTCTCAGGATCACTGAGATCTCAGGATTCACCTTTCCCTCCTCCGTCCCCAGGACCATCTCATTGAATTTTCATGTGAACATAGGCTGTTTCATGCTGGGTGGCTATGCCCTGTGTCTCTGGTTAAGCAGCAGGACTTTGCACACATGCTGGTCCTGCTCTATATCAAATGATCTGAATGTACACATTTAATTAATTAACTGAGGGATGGAGAAGGCAAGCCCTCATATGGATTCAATTGTTTAAATCCATGCATAAAAGCCATAATGTGCATTTGAAAAATCTTCACTAAATAACTGGAATAGTTGCTTTTGTTGATTTCCGTAAGTTGAGAATGATTCATAGTGACCCTATGAACAAAAGATGTGAAGTCTTTCTATAACTATTGTCGTTTCTCAAAGTTCATAGGAAGTGGATTGGTTTGACTCTGGAAGACTGTGAATTGGAATAGAAGAGTTTGGATAAACCCACTCCTTGTCCTAAAATTCACAAACTAGGATAAATACAGAAACATTTGCTTGTTTTACTTTGTCTAAGAGAAAAGTAGAGAGTCTGTCTTATTCCAGAATAACCAAAATGTATTGCTAACAAATATATAACTCTCGCTTCAAAAAAGAATGAGTGTGTGATGACGGGGCTCCCCCCTCCCCTGTCTGAGTGACTGTGGGAAGTCACTCAAATAGCAGGAACATTTGCACACTCCAGCTGAGAGAGGGCGGCTGGTGTCTTCCTGCTCACACACACAGGAATCACACATTTTATGCCAAAATTTAGCACAAAGATTTGGAAGCCCAAAAAGAAAAGTGCTACCTGAATTACCAAAACATGCCAACAGAATACAGACAGTCCCAGGAACTTAATAGAGTGAATTTGAGACTTGAGAACTTTCCCATGGACTCTATATTATATACCAGGGGTAGTTCAGGGCTAAGCCTGGAGTCAAGAACCCTTTCCAACAGCTATTATTTAAAACTGTTTCCAGAATGGAGAAATGTAGTTAGAACTTCAATAAGGGGCACTGGGTAAGCAGTGGTGCCCCAGGGCTGAGGTCAGGCTGGGTAGTTCAGGCAGATGGACAGAGAAGAGGAGCAGCAGGTTAACATGATTGTTGGCAGGGAACACAGGGAAGACAGAAAACACAGGGTAGACGTCGGCTGGAAAAGCCTTTCCCTTTTCCTTCCAGGCACAGAGTCTCCCTCAGGGCCAGAAGGCAGCAGAAGCTACTTAGAAGGTGTGTGGGCTACTGAGGACCACAGTCCCAGACCTGCAGGCATGTCTTAGGACAACAGTCTCATCAGACAACAGTTTCTCAGCTCTAACGCGTGTGCTACAGTCCCTTTGAAGAAAGTAATCTCATTTATCTGTGGAGAGAAGGGTGGTCGAATCTGATGGGACTGTTCACAATTCCTCCTGCCTGGGGCTGATGGGCAGGGAACACAGGGACATGGATTCAGTCAGCAGGTGCATCTGTGCCCACGAATGGACCCCGAAGCTGCAGCTCTACATGCAGCTGGCTGCAGACGAGGGGCCACCCACATTAAACAAAAGCAGCTCTATAAAGTTCATGAACTAAGAGAAAACAAAATCCATACTTTTAAAAAAATCAGGTCAACCATAAATACATTTCCACATATACACCAAACTTAAGTCTGAATGCATTTAGGAAAGAAATGTTCTTCCTACAACCTTATTTCACTATTTCTTTATTTTGTAATATCCAGAAGGAAATGTCTTTATGGTAACTTTCAGCTCCATATTAGAGGAATTAACAACCAGTATATTATGAATGAACCAAGTTGACCATTAATTTAGGTTATGAAACTATTCTATCTTTATACACCCATAGGCTGAGCTATCTATCCACCTAAATATACACATACACATGTGTACACACACACAGACAATATTCTCTTCCATGTATAGCTTTGGTAATAGTTATCCTAAAGTTCCCTTTTAAAAACAAGGGCATCCACCTCAAACAAGCCACCCTGTACTTATAAACTGCTGTCCCACTGCTAGAAAAGGTTTGATATTAGTTAAAAACAGAGGCACGAACAAATTTCTGAAATCAGAAAAACCCTTTCATTTTAGTCAGTGATACTTTTGGTCTTTAATTAGTGTTAAAAGCATTTCTGTATCTGTTTTCCCCCATTTAAGAAAACTTTTACTAAGCTTTTAGAGCATTTAAAAAATAAATTTTGTGTAAAGAATATGGAGAAAACCATCAGGAATGCTATCCACACACCACTAATGTTTGTACAGGATGTACTGACTGACCAAGGCCTCAGAAGAGCTAGCAAAACAGGAGAAAGGACAGGCAGTCTTGGAGAAGTCAACCCACTACTGCCAAGTCGGAATCCACTCATAACTGACTCTCCATCAGGTTTTCTGAGGCCGTAAATCCCATGGGTGGAGAATGCCCATCGTTCTCCCCAGGAGTCCCTGGTAGATACGCAGGGTCAGCAGTGAGGTTAGCAGTGAAACTCCCCATGGACTCTCTACCAGAGCTCCCTTGACAACAGTGGGTGCAAACATGAGTCTCTCCTCCTGGCAGGGTGAATCACTAATTTGGCCTCTGCAGAGAGTACCTATGCAACTCAAGTTTGGTTCAGGGAGTCCACAGATTAATGAATCAAACGTAGCTGCAGGGCAAGGTATGTATCCAAATTCCTCTCCACCCCTCTGGCCTTACTAGGCTGCAGTCTAGACAGTTAGCAAAGGAAAAAGCATCCATGCTTAGATGAGGTTTGCTATTTTTGATGTAGAAATAAATGTATTGGGGCCTCTACCACTCGCCCCAAAAGCTTTGTCTTTCCTATCATTTCCAAACCAATTAAAACCCTACACCACCTTTAGATCTGAGAATGTTTCAGTCTTGACAGAATACTGAATTGGTCCGCAAATTGTCTCTTACCACCTGACAAACAATCTCATCCGTGATTTGGTTTTAAAGACATTTGTATTCATGACAGAAATGTAGAAACTATAAAATCTGTGATTCTTTTTTTTTTTTTTTTAAAAGCACCTAGCTTACCTTATCTGAACAGTGTAGAAATGTTTGATGGGTTTGGGTTCCCACTCCAAGATTGTCTTGAAATTAGTTGATTTCCAAGTTAAATTATATGGTACCAATATATCCGTAGCACCTTTAAACAACAGAGAAATTGCTACCAACACAAGCTCTTCTCAAGATGACTTCACTTTAATAGAATAAAACACCCTACCACCCTCCTGTCATCATAGCCTCTGACTTTCCCACCCCCACCCCCTAAAAGGAGCCTTCAAAAATTTTCTGGACCCGGAATTCTCTCACGCCAGATCCACTCCATAATTCACGGAAATCAGGCAGAAACCTTGAAAAACTTGCTGGAGACTGCAAATAAACTGGAGGAAAGTCCTGCTGTAATCTGACCTGACTTTACAGCCCAGCGACCACCTGAGTCCAGGGTGTACTTGCGTGCACAAGTCCAGGAGGTCACCTTTCCAAGGTGCAAATCATCAGGAAGGCCAGCACAGGTAGAAATTCACAAAACCTATGAGTGTAGAAGGAGTTAGGGCTGCATACAATGAGATAATGAAGTTGGACTTTCTTCATGTGTCTCTGCAAGTTTGTCTATACCGAAGTATCCCCAGAGATGGAGGTGGCGGTGCTGCTGTCACACTGTTCAGCATATTTGGTGAGGGTGCTTAATTTACTAAGGTAATTTTCCCCAGTATTGCCCAGTCCTTACACTGCTCAGGGAGATGAGGCACACACAGCGCCGCACCGGCTCCAAGCAATGAACATTTTGCAACACCAAGGCGCGATGCTCGTGAATGGAAACATAACTTCCAAACCGGGACGCGGCTCCGTGCAGGTGCGCCCCAGGACCCCTCCTCGAACATGCATTTCCAGACCTAAGCCGGTTGTCACGGGTTACCGGCACTCCTCACCCTGCGTTGGCAGCAAAATCTTGCACTGAGATAATTCTGGGTCTGGGCAATTCTTGAAGGCTCTTTCCCAAATCTAGAGCGGATCCAAACATGTCCTTATACAACACAACCGACTCTGGTGCGCGCTTTCCCAGAAGAACCAGGCAACCGCTAGAACCCGGAGCACCAACCACTCCTTCCAGCCTCGCGCGGTTCATTCAAACCGGGTTAGGTGAGCGCGCCCGGGTCAGGTGGGCACCGAGGCACCTTGAGACTCTCCAGGGAAATCGAGGATCTTGCTGACCCCAGGGCGAGCAATGCCTGCTGGCCGAGGGGATCAGTGAGCACTCACCTAGGGCTCCAGTCACCTGGGTGAAGACCCAGGCGAGCAGTAGGGCAGCAGAGGCCTTGGGGCGCGAGGAATGGAGTCCAGTGAGGGGCGTCATCTCCATGAACTGTTGGCGAAGCCGGGTGGATTGGCTGTGTCCCGAAGGCCGGGAAGTTTGAGCTGGAGGGCCCGTAAGTGGTTGAATGGAGCATAGGGGGAGCGGGGAACCCCGAGTCTGAGAGAGCCCTTGCGGTGCGTGCTATAAAGCCCGCGGGGGCGCCGGCTCAGGAGAGCCGGGGCCCTCGGCTCCCGCCCCCGCAGCCCTGTGTGACTCCCCGCCCCCGGCCCGGGTCATGCCGTCATGGTGGGCGGCCCCTGGCAAATCCACACCCCTTCCCCGCCTCCTCTCGGTAGGAAACTGCGAGACCCTGCAAGAGGTGACTCAAGGCTGATTCAGCTGCGCTAAGGCACTCAAAGCTGCCTGTTAGCTGCCGGCCACTCTGCTGTGCCAGCCGAGACCTCAGAGCCCCCAGATCCTCTAGCCCGCAGCTCCCCGCCCCTGGCCCACCCCCGCATCCCCCATCGTCTAGCCTGGATGGCTAGGGGGTCTTTAGGAAAGACAGATCTGCGATCAAAGTATTCCTCGAGTGAGAGGAGGGACATTGCGCATTTCTATTTGGAGAGAAAATGTTTTCAGGACTGGAGGGAACAGCAACGTTTACAAAGTGTAATAGAAAGTAGTACTGGACCGAAGAGCCGCTGGGGACCTTTCCAGGTGCTGGACTCTGTGCCCTCGAGGAGCTGAGTTCCCAGCAACGAGGTGTCAGGGAGCAGAGCGCTGGTCCAGCTGTAGTTTCATCTTCTACCCACAAAGACACTGAAGCCTGAACCTTACACCTCACAAGGTCCTTAGTGAGGGTCACATGGCACAAAGCTAGGGCAAATGCAGGTGTCTGCTATGGGCTAAGAGTGGCCCAAGGCCCACAGGTGCGAAGGTCAGGGGCGTGTGGCCTAAGTGGAACCCGTCCAGGCCTGGTGGTTTGCCCGTGGGACAATTCCAGGATGGCTTGTGTGGCGGTGGTTGCAGAGTGGACTTTTGCACATTGAAAAAGTCCATTTGCGGCTAAATTAGTTCCGCCTGTGTGTAGAGAAACCAAAAATGAAACGGAAAACATTTCATCAGAATGTGCATTTCCTCACATATAAGTTTAAGGGTTTTTGAACTCCTTCCTGGCTTCCTTGTCTGGGCTTGGCTGTGAAATTGCCAAGTATGAGAATGTTGCTAAATATTATTGAATGACTGTACTCACCCTGTCAAATTTCTGCCTTTACTTGGTTAATTATTACTCTGTAGTTGCTTGCAGGAGTCCCTGGGTGGCGCTTGGCTACTAGTCCAAAGCTTGGCAGTTCAAACCCACCACCCAAAGGCATTCCAGAGAACAGGTCTGAAGATCTGGTTCCAGAAGGTCACAACCTTGGTTAAAACTGTTGCCACTTTTGTTTGCAACTGCTTTGCTGTGCACACACAACGTTCTCTCGTAGGCAAGGCTGACGAAATCTTATGGGGAGAGATTTACCTCTCTCCTCCAACAGCTATACTTTCCCCCCCAGGGACACTACTAAATTCAATATAGTCTTCTCAACCCTAACATGACAGTAATTTAAAAAAGAAACAAACTGGGAAAAAAGCTGCAGAATCTTTTCTTTTTCTCCTTGCTTGAACTGAAATAGCACATCCAGGCTTAACCCTTGTGGTCTTAGCTTCCTAGAAGCTTAGAGCTGCGCTGTTTCCTCTTTGAGTCCTCCTCCAGCTCAGAAAAACCCACAATGCTTATATATTGTGCAAAACTAAGGCTTCAGTGCTTCCTATTTTGCAGTCTCCGATTTGAATAGTTTTCCCTAGTTGGTCTCCAGCACCAAGTGGGATGTGATTCTTTGAGATTGAAAGTAGCTAAAAAGAACCGCTTACAAGACTCAAGACATTGATCATGTCTGTAAAACCAACGAAGCCAATTGCTGTGGACTCTTTTCCCACTTGTGTAAGTCCCCCTGTGGATCCGGGTAAAATTTTGCTTCAGAGAGTTTTCAAGGGCTGATTTTTGGAAGTAGACTAAATACCAGGCTTTTCTTCTGAGGCACTTTTGAGGAGACTCAAAACTCTAAATGTTTGATTAGCAGACAAATGTATTAATAATTTGCATCACTTAGGGATGCTTGAATTCTACTAACACGACTTAAAAAATCCTTACGACTGAGTTGGAATCAACTTAGAGCTGATCCTCCAGTGGGTTTTCAGAGGTTGTAAATTACATGGGAGGAAATTGCCTATCTTTCTCCCTCATAGCAGCTTGTAGATTTAAGCCACCTATCTTAGTCAACGTCTTCTTCAAAGGACAAAGGAGCAAGAATATAAATTTTAAGCTAAGGTTTGCCTGATTTATATTGTATAGCTTTCTCAAAACTTATGATGCATGTGAGAGCTGGACAATGGATAAGGATGACAGAAGAAGAATGGATGCCTTTGAACTGTGGAGTTGGAGAAGAGCACTTAATATCTATCTCATGCATTGCCGAAAGAACAAATAGGTAATGTCTTGGAGAAAGTACAGGCAGAGTGTTCTTTAGAGGCAAGGACAATAAAGCTTCATCTCTCATATTTTAGGCATGTTGTTAGGAGGGGAGCCATTCTACATAATGCATGAAAAGGTCAGTGAAGGAGAGAAAGACTCTCAGTGAGATGGATTGATGCAGTGACTGCAGCAATGGGCTCAAATATATTAGAGATGATGAAGGAGGCACAAGATAAGACAGGGTTCTGACCCATTCTTAGTAGAGTCACTATGATTCCTAGTTGACTTGACGGAATCTAACAACATCATGGGGTTGGCAAAGCAAGTCCCTACTCACTAGGCCACCAAAGTTCCCTAGAGTTCTTGAAATAATTGAAGGCTTTAAGCAATACCAAGAGCAGCATATTAATAAGAAAATGTTTACACAGGTCCCTTATATGTTACAATGTTTTCTTTCACAAAAGATGCCTTACATGTTGATAAATTAGATGAACATTTGTGTAGTCACTAAATTATCAGACACAAAGGAAATAATTTATTGGATGTTTGCATTGGTTTTTGAGTAAAACAAAGTTTTTGAAAAACAAGGGACTTGCAATATTATTCAAAATGGGTAACCCTGGAAGACATTATGCTGAGTAAAAAATCTCAGTCACAAAGAGACAAATATTATATGGTGCCACTGTTATAGAGTGAGGCTGACATTGGGGTGGCGGTAAGACTGAGAAAAACTGGATAAATTATGTTTACTGCATTGAAAAAAAAAGAATAGTTGCTATATATATATATATACATTTGCTGAAATTTAAATTGCATATGAGTAATTAATGTTCTGCTCCACAATCAGCCTCAATGCTTGTTTAGACAGCTGATAATGAGTTCTGTATTGTCTCTTTCTATAGATAAAACCAATTTGATACTTGTATATTCCTTTAGGTAAGATCCATGTATATAATTGCCATTTATGTTATTCTGGTTTTCTGTAAAAAGATATGAGCAATGAATAAATTATTGATTGGAAAAAAAATTTGTAATGCTAAAATAAAAATCACTACTATTTTCAAGGTGAGAAAGAAAAAGACTGACCATAGCAAATACTACCTCAGCAAAGATATTGTTCCCAATTGATTGGACTATGGCCAGATTTCTAGATCTAATATCATTTTGCACTATTAAAAATACATTCCTGAAATTTTACTGTTGATACTTGTTGCACAAGGAAGAAATTATTAAAGTTGCTCATTAACCTTACATAGTTAAAAAGCAAAATTCCTTCAGTAAAGCTGAGTTACGAAAGTTCCCTCATGTGTGATACATGCTGGAGGCTGTAAATCTCAAAGTTTCTAAGTTTATAATAATCCTTCTGGCCTGACCAGCTCTTCCCAGATTGTTTTGTGGTGTCAAGTAAATTTTTGGACTCATAGTGACCCCCTGTGACAGATTAGACCAGCCCCATAGGGGTTTTGCAGTTGCAGTCTTTCGAGAAGCAGATAGCCAAATCTTTCTCCCACAGAGCCATGGGATGGGTTTGAACAACCAACTTTTCAGGTAGCCACATAGTGTTTCACCATGACCTCACCACATCTTCTGATTAGCTCTTGGAATATTAGAGAGTTAAAAGGACCCTACAGATCCATTCACAGAGGAACCCCCTATACCAGCTAGGTGCACTATGCTGGGATCTTAAGTCCAAAGGACTCAATTTCTCAACTCCTGGTTCTATAAACTCTTGTGAAAATCAGCTTGGTGGAAACAACTTTCCTGAACTCTGCTGCTAACCAGAAGTTTGGAAGTTTGAGTCCATTCTCAGGATAAAAGCCTCGCAATCTACTTTGATAAAAACAGCCATTGAAAATTCTGTGTGGCACATTTTTACTTGGACACAAGTACTGGCATGAGTTGTAATCAGCTTGAAGGTAACTGGAAAAAAGCACAGTGCAAATTGGCTGTGCTTTCTTCTCTTTCAAGGCATGGTCAGAATCCCAAGTTTACCTGATTAATTTATTCATCTACAGATGCTCAGCACTGTCCTATGGTTGTTGTTATTATGTGCCGTTAATGAAACTCTTACTGTTCTTAGGCAGAACTCTTTTGACTGTTTTCTTGGAAGCATGCATGGAGACATGTAGAGGGGTATGAGTTCCCTTTGCATAATCAGTGGTGAAACATGGCTGGTGAAGAGTCTGAAGATGACCAGGAAGAAGCTTCAACACTTCCTAAGTCCCTGTAATGCTGTCACTGTGCTTTGTCTTCTCCACTACTTAAGGAATGTTGCTAGAAGCCCTCAAGTAGATTCTAACACATAGCGACCCTGAGAGAATTATAACTGTGGTACTGGAGGAGAGTGCTGAATATTTCATGGATATACCATGAGGGCACTTAACAACAACGAATAATCTAGGCTGTAATCTTTACAGGAACAGATTACTAGGTCTTTCTCCCACAGGGGTGCTTCTTGGGTTCAGATGCTTATCTTTCAGTTAGCAGTTGAGCACATGACCCTTACGTCCATGTTGTTGTTTTAGGTGCAGTTGAGTCACATACAATTCATGGTGACCCTGTGAACAAGTGACCTGAACCCTGTCCTGTCCTGTGCCATTCTTGTAGTCTCTGACACACTTGAGCTCATTGCTACAGTCATTGGATCAATCCATCTTTTTCTCTTTCGCTGACCCTCCAACCTTTCCATCCATGATGTTCTTATCCAAGGAATATCCTTTCTAATGAGAAGCCCAAAGTGTGAAATGACGTTTCGCCATCCTTACCTCCAAGGAGCACTTTGGTTGCACTTTCTCCAAGACATATCTGTTTGTTCTTTTGGCAGTTCATGGGATATCAGTACTCTTCTCTAGCATGTAGGAGCTGGATTTTTTTTTCTTTGAACATCTCAGCTCTTTGCACAATGATTGCCATGTTAAATGTTTTTAATCATGAAGACTTTATGGCTTTTTGTTGTTGTTATGTGCTGTCGAGTTGCTTACTACTCATATGCATAGAGCCAAATACTTTCACTGCCCTTTGAAAGATGAGATATGCTTTTGTAGTTGTGCTGTTGAAAGACCAGACAATGAATATGCCATAATCATCAGCTTGGTAAAAAAATACAAGTTTGTAATAGGTTGTAAGGCACCACTTGATAGGAAGCTTCACTGTCTACCCAGTCATTTAACAATCTTTGCTGCAACCAGAAAAATCTATGTAGGAGGAGAGGTAGCTAAAGAACAAAAATTGTGGAAGTTTGGGAATTGGTTAGTATTTTTCTAGTTCCCTTTATTCTAGAGTGATTCAGAAAATATCCAGTCATATGATAAGGCTATTGATTAGTTCTCTTGTGTAGAGATGGTTGGGATAAATGATAGAAAATTTGTATTTCTCCCAGAAAAGGTCGCGGTAAGCCTTTATGCTAGAAGGTGAAATGGAAAGTAATCAATATATTAAGTTGTTATATACATAGTAAAGGATAAAAGGAGCAATGAAATAATTTCACCAGAAATTCAGGGCAAAACAAAAATATAATAAAAAGGCCGGGGGAGAGTTTGGAGTTAATGGGAACACAGAGTTCTTGGAAAAAAGTATGACTCAGCAGAACCTAAGAAACATCTGGTAGGGTATAGTTAGTCATGCAAAGATTATGCATTTTGTGAAAATGATTATATACTAGCCCAAAAGTTTGCAGTTGGGCCAGAATAAAATGCTTCAAAAGCTTAAAAATAAAATCAGTTATTATGGGTGAATGCTTCTATTAATTTTTTGGGTTGGCTTAATTCAACATCACCAAATCAGTGCATAACAACACTATTCTGAAAAATATACTTTTAGAGAAAAATATTTCTATTAGGACCTTATACAGGGCTTAGTGTTTTTAGCATATATTTATCATTATCAATTTGAAGATTATCTATTTTAATTTTGATGAACCATGAATATATTTGTATTCTTCACTGTTAAAAGAGCAGATCCAACATGAGGGTGCCTGAGTCTGACTTTTACCTGCTTCATAAAGGGGAACTGTCCCCATCAATAATATCCATAGTACAAAAATAGCTACAAGCCGCTCACCATGCTCCTACATCTTTTCCTACCAATCTTTGAGTCTGATGTTCATTGCAAAACTCACAGACTTTACTCAGAGTTGTGGGGTTTATTAGGGAATTAGGTTGGAGAGTAGAGGAGGCAAAGAGTAGCATAAAGTGTCCAGGTTAGTCCAGCATTCTCATGCCAGATTAACAGTAAGAAACAATTCCTCAATTAGTAGAAGACAGCTTCTCAGTCAACCAGTGAAAGTCTAGCTTCAATTCAGAAGCACAAATGCAGTTTCCTTAATCATCCAGAAAACTTTATCTCAGAAAAGCTGCAAGTTAGTTTTTCTTTCAATCATCCAGCAAGCAAAACCTTTCACTGTGGACTTTATTTATCTCCAGGGTTCTTTTCATTACACCTTGCCACAGTCTCTTCACAGCAGTGCCGCAATCTCTTCACACTCTCTACACCGCCATCTATCACAATGTCTTTATAATCCCTCCTTCACCATCTCTCACAGTGTGGAAAGTGTTCTCTTATATTGGTCCCATAGCTGTTGATGATTTGGAAGGCTATGTGTCTGCAGTTAAGGTAGCTGGAGACCATGCTCCTCAACGAGGGCTAATAAAATGGATAGAAAAGCCAATTTCCCCCAAGGCATGCGGTTTGAATCCACCAGATGCTCTGCTGGAGAAGGAGGGACAATCTCCTCCTGTGCTAGTCAGATTTGATTTAACAGTACACAACAACAACAACAGCAAAGAAAAACCAATTTTCAGGGATTTGGACAACCCCTTCACGTATGAGGGCAACAAAACATGACCAATCATAAATATAAATGGTGGATATAATTTTAGTAATGATATAATTCCATGTTAACATCCATTAATGTCCCATTTCTACAACTTGTTATAGCTGACCTAAGTACTAAATTTAGTAAGTAGAAGTCTATTCATCTAACATATACTCAAATGTCTACAAAGTACATGATTAGATTCTGTATTTATGAGGTGAAGCAAAAAAATGTGCCTTGTCTTTGAACACACCATTATTTGTGTATTCTGTCCCAATTTTGATGGTTTGAATGATTTTCGATTGAATATAAAACAACCTTTAAAAAGTATTCATAAATAAGTTTTTTTAAAAACACATCAATATGATATTTAGGGATGTCATGGACAGTCCATCAAGCAGTATCTCTATTTCTGAAAAGAAATACATATATTTTTAACAATTTAAATGTATTCAATGAACATTGCAAAATTGCATGTGGAGGGGGAAAAAAGAAATTCTGTAAAAGGAAAAAGAAAATCAGTTGTGGGATTTCTTAGATTATGAACCAAACATTCAGTAAGCACATTGCCATCTAGTTGGAACCAACTCATAGTTGGCCCTCCACTGGGTTTCTGAGGCTTTAAAATGCACAAAAGAGACTGCCCATCTTTCTCCTATGGAGCAGCTATGACTGCTAGATTTCAAGTACCAGAGAGGAGTGGTCTTTGATAAAATAGCTAGTTTAAAAGCATACCCATAACATCTTCCAGGATATGAACATGCACGGCTAAGCACAATTGATAACAGTGCATCTAAATTCCAAAATCAATCTCCATAATAGTCTATGTGTTTCCTACTGCCAAAGGGGCCCTTTAGAGTAGTGAGAGAAGATCTTCACCCTGAAACCCACAGCGTCCCTTTTCAGCAGGAAGTAGCCAAGAGAATACGCCATCCCCTTTTCCTTATGAATCAGGGTGAAGTCTCTCTCAGGGAGGAGTGATAGGGAATGGCAAGGGACACACTGACAAAGGAGATTAATCAGAACTGGCTTTGACAAGCACTGTGGCAATTGGACAATTAAAACAGACATTCAAGGAGGGGAAAAAAAAAGAAGAACGAACTGGGGAGAAGGTAGAGAAAACAGTGCAACAATGAATGAAGGAAAACCAAAATCTCTGTAAATGTTCATTAAAACTAATAAAATAAAATAATTTTTTTTTAAAAAAAGAATATAACCTTAGTACATTTAATTAAACAGTTGGTTTACCTTAAACTCAGACATGGACACATGTCTTTTCTGGATATTTCTGTGAGAATTCTTTGGAGAGATATTATTTTTCTGAATAAAAAGATAGCTCCTCAGGAAAAAAAATAGCATATCCATAGGAGGTTGCATTTGTACTTACATTCACATTTGTTGAGTATCTTAAACTCATTACTGTGGAGTCAAAACCAACTCATAGCTGACTCTTCAGTGGTTTTCAGAGGCTGCAAATCACCCAGGAGAAGATTGCTCATCTTTTTCCCATGGAGCAGCTGGTGGATTCCAACTCTTTGCTCACAAGATTGTGCATGTTGCGTTTTACAAAATAGCCTATTTTAAGACTTTCCCCTTGAATAGATGGTGCGCCACCCTAATAGCCTAATTTCTATTTCAAGCAGGGTTCTCATGACAAGAGGTAATTTTGGAAGAGGCATTTTTTTCAAGCATATTTATAGATACTCTATTGTTGTCTTGTTGTTGTATGTCATCGAGTCAGAACCAACCCATAGTTGACCCTCTGGTGGGTTTTCAGAGGCAGTTAATTGCTCAGGAGGAGATTGCCCATTCTTCTTCCATAGAGCAGCTGGTGGATTCAAACTTCATGCCTTTGGGATTGCAGTGTGTCTTCTTGCCACTAGGCCATCAGTGACATATTTATAAATGTTTGATTATTTGTTTTATTATCCTAAACCATAACCCTTAAGTTATTCTACTGTAACAACTCATAGTTCTGTATCAAAGTCAGATGCATAATGAACTAACTCCTGTTCATTGTAAAAGAATAAACAAGATATATATATGGAGGGTGTCTGTGATGGCTCCACTGTGGGTCACAGTGACCTGGTCTGCAAAAAATTATGGGGATGACACAGCTCTGGGCGTTGTTTTGTTTTATTGTACATTAGATTATCAGGAGTCCATTTGCATTTGACTTTATGAGAGCTGATGACAGTGGCAGTTATATTCAGAACAATAGACCTGGAACTGTTTAGAAAAGAACCCCTAAAATTCTTTGCAAGCTTGTCAGAGATGAGAGGCCAGTTCCTACAGGCGAAGGCAATCAGAGCCAAGTGGAATGTACTGCTCTGTCTCTCACTATTGGATTGATAATTCTGCGCAGGCAGAGATTGCCTTATCTTCAGTGATCGACATGGTGCCTGGTACATAACAGCTCCCTCGTAGCCATAAAACTGAAAAGGTGTTCTGGACCTCCAAGAAGAGAGATCCCTTCTCACTGGGACAGTGAGCAGGAAAGCACCATTCGAGTTAGGCAGATGGGGGAAGGGTGGGCTAAAGAAGGCTGTGTGAGTGAGAAGGATGGTGGTTGGCATGGTCAGGAAGCAGGTCTTGCAGGTGAGAAGTCTGGTCTGAGGAGGAAAGTCAGTTCATAGACAGGGCAGCTCTGTGGGCTCTGGTAAGGAGTCTGTGCATGGCACCTGAAGAATTTTATTCCAATAGTGGTTTGTCTGCAGAATTGGAACATGCCAAGGAGCTGAACTCCTAACTCATCTGATGGTCAAGGAGTAGAGATGAAGGAAAGTTGTAGAAAGCAGTATGAAGAAGCATCTTAGTAAATAAGCAAAAGGTAGGTCATAGTGTCTGAGAATGAACAAAAACCTCAGTTACGTATGTGATATTGTTGCTGTTTTGTGCTGTCGAGTCATAATCAACTCACAGCTGACCCTCCTGTGGGCTTTCAGAGACAGAGAAGAAGAAAAAAAGTCCAAGCCACAGTCTTTTCAATTACTTCCTATGCATATGAAAATTGGACAATGAATAAGGCTATGAAGGATCAATGCCTTTACAGTGTAGTGTTGGAGAAGAGTACTGAACTGTCTGAAGAACATGGACTGTCCAAAGAACATGGACTATGTACTATTCAAAGAACAAGCAAGTCTGTCTTGGAGGAAGTGCAGCCAGGATGCTCGTGAGAGGCAAGCATAGTGAGACTTAATCTTGCTTACTTTGGCAATGTTGGCAGGAGGGGCTGTTCCTTGGAAAAAAGACATCCTTATGGGAAAGGGGGAAGGTCAGAGAAAGTTTGGAAGACACTCCTCCTGCACCCTCCACCCCCGAACTGGCACTTAATTCTAACAATGGTCTTACATGTATCAGAGAAGGTTAGAATGATGCAGGTTAGGGCAAGGATCAGATCTGTTGTTCATAGGGTCACTATGAGTCGTAGTTGACTCCATAGCACCTAACAGCAACAAAAGATCCTACCCTCTACCATCCAGTTAGTTTTGATTGATGGCGTACCTCCTTCAGGTTTTCAAGGCTACACATAGTTATGGAAGGAGTCTGCTCATTTCAGCTATTTAGCTAATGGATTTGAACCTCTGACCTTTCAGTTAGCAGCTCAACATGTAAAGTACTGGGCCTGGGTTCCTTCAAAGTCTCTACTTTTTGCAAAAATAACTTTGCTATTAATCTCAGCAAGGTTCCTTAAGTGATATAAATGGTTATGCTTTTGACTACTAGGTGGAAGATGGGCTGTTCAGATCCACCCAGAGGCATCTAAGATGAAAGACCTGGTGATTTATTTCTGAAAAAGCCATCGAAAATCCTAGAGAGCATACTTCTCCTCTTACATACACAGAGTCACTGTGAGTCAGAACAGACTTGACAGTGACTGTTTGCATTTTGTAAAGAGTTGATCTTGTTAAGTTTCTCAGTTCTTTGGGCACATTAAAGTGTTTATCAATCATTCAGCTCAGTTCAATGAACATTCATCAATCCCCTATCCTACATGCTATGCATGATAGGTATTGGGAACCCAAAGATGAAGAGATATCATTGTTTTAAAGGTTCTGAGGTACAAGATAGCATGAAATATGCAATAGATTACAATATGCATATATTCATCAATTCAACAAACATTTACTCAGTACCTAAGATACAAGGGTATTCAACACACCATTTTCTGCTTGGCTAATTACTTGCATCTTTTGTTATGATAAAAGAACTGGATGGTTCTTTATCCAGTAGCCCAATTACCCTTACTGAGGATTTGGTAAAAGATTCTGTAGAAAAATCCTGATCAAAGGGGGGGGGGATATAGTAGAAAGTTTAAAACACTTATGGACTCCAAATCATGTGCATATAGTGACGGTTTTATCATTACTTTGCCGATCTGGATGCCTCTTATCTTCTTCTCTTGTGATATTGCCATATGAAGTACTTCTAATACAATATTAAATATGTGTGGTAAAAGTTTGGTTTCTGTTTGCAAGGAGAATAACTTTGGTCTTTCACCATTGAGAATTATATTGCTTTTGCATACATACTTTCCACTATGTTGAGGAAATTCCCTTTTATTCCTATTTTGCTAATATTTTAATCAGAGTGGGATGTTGAATTTTGTCCAAGGCTTTTTCTGCATCAATTGATAGGATCATGCAGTTCTTGTTACTTGCTCGTTAATGTGATGAATTATTTTGATTGTTTTTATGTTGAACCATTCTTGCATACCTGTTACAAATTCTACTTTCTTATTACTTTTTAAAATAATTTAAGCCAAGCTATTGTTTGGTTTTAAGATTCCAGGAGATATTTCAAGAAGACTGTGGTGGCTTAGTGGTAAGGAATTACACTGTTAATCCATAGGCAAGTGGTTTGAATCTGCCAGTGGAGATTTCTCCATAGGAGAAAGATGGGCAAACCCCTCCCTTATGATCAACTGCTTCTGAAAACCCACTAGAGGGTCAGTTATGAGTCATCCCAACTCACTGATATACCACAACAAAGAAAATATTTCTGGTTTAGGTTTTAAAGATTATCTCAGAAATCTAGCCTGCCCCTTAGACAGAAAAGCTCAAGGAGTTAACAAAAATACTGTTAGCTCTAGTGGACTTACTTGGTAGAGAGGCAGAATACAAGATTAATATACAAAAATTAGTAGAATTTCTCCACAGTAGTAAGAACACACAGGTAAGAAACCCAAGAAAGCAATACCATTTATAATAGTCAACCAAAACCTGAGATATTTAGGAATAAATCTTTATTATTATTTATTTATTATTGAGGAGTAAGGATGTAATTTTGAGTACTAAGATTAATTTTATTTAGACTACGGCCTTTCCAATCACTTGCTATGAATCTGAGAGCTGGACAATTAATAAGGATGACAGAAAAAGGGTTGATGCCTTTGAGCTGTGATGTTGGAGAAGAATACTGAATATCCCCTCAACTGCCAAAGGAACAAAAAAATATGTCTTGAGGAAAGTGCAGCCAGAGTGCTCCTTGGAGGCAAAGATGATAAGCTTCACCACACATACTTTGGGCATGTTTCTAGGATGGGCTGTTCCTTGGAGAGACACATGATGCTCAGAAAGGTGGAGAGTCAGCAAAGGAGAGGAAGGCCCTCAGCCAGATGGATTGATACAGGAACAGCTGCAGTGGGCTCTAGTGTATCAGGAAGTGTGAAGAGGGCAGAGGATGAGACAGAGTTCAGATCTGTTGTTCATAGGGTTGCTTTGATTAGCACTGACTCAACGACACCTAACTACTACTATTAGAAAGAAATATAATCAGAGACACAAAAGACATTTACAAAGAAAACTACAAAACACCACTGTGAGAAACAATAAGAGATCTAAATAAATGGAAAAACAATGCTCCTTTTTTATGGATAGGAAGACTCAATATTGCGAAAATGACAGTCCTACCAAAAGCAATCTACATGTTTAATACAATCCTAATACAGATACCATACTCTTTTTTCAAAGAGATAGAAAAAACAATTGGCAAGTTTATTTGGAGAGGAAAGAGACTTTGAATAAGCAAAGCACTTATGAAAAATAAAATTAAAGTGGGAGGTACAGTACTCCCTGATCTCAAACCTGCTACACAGCAGTAGTGACCAAAACAGCATGGTATTGGTACAATGACAGGCACACAGATCAACGGAACAGAATTGAGAACCCAGAAATGGACTGATGCATCTATGGCCAACTGATATTCTACAAGGAAACAAAACTTATCAAATGGGGAAACAACAACCTCTTCAACAAACGGTTCTGACAAAACTGGACTGCTACCTGCAGAAAACTGAAGCAGGATTCACATCTCACAACATACACAAAAATCAACTCAAGGTGGATCAGAGACCTACTGGTGAAGTCCAATACCATAAAGATCATAAGAGACAAAATGAGACCAAACTTAGAAGGCTTAGCCTATGGTATACATTGCAATTGTTGTTGTGTACTTTAGAGTCAGAACTACCCTATAGCTGACCCTCTGGCAGGTTTTCAGAGGCAGTTAACCCCATGGGAGGAGATTGTCTATCCTGCTCCCTCAGAGCATTTGGTTGGCCTCAAACTGTGTGCCTTCAGGATTGTAAAAAAACACAGCTTTCTGCCACTAGGCTAGGAGGGGAGAACATCAATGGAAGGGACCTTCTAAAGATTAAATCCCTGTGCATACCAAAAACATCTCTAGTAGAATGAAAAGAAAGCTCACAGACTGGGAAAAGACATCTGGCAATGCCATCTCAGACAAGGTTTTCGTAACAGAATTTTACAGAATCCTACAGGGCCTCTATAAGAAAAAGACTGATAACACAATTACAAAATGGGAAAAAGACATGGAAAGACTTTTCACGGAGGAAGTAATTTGGATGGCCAACAGACACATGGAGAAATGCTCAAAAATCACTGACAGTAAGAGAGATGCAAATCAGAACCACAATGAAATACCATTTCACACCAGTAGCAGTGGCAAAATTTAACAGACTAGAAAGCAATAAATGTTGGAGAGGATGTGGAGAGATAAGAACTCTTATACACTGTTGGTGAGATTGTAAAATAGTACAACCACTCACTCTGGAAGGAGGCAGTTTGGCATTTTCCTCAAAAAAAGCTGAACATAGAAATGTCATAAAACCCAGATGTTCCACTGCTAGGACTGTATCCTGAGTAAAATAGAACAAAGACACAAATGGAAATTTGTTCACCAACGTTCATAACAGTGTTATTCACCATCACAAGAACATGGGAACAGTCCAAATGTTCAACAACAAACAATTGGATTGAGAAATTGTGGTACATTCACATAAAGGAATATTAGGCAGCACTCAGGAGCAACAAAATTTTTTTTAAACCACCACAATAAAACAACCGCAACTATATAACATAGGAAAGCATTATGCTGAGTGAACTAACCCAGTCTCATAAGGACAAATACTGCATAAGACCTTTATTGTAAAAACAGAAGTATAAGTAAGGTGTGTGTTCTGAGATTCCCATTCTTCTCAGAGTCAGCCACAGTTTGTTATGATACACACAGTCAAACGCTTGTGCATAGTCAATGAAACACAAATAGACACTCCTCTGGTATTCCATGCTTTCAGCTAAGATCCATCTAACATCAGCTACAATATCCCTAGTACCACAACTCCTTCTAAACCCAGCTTGGACTTCTGGCAGTTCTCTTCTGATGTGCTTTTCCAGTCATTTTTGGATAATCTTCAGTAGAATCTTGCTTGCATGTGAAATCAATGATATTGTTCTATCATTTCCACACTCTGTTGGGTCACCTTTCTATGGGATGGGAATAAATATAGATTTCTTCTAGTCAGTTGGACAAGTGGTTGTTCTCCATATTTCTTGGCACAACTTGGTGAGCATGTCCAGGGCAGGACGCGATAGCTGAAATATGTCAATTGGTATACCATCTATTCCTGGGGCCTTATTTTTTGCCATTTCCTTCAAAGCAGCCTGAACTTCTTCCTTCATCACTATAGGCTCTTGCTCATATGTTGTTTCATGAAATTCTTCTGTGTCTACCAAACTGTGGCTGACTCTGAGAAGAATGGGAATCCCAGAACACTTAATCGTGCTAATGCAAAACCTATACTTGGACTAAGAGGCAGTCGTCAGAACAAAGCAAGGAAACACTGCATGATTCACAATTGGGAAGGACGTATGCCAGGGATGGTTGTCTCCATACCTTTTCAGCATGTATGCAGAACAGATTATCCGGGAGGCTGGACTCTATGAGGAGAAATGTGGGGTCAAGATTGGTGGAAGATCTATCAAATTATGCAGATGACACAACCCTGTTTGCTGAAACTGAGGACCTGAAGCGTTTGCTGCAGAGGGCCAAGGACTGCAGTCTCCAATATTGAATGAGGCCCAATGTCAAGAACACAAAGATTCTTACCACTGGGCCATTTGGCAGCATCAGGATGGATGGTGAAGAGATTGAGATTGTTCACAGCTTTAATCTTGGCTCCACTGTCAACGCTCTTGGCACCGGCAGCCAGGAAATTAAAAGAGGTATTGTGATGATAAAGTCTGCTCTTAGTACTGAAGAGCAATGGTGTCTCTCTGGAGACTAAGGTGCATCTGATACAGGTCATGGTCTTTGCTATCACTTGTTATGCATCAGAGAGTTGGACAGTGACTAAGGAGGCCCTCTATGAGGTGGATTGATTCAGTGACTGGGGTAACGGGGATGGGAGTGTCAGAGATAGTGCGATTGGCACAGGACAGAGCAGAGTTTAGGGCTGTTGTACATAGGTTCGCTATGAGTCGCAAGCAACTCAATGGCACATAACAACAACAACAAGAAGCAAAGTGTGTATGAAAGTCCAAAGGGGTAGGGGAAGGGGCAGGAGGGCTGAGGGTATGAGGGAAGAAATTACAGGGTTGTAGAATTTGGTGGGTGAAGGGAAAAGATGAATGGTAAAGATTCACCAGGGACCTGAAAAGATGGAGTAATAGTTGGCATAGATCAATGGTGATTAATTTTATAAAATACAGTGTATGGGAATGATTGTATGAAATACAATGTGAACGAAGGAAAATGTGAAACATAATGTATATGAATGAATATAGAAGCCAATATAAAATGTTTAAAAATTAGAAGAAAAACCAGTGAAACAATAAAGAAATGTCTGCCTTGAGCATAATATTTTTTTTAGATCAAAACAACCAAAAGATTAGATAGTAAGTGAATTTATGTTAAAAAGGAAGAACAACTCAGGACAGAAGGTGAGAATGGTTGCAAAAACTTGAAAAATGCTCAGTCACTGAATTGTACATGAAGAAATGGTTGAATTTGTATGTGTTTTGCTGTGTACATTAGCAATAACAGCAAGTAAAAGGCACAATCTTCTGTCTTTTCAGCAGTCAGCCAGAATTGTGAACAACCCTCGTATGACTTTCATCAGTCTGTAGTGAAGTTACATATCAGTCTCTTCTCCTTTAGTTTAAATTTCATGCAGGCATGAATGTGCTTGCCTTTTTCCTCCAATGAAAGCCAGTACTTAAAATTTAAACATGATCTCACCCATCATACTATATGATGTTGTTGTTGCTATGTGCTGTTGAGTCACCCGTGACTCATAGTGACCCTATGCACAATAGCTCTAAACCCTTTCCTATTCTGAGCTGGTCTCTCTGTCTCCAATATACCTAACCCAGTTACTCCAGTTACTGTGTCAATCTATCTCATTCAGGGTCTTCCTCTGCTGCAACTGGACGTTCCTGGTAACACACCTGAAGTATGTGAGATGGAGCTTCAAAATCCTTGCCTCCAAAGTGCAACTTGATTTCACCCTCTCCAGGACTATCTACTCTCTTGGAAGTCTATGCAATGGTCAACACTCTTCTCCAGTACCAAAACTTAGAAACATCAATTATTCTTCTGTCATCCTTAGTCATTGTTCAGCTCTCTGATGCATAAGAAGTAACAGCAAAGACCATGGTCTGGATTGGGTGCACCTTAGTCTCTAGTCTGACGCCATTGCTCTTTAACATTTTGGCAAGGTCCCTGACGGCAGATATTCCCAATGCAGCTGTCTTTTGATTTTCTGATTGCTGGTGACAAGAGTGTTGATTGTGGACCCGAACAAGCTGAAATTGTTAGCAATCTCAATTTCTCCCCCATCTATCATGGTGTTGCCAATTGGCCCAGTGGTAAAACTTTTGTCTTCTTGATGTTGAGCTTTAATCTATATTGATGCTATATGAGGTTTTACAGGAACATTTCTCATTAAAGTATAGAACATGGATTCAAGTCTTATTTCTCCCGAGTACTCCCAGCTTTGTAAAATCAACCCACTCCTTTGTTCTTGGAACTTTCAAAACAAATGGACACTAAAAATCTTATTATAGCTGAGAATAAAGTCTCCTTCTTTCCTTCTTTGTTTTAATTTTTTTTCCCTCCAGAGCAAGAAACATAAAATAGGCCATATCTGAAAATGACTTCTTTGCCTTGACAAGATGAAATACATATTTCTCAGAATTTTCTGTAGTTTGTTAATACTGCCCATGACCATTATTGTAAAAATAGAAGGATAATTAGTAAGACAAATTGCATTAGGAAAATCTGCTACCAGGGACCTCTTCAGAGTCCTGAAGAGCAATGATGTCAGTCTGGAGATTGAGGTGTGCCTGATCCAGGCCATAGTCATTGTCTTCACAATTACTTGCTATGCATCTGAAAGCTGGACAATGACTAAGGATGTTAGAAGAAGAATTAATGCCTTTGAGCTGTGGTGCTGGAGAAGAGTATTGAACATACCATGGACTGCTAGGAGAACAAACAGGTTTGTCCTAGAGAGGGTGAAACCAGGCTGCTCTTTGGAGTCAAGGATTCTGAAGCTTCATCTGACATACTTTGGGCATGTTGCAAGGAGGGATCAGTCCTTGGAGAGGGACATTATTCTTGGAAGGGTAGAGGGACAGCACAAAATAGGAAGACCCTCGATGAGATGGATTGACTCTGACTGGCTTAATGGTGAGAAGTGTGTCAGAGATGATAATGTTGACTCAAGATAGAGCAGGGTTCAGAGCTGTTGTACATAGTGTTGCTATGAGTCACAAGTGACTTGACAGCACATAAAAACAAAATCAACAATTAGTAAGATGTGTATAAACATCCAAAAAGGGAAGGGGTAGGGACAGGGAGCCTGGGGGTGCAGGAGGAGGGCAAGTCATGAGGTCGAAGAGTTTAGTGGCAGATGGAGGGATGAAGGAATTAGGAAAGATCCAGTGGAAACTGAAAAAGATGGGGTAAATACTGGGCATAGATCAATGGTGATTAATTTCATAAGACACAACACTTGGGAATGATCGCATGAAACACATTGTGAATGAAGGAATGTGTGAAATATATATACCTTTTAATGGAGAAAAGTAACAATAAAATTAAAATTATAAAAAATAAAAAAAAAGAAATATGGGTATTGATTGCAACTAAGGAAGTCATTTAGGTGGTGATTGTTGTTGTTAGGTACCGTTGAACCAAGTAGGACTCATAGTGACCCTCTGAACAACGGTTCTGAATCTTTTCCTATCCTATGTCATCCTCACAACCTCTGATACACTTGAGCCTATCACTGCAGTCACTGTGCCAATTCACCTGGTTAAAAGCCCCTTCCTCTCTTTCAGTGTTCCTCTACATTCCCAAGAATGGTAGCCCTCTCCAATAAATAGCCTCTCCTAGCAACATGCCCAAAATATGTGAAGTGAAGTTTAATCATCTTTGCCTCGAAGGAAGCCTCTACCTGTACTTTTGCTAAGATAAATCTCTTTGTTCCTTTGGAAGTCCCCGGGATATTCAATACTCCTCTCCAAAACGACATTAGGAGGGCACTTTCTGACCTAATTCTTGCTCTGGTGTGGTTAAGATGATTGGTTGGTTCAATTCATAGTTACTTCCATTGATCTTCTAGTCATTTAATATCCTCCTTTTTTACTTATGAATTCATGTCGTATTTGTCTCGATAGAGACATCCAGCCAGGCTTCAGACGGAACCTGCCATGGAGTTACTCTGTTTCCACTAGTCTGTTGGTGGATGGTCAACCAAAGGCAGAAAGGCCCTAGATGAGATGGATTAACACAGTAACTGCAGCGATGGGCTCAAGTACGTCAGAGATGTTGAGGATGGTACAGGGTAGGACAAGATTTCAGAACTGTTTTTTGCAGGATCATTGTGAATCATACTAGTCTCAATGGCAATTAACAACAACAACAACAACAACAACAACAACAACATCTGTGTAATGATTTCTCCTTACCCTACGATCTAATTGGGCCCATCTGCAGTTGAGGCCATCCTCTTATGGAGCATAGGAGCTATCTGGATCACTTAACTGATTCCTCCAAGGTCTCTATTTCCCAATTGTAACATAGGCTGTCTATGTCAACCTCAGAGCCTACTTCTACAAGCAGGTTGGACAGACCCAGTACCCATGTGTTTGAAGCTTAGTTGAGAAGTTGTTACCTCTAGTCATTTCCTCATAGTTTTTAAGGCAGTTAAAAAAAACGATGTTGACACTGTCTGCAGACTACGTTTGACCATGACAGAGATGGTGAGGATGATGCAGGCTGCAGCAGGCTTCAGAACTGCCGTTCATAGGGTCACTGTGTGTGGTAGTCGACTTGATGGTACCAACCAACCAAGGAGAGAAAAAAAAACGCCTTGTGTCCTTTTCTTCTCTCCTATCACTAACATTTTTATCTTTTGAAAGTCAGAGTCTAATATTCAAGAGTAATCACAAGAGGAAAAAAAATCTAGAGTTTGGAAATAAGTGTGTGACATAAGTCACAAGGACCTAGCACACCAAAACCAAACCTATTACCTTTCAGTTGGTTTCTGACTCATGGTGATGATTTCTTCTCCATCCAGTTTCCAAGGCTGTAAACATATGGAAGATGTAGTACATCTTTCTTCTGAGGAGCAACTGGTGGATTCGAACCACTGACCTTTCAGTTAGCAGCTCAGCACTAGACTCACTATGCCACTAGAGCTACTTAAGTTGCCACTAAACACCTTGAGAAACAGTATGGGGGAACTTTATCTCTGTGCTAGAGAAAGTCCTTTTGCCTATTGCAGACTAATTTTGGGGAGAAAAGGACTAATATATATGTGTGTGTGTGTGTGTGTGTGTGTGTGTGTATGTATATATATATATATGTATATATGTGTGTGTGTGTGTAGAGAGAGAGAGAGAAAAAGAGAGAGAGAGAGAGAGACTCAAAGACTCAAAGTCATTTTCCGGGAATTTTCTATTGTCTATGGAACCTTCTGAGGCAAATTAATTCATTTTCACTTTGTCTAAGAATTAAAATAATAATTATTCATAACTTTCTGCTAATGAACAAGTAATGATGGTCCTCTGCTGCTATACCTTTATAAGGGTATTTTATAATTAGAGATAATACTCATTGTGATGATGGGAAATGTTAGTACTAACGCACAAAACAGATCACACCAATACAAAAGACAGAAATTGGATTTTTATCCTAGTAAAGTGAGGATATTGTAACACAAACCCATGAAGCAAAGGATTGCAATAATAATAAAACTAAACCTAATCTTAAGTTGAGTCAATTTCAATTTACAGCAATCCTACAGACCATAATAGTAGAACTGCCCCATAGGATTTCTGAGGTTACAAGTCTTTATAAAATCAGACTACCACATCTTTCTCCTGCAAAGAAGATGGTGAGTTTGCATTGCTGACGTTTTGGTTAACCACTGTGCCAAGAGAGCGGCTTACAATAACAGCTGATGGATGAAAGTGCTGTCTCTGTGGTTCCCTTGCACAAAGAACCTTACCCACCTTAAATTACCCAGGAGAGCCGCTTCCCCTATTCTAGTCTCAACTCCGCCCACTACATGCAGTCTTGAGTACATTAAGTGCCTCTCCACATGGTCTAGACTCAATCTCAGCACTACTGTGGTCTCCCATGGGGACTTGCTATCTCCCACACAGGCTTCACGGAAGTTTGGGCCCAGGATCTCTAATCCAGGCCTTTTCTGGTGCTGGAAAAGAGAGAGAGAGAAAAAAAAAAGGACATCTTTTCTGTTTGCTTCCTTCAGTTTTTGTAACCTGTTGGGCAGGGCCCTACATAGTTTCAAGTCAGCATTTTGAAGAGAAGATTAAGAACAAGTTAAGCCTTTAGTTCAAATGGGTTCACTTAATCCAGGAGCAAAGCACACATGTTTTGAAATCATTTGCAGTGGCCAAGATCTTAAAACCAGAAGTGGACAGGGCAGAAGGGAAGGAGGAGGGGAGCTCAGTGCTTAGAAGACACTGAGCTTCTTCTATCAAAAGCACACCAGAAGTGTGCCTGGGAAAGTGACCCAGAGTCTTTCATGTGAGAGACTATGCACATTTGTGTCTCTATATAACCATTTGCCTTCACATAGTTTTGGTTTCTCAACTGTGAAAAAAGAATAATGAACTAGATCATATATTATCTGCCTTGATTTCTTAGAGATTGGACATGCAGGCTGGAAATAATTTTCAGGGCTGGTATATACCAATTATGCTGAATAATAATTTTCAATGTTTTTAATGGACATCTATCTTCTAAGGATTTGCAGTTTATAACTTCTGAGATCATCCCTCCTAAGCTGATTTGTTTCAAAGCATTCATGTTTCTAGATATAAACTTACTCTCCCTCCAAGATTATGGAAGTTTGACACGAAATTCAAACCCACCAGCTCTGTCTCTGAAATCAACTTGGATATGAGGGGTCATTTGCTTGTATGTCTGTTTGTTTTATTCCAGCACTAGCACACGCTGTCACTGTATTTCTGTATTTGCACTGTGGTTGTGACTAAGATCCAGCCCCACAGTTGGCTCACAGACCTTTGAACAGAACAACTGAACTAGGTGCAGAGGGAGGGGGCATTACACATCTGGGGACAGGTGTGAGGTCAGGGTGGAAGCTGGCTGCATAGAGCCAGGTTCATCACTGAGTAGCGCTTTCCATCTCCGGTAAGGATGTGCATTCTAGAAAGGATTTTGAAAAGAAGAGAAATTAAGAGGGAAAGAGACTGCAATCTACAACAATTCTAGAATTCTCCTATTGCCTATAGTAGCCTCCCAGATAAACTCATTGCATTCTCCCTTCATCTAAGAACTTGTGAAAAAAACAAAGCAAAACAAAAGCAACTTAGTCCTTCAAAGTCTTCTGGAGGATAACAGACAAGTGGTGGGGGATTTCTCCAACACACACTTCCTCACACTCCCATCTTTGCTAAGCATCTGTCTTAGTGGAGGCTTAGAGGGCAGGAAATTGTGCTTCTAACCCGAAGGTGGAGCCTCCCAGGCAGTTCCAATCTACAAGCAGCTCAATGGAACAAAGATGGGCCATCTCTTCCTGTGTGATTTACAGCCCCTGAAAATACACTGGAGGGACAGCTGAGTTAATTTTGACTTGATGGCAATGAATTTCAAGTTAAATTCTTCATAAATAAGTATTACTTTGGTTTATCAGCATTGATGAACACTTCTGTCAAGACTTATTCATGCACTCAAACTAAAACTAAAAATTCATTTTGGTCTAGTTGGAACCAACTCATATTTGATTTCAAGTGAGTTTTCCAAGGCTGTAAATAATTGTTGTTGTTGTTGTTGTTAAGTGCAGTCGAGTCGCAGGTGACTCATAGCAACCCTAAGAAGGAGAGTTCTCGACGCTTGGGTGCCTTTCATCCTCTCTCTAGGTTCATAGGGTTTCCGGAGGCAAGCTATTATGGAAGTGGATGCCACTCCTCCTTCCACGCTTGTTTAATCGGGTAGCTCCACCCCACTCTCTGTCCGCATTGGTTAGCCAACCATTAACGCATTTGACACATCAGGTCACAGTGTTCAGCCTCACAGCAACCACAAGTGACCATGGTACAGCAGCTTGTACACCAACACCAGGGCCATACGACCTAGAGGAATGTCTGAACAAAAATAATGAAAGACAGCACCATGCTCTCTCTGGCAATCAGGTCAAAGCAGCCCTGGGCAGAGCAAACCTGGGAAAACATGGCCACCTTCTCTCCCCTCTTCCCCTTTTGGGCTTGAAGCCCCCTGCTGCCTTAAACCTTAGGCCAAGCCTGGCTTGCCTGGCTCCTGGAGGCAGAGCAGTTCTTCATGTCCACAAACTGCCACAACACCCACGCACACAGCACCATGCTCTCTCTGGCAACCAGGTCAAAGCAGGCCACTGTAAATAATACAGGAGGATATTGCCCCCCCCTTTCTGCTGCTTTAGAATTACAATGCTTTTCATAAAAGTCCTAGGAGGTTGTTACTGTTAGGTGTGACATACTGTTAGTATGACATTATGTATGACTCATAGAGACTCTATGAATAACAGACCCGAACTTTAGCATATCCTGGACTATCTTCACATCTCTGATGCACTTGAATCTGCTGCTGCAGTCACTGTGTAAATCCGTCTTGTTGAGGGTCTTCCTCTCTTCTGCTGATCCTCCATCTTTCCAAGCATGATGTCTCTCTCCAAGGAAAAACCTCTCCTAGCAACATGTCCAAAGTATGTGAGATGAAGCTTCATCATCCTTGCCCCCAAGGAGCACACTGGGTGCCCTTTCCCTCTAGACATATCTATTAATCCTTTTGGCAGTCCATGGGGTATTCAGTACTCTTCTCTAAGACCACAACTCAAAGATCTCAATTCTTCATCTGTCATCCTTATTCGTTGTTCAACATTCAGATGCATAGCAAGTGGCTGAAAAAATAAAACAACACATCTCCTGAATCAGGCGCACCTTAGTCCTCAAACTGACATCGTTGTTCCTCAATAATTTGGAGACATACCTAACAGCAGACTTTCCCAATACAATATGGCTACTGATTTCCTGACTGCTTATACCAAGAGTGTTGAATATGGATCCAAGTAAAACCAAATCATCGACAACTTCAATCATTCCTTTATTGTGATGTTGCCTATCAGCCCAGCACTGAGTATTTTTGTCTTTTTGATGTTGAGATGCAGTCCATGTTGAAGGCTGTGGTCTTCGATCTTCAAAAAACAAGTTTGCGTATTTGCATATTGCAGAATGTTGATGAATCTTCCCCTGATCCTGATGTTTCATGAGTCATTTGCTCAGAATAAAGATTGAATAGATATGGAGAAAGGATACAACCTCGATGTTTACCTTTTCCTGATTTTAAACCATGTAGTATTTGGACAATATATTTGTGGTCTACGTTTAGGTTTTACGTGAGCATAATTCAGTGTTCTTGGATCTCCATTTTTCTCAATGTTAAGCATCATTTGTTGTGATTCATATAGTCAAATGCCTTTGCATACTCAATAAAACAAAAATATACATTCTTCTGGTATTCTCTATTTTCAGCCAGGATCCATCTGACATCATTAATGATATCCCTCTAAACCATGACTTCTAAACCCAGCTTCAACTTCTGGCAGTTCTCTGTCAAGGTATTGTCCTAGCCATTTTTGGATGATCTTTAACAATATTTCCCTTGCGTGTGATATTATCCCATCCTCAGAGAGTTGGACAATGACCAAGGAGGATAGAAGGAGAATTGATGCCTTTGAGCTGTGGTGCTGGAGAAGAGTATTGAGAATACCATGGACTGCTAGGAAAACAAACAGATTCGTCCTGGAAAGGGTTAAACCGGGTGGCTCCTTGGAGGCAAGGATTCTGAGGCACCGTCTAACATACTTTGGACATGTTGTGAGGAGAGACTGGTCCTTGGAGAAGGACATCATGTTTGGGAGGGTGGAGGGACAGCACAAAAGGGGAAGGCCATCTAGGAGGTGGATTGATTCAGTGACTGGGGTAATCGGGATGGGTGTGTCAGAGACAGTGTGATTGGCACAGGACAGAGTGGAGTTTAGGGCTGTTGTACATAGGGTCGCTATGAGTTGCAAGTGACTCGACGGCACTTAACAACAACAACAACAGGAGGTAGGACTAGGATCACATGCACATGACTTGCTCAGGATCACCAATCAGGATTGGGCAGAGCTAGGGCTTTACACAAGTTGCTTGGTTGCAGGGTCTGTGTGTTTGACTATGTCCTAGCTCACCACCGTCCCCACACTGAGCACTTACCACTAGCATAGGATGAGGTCCTGCAAGGATACCAGGAGTGTCATGGCATTGCCCTTTCAAGGGGTTCATCGAAATTTGAGGTCCCTGGGATGTGGAAAGTCCCTGAGTGATGCACACAGTTTATGTTCAACTATCAGCTGAAAGGTTAGTGATTTGAACCCACTCAATGACATGAAGCGAGAAAGTCTAATGATCTGTTGAGAAAAAAAAAGTCTATGAAGCAGTTGTGCTCTTGAACAGCTGGGGCCATCATGCATCAAAATGGACCTGCTGGCAGAGGTTTTTTGGTGTCAATGGTGAAGATAAATTGGTTGTAAGAGACCCTGTGTTGGGTTCACTAAATACATGGCACAAGTAGAACCAAGTGCTGCAGGGCTCTGAGAAAACAGCCATCAATTCTGAATATGAACTGGTTTTTTCATTTGGTTTCCCCCCCCCAATGCATCTACTTAGCTAGAACTTACATTAAAATGAATAAACACTCAGACTTTGAGAACTAAGGAAAAAAGTACCCTGTACAAAGGAAATAAAAATGTTATGACTTTAAATTGTATGAGTCTTTTTTTTTTGAGAAAGGATAAGTGGGGAAATCTTTTGATGTTGTATTTTGGTAGGTTTTTTTTTTGTTTTTTAATGATTATTCTATTCATGGGTGGTTTCAGCTTCCTTGGCCAACTTTACTGCTTCTGAAAGTACTGATCTTGTTGTAAAATGTTTTAATTAGCAATGAGAGGAAAGTGCAACCATGGAGACTGATCTTCCCCTCCCATACCTGCTAAACTACTCAAGCTGCTTTAATTGACACCAGTCAAAGAAGAACACAAACCATAAACCCATCCCACCTTTAAGTCCACCCTCAAACAGTTTGATGTGTAATGTTTTGAGTTGGTTGTTTGACTTAGTGACATTGATGACACTTTTAAAATTTGTTGAGAAAGCCGGAAGACTTCATTGGTTTTTTTCCCAGGTGTCAAATGTAAGGAGACCCTTCAGATTAGTATCAAGGTCTAAATGCCATTTAGGAACAGATCCAGATGCCTAACTTTCTTTCCCCTGCCCCCAATCCCCAATCAAATTTACTTTTCATGCGGCAGAAAGAAACTATGGAGTGAGACGGACGGGGAAGTCTGCATTAGACAAGAATAGTGGAGGTCCTGAGGGTCAGTGTGGACCCGGGTCTGGGTGGAGGGCAATTTTGGGGCAGTTCAACTAAGCTTCAGGATCCAACTACGGTTGGAGATAGGGAGTCCAGCACGTCTCCACCTATACTTTCCCTTTCCTGAAGTCACAAACAGGTTGCGAGCTCTGCATTTATTGCTTCCTGAAACCCAACATCCTGTGACTGAGTTAGCTAAGTTTTTATCTTTTAAAATGAGCCCACTCAAGCTAAACAGATATTCCAAGATGCATAGACCAAGGATATTGAGGTTTGAACCTAATTTACTGTTTCTCACAGGGCAGAAGGACTCCCTGATTGGTAATACACTCAAGTAGGTAATATACTTGGTTGCTCACTGAAAAGTAGCATACAAAGGTGCCTCGGAAGAAATGCCTGGTGATCTACTTCAAAGCAGCAGCCATTGCACGTTCTATGGAGCACAGTTCTACTTCAGTGCATGTGGGATCTTCAAGAATTGGATTTGACACACTATATGCAGGTGATATGATAGTGAAACACCAAAGACTCAACAAAAAAACTGTTAGAGCATTTAGACCAATTTAGTAGAGTGGTAGAAAACAAGATCAATAGCCAAAAGTCAGTGGGATTCCTCAATAGTAACAAAGAGAACTCAGAGTAAGAAACCAATAAAGTAATACTATTTAGAATAGCCAACCACAAATTGAGACACTTGGGAGTGAATCTAACTAGAGGTACAAAAGACTTATGCAAAGAAAACTACAGAATATTTTTGCAAAACACAATAAAAGACCTAAATAAATGGAAAACTGTTCCCTGTTCATGGATAGAAAGACTCAATATTGTGAAAATGGCAATCCTACAAAAATCAATCTATATGTTCAACACAATCCAATCTAGATACCAAATTCATTTTTCAAGGAGATTGAAAGGGAAATTGTCAAGTTTATTTGGAGAGGAAAGAGACCCCAAATAAGCAAAGCACTTCTGAAAACCAAAATGAAGTTGAACTCATAGCATTTCCTGACCTCAAAACCTACTACACAGTGGTAGTAATCAAAACTGCATTATACTGGTACAATAACAGGCACATAGACCAATGGAACAGAATTGAGAACCCAGAAATGGACCCAGCTATCTATGGCCAACTGAATTTCAACAAGGAAATAAAATCTATCAAATGGAGAAATGACAACTTCTTCAACAATTGGTGCTGACAAAATTGGACTGCTACCTGCAGAAAGCTGAAACAAGATCCACACCTCACACCATACACAAAAATCAGCTCAAGGTGGATCAGAGACCTAGAAGTAAAGCCCCAAACCATAAAGTTCATCAGAGACAAATCTATGGTATAAAAAGACTGCCAAATACAGGCAGAAATACACAATCTGGAGAGGATAAAATTGATGAATGGGACTTTCTAAAGATTAAAGCCCTTTGTGCATCAAAAACTTTTCCAACAGAGTGAAAAGAAGACCTACTGACTGGGAAAAAAACATTCAGCAATACCATCTCAGACAAGGGTTTTATATCAAAAGTTTACACAATCTTACAGGGCCTCCACAAGACAAAGATGATAACCCAAATACAACATGGGCAAAAGATGTGGAAAGGATTTTCATAGAGGAAGACATTCAAATGGCCAACAGACACATGAAGAAATGCTCAGAAATCACTGGCAATAAGAGAGATGCAAATCAAAACCACAATGAGATACCATTTCACTCCAGTAGCAGGGTTAAAGTTTAACAGGGCAGCAAATACTAAATGTTGGAGAAGATGTGGCAAGATAGGAACTCTTATACATTGTTGATGGGGTTTTAAAATGATACAATCACTCTACAAGACAGTTTAGTGCTTCCTCAAAAGCTTAACACAGAAATTCCATATGACCCAGCTATTCTATTGCTTGGAACATACCCCAAAAGAATGAGAACTGAGGCACACAAGGAGACTTGTACACCAATGTTCATAGCAGCATTACTCACCATTGCAAGAACATGGAAACAGCCCAAATGTCCAGCCACAATTGAATGGATTGAGAAATTATGGTACATACATATGCAGCATCCAGGAGCATTGATTTTTACCTAACTTGGGAGAAGGCTAAGTAATCCCCTCCCATGCAATTAACTGCCTCTGAAACCCCCCAGAGGGTCAGTTATGGGTCAGTTGCGACTCAGTGGTTCACAACAACCACCACCTAAATTGGGAGGGATTGGAGAGCATTATGCTAAGTGAACTAACTGGGTCTCATAAACACAAATATTGTGTAAGACCATTAATGTAGAATGAGTATAAGGATCCAAGTTCCGGGAGGGTGGAAGCAGAGTGGTAAGGATTTGTGTGGGGAATGAGGGGGATTAATCATAGGATGTACAATTTGATGGGTGGAGGGGGATGGTGAAGGAACTGGGAAAGATCCGATGTGAAAAACAAAGTATTCTAACTTTGTAAATAATCCAGTATAAAACTAAAAAAAAAAATTGGATTTGACAGCAATTGCATCTTCTTTTTTATGGGACACTTTTAGGATACAAGTCATGAAATGCAAATTTGAGCATATCACCAGAAGAAGCAAGTATTTCAACGAATAATGGCACATTCTTTTCTTGATTGGTCCAAATGGATACATGAAACAAAATTATTTTTAACCCAAGCAATTTATTTTTTCTGATATCTAATAAACAAAATGCTAATTATAGCATTGAATTAATTAAATTACTTCATAGCTTTTTGAAAAGCATCAGTGTGAGAAGAGAAAGTGAGATTTTGAAGCAACCAAAATATCTCTCTTCTCATTGCCATTGAGTCAAAACTTACTGATAGCTGACCATCCACTGGGCTTCCAAGGCTGCAGATTGCAGAGAAGGCAATATCATACTTTCCTCCCTTGGTGGATTCAAACCACCAAAAAGGCATGGTCTTTCAGGATAGCAGCGTAACTCTACACGAACTACACCACCAGAGCTTCAGCTGGTGTCCTTTCCCTGTGTCCTATGAAGGGATGGGAATGTCCCTGGACAATACTTTCCAAACCTGGAGGCAACTATGGGGCCTAAGTGCTGAACGCCAGGCCATCTTGGCCCTTAGCTTTGGCTATCAATGCAAACTAGGGTGGATCTCCCTAAAGACCTTGCAGCTGATTCTGGCCACACAGATTTGGGTTGAGACACCTGTGGGAAGGGCACAGTTTTGGGGATCAGACACACCTAGGCTTAATCTCAGTTTCACATCTTCTGAGCTGTGTGTGGTGTTGTTAGGTGCTGCTTTGTTAGAACAAAATGAAACGCCCAGTCTTAAGCCAGCCTCTCAATCGCTGCTATGCTTAAGCTCATTTTTGTAGCCACTGTGTCAGTCTATTTCATTGAGGATCTCGCCTCCTCTTCATTGACTGCCTACCAAGAATGAGGCCCATCTCCATTTATTGGTTCCTCCTAATCACGGGTCCAAAGTAAGCAAGATGAAGTATTGTCATCCTCAATTTTAAGCTCTGTAGCTGTACTTTCTCCAAGACGGCAGTGTAACTTCAGAAAAATTATTTAACTTCTTTGAACTTCTATCCCACCTTTTCCAGAATGTCAAATAGATAAAGAAAACCTATTTTGTGAGGACTGCAGTTGATGAGTGCCGGACACTTCATGGGGAGCTCTGTAGATCAAAGCAGCAGTTGTAGATACCTGCCTAACTGGGATAATCCTGCTGAGGTCAGAAGGGAGCCAGTTCCCAGTTATAGATCTGGTTCAGCTGACAATTCTTAGCTCTGTGCTAAATCATTAAGAATCCCAGGAGGTCTTCTGCTGTAAGCTCAGAGTGACTTTTCCAGGGTAGGGAAAGGCCCATCCTGTTGGCATCATGGAAATCATAGGGCTTTGCATTAGGGATATCATATCAGGGTTTTACCTGACACTGACATGTCAACTCCAGTGTGTGTCATGTGTCAGAAGACAGCTATATTCAATACAGAGTTCAATGGTTGATTTTTCAAAAGTAGGTTGCCAGACCTTTTTTCTGAAGCACTGTTTGCTGGATGGACTCAAACTTCCAAACTTCTGGTTTACAACTTAGCATGCTGTTTGTACCACCAAAGAGTCTCATCAAGTTTCACTTTAGGCTTTATCTTAATTGGAATCAAAGTCAATGATAGTGGGCCAGGTAGTTTTGGGTTTGCTGTGCTTAGTATTTTAGATTTGCCTGGAGAGATTCAAGGAGAGCTCAAGACCTAACTGTTGTGTTGTTATGTGTCATCAAGTTGGAACCAAATCGTACCTAGCCCTCTTGCAGGTCTTCAGAAGAGGCTTGCATAGGAGGGGTTTTGCCCATCTTTCTTCCTCAGAGCTGCTGGTTCTTTGAACTGCCTGCCTTTGGACTGACAGCACAATTCCTTACAAGTAGGTCCCTTGGTACTGGCAGTCAGGAGTTGTATTGCTATGGGGAAGTCTGCTGTCAGGGACCTCTCCTAAATTCTGAAGGACAGTGATGCCAGTTTGAAGACTAAGGTGTACCTAATTAAGGCCATGCTTGCTTGTTTGTTTTTAAATTACTTGTTATGCATCTGAGCATTGGGCAATAAATTAGGATGACAGAATTGATGCATTTGATTTGTGTATTGGAGAAGAGTGCTGAATATCCAATGAACTGCCAAAAGAACAAACAGGTATGTCTTGGAAAAGATGCAACCAGAGTACTCACTGGAGGCAAGGATGGTGAAGCTTCATCTATTATACTTGGACATGTTGCTGGGAGAGACTCTTCCTTGGAAAAGGATGTCATCCTTAGAAAGGTAGAGAGTCAGTGAAAGAGAGAAAGGCCCCCAAGGAGTGGATTGACACAGCGACTGCAGCAGTGGGCTCAAATGTGTCAGAGAAGATGTGGATACACAGGGTAGAAGAGCATTCAGGTCTGTGTTTCATGGGGTTGCTATTATAATACTTGACTCCATGGCACCTCTCAACAACATAGGCAATCCAAAATCACTAGGTCATCACAGTTCCCAAGAGAGGCCTAATGATCACAAATCTAAGTCTTGGCTCCTGAAAACTAGCTCTTCTTTTTATCATCAAAACAGTATGTAAGAGAAGCTCCTGCCATATGGGGTCTATTGAGGACTCACACCCTAGACCTGTCCATCTCCAGATATGCTCAGAAGCAATCTAGGACCTAAGCCTCTTCAGAGAACACACTGTCTTGGGGTTTGTCTCCTTAATTCATTTCTTCCCCATACTTACTTGGCTTCTTAATAATATGTGTAATTGCTTAGTCTTTGAAAGATGATGTTTAAAAAATTAAGAAGAGATTAAGAATGTTTACGAAGCCCTGAGCAGGGTATGGAATCTGTTCATTCTGGTTCCACTTCCTCCTGAGAAAGTGTGATTTTGCTTTAAATATGCTGACTCAGAACCTACACTTTAAAGACAAAACCCTCTCAACTCATTGTGACCGAGTTGGAACAGCCTCACAGCTCACCCTCTGTTGGGTTTTCATGGCAGTCACTTGTGCAGGAGATTGCACATCTCTCTCCTGAGGACAGAACGTTTGAAAATCTAGGTCAGAATGTCTGAAGCTGAAATGCAAATTCTCAGCAGAGAGTTGAAGCAGAAGGAACTGGAGGAGCTGGATGGAAGCCTTGACCCTGAGCTTAGACTTGATAAATACTGGATGTTGTTGATTGAAATAAAGGTCACGAGGCACTGACCTTCCAGGATATTATAAAGTTTCCATTACGAATTGTCTGTCCTCCTTCCTCCAGTGGGACCAGCCTCTGTAGCTTGATGTCTGGGTTATGCTTTTGCATTGCGCTCTGGGGTTTCTACTGTTTGAGGGGAATGGGTGAACTACATTGTTACCTCTCTTGGATGATGCGGTTCTTTAAAAAAAGAAATAACCGTACTTTTTTTTATCATGGCAAAGATGATGATGTTATATATCGTCAGGTTGGAACCGACTCATAGCTGACCCTTCGGTGGCTTTTCAGAAAGACTAAATCGCGTGGGAGGAGATTGCTCATCTTTCTCCCATGGAACAGCTGGTAGCTTCACATAGATTTGAACTTCATACCTTTGGGCTGACAGTGTTAACTCTTTACTCACTCGGCCACTAGTGCTCCCTTTGGTAAAGATTGAGATAACAAAACATTTGCCATCTCAACAGTTTTCACCTCTACAGTTGGGTGTGTGCTAAATTTTTCTAACAGTCTGTTCTTCAGTTGAGTAAGAGTGATGGTTAATGGCCATTGCATTGGAACAGATGAAAGAAAGAACTGTCTAAAATAAACATATGATTAGGCATTCTATGCATGGCAACAGCCTAGAGTAAGAAATAGATCATCTCAAAGAGGACCAAGGTGGCGGAGGAGGTAGGTAGGTAATGGTGCAATAAGGAATGAATATTTTTTTAAAAAACTGAACTGGGGGAGGAGGAAGGGAGGGTGGGGGGGTAAAATGTGCAATAATGAATGAATGAAAATCTAACTTCTCTGTAAATGTTCATTAAAATCCCAAATAAAAAATTTTTAAAAGAGAAGCTTATAGAAAAAGTGTACAAAAAGGACTAAGCATTTCTATGTACCCTATACAGGTTGCCGATCATATTTAATTATTATTGTTATTATTATTATTAATGTTAATGAAAATTTACAGAGATTTTGGATTTCCATTCATTCATTGTTGCACTTTTCTCCCTGCCCACCCATCTCCTCCAGTTCATTCTTCTCTTTGAAAAGTAAAAGAAAAATTCTTTCATTTTACACAAACCCTCCCTCCAAGTTCAATCTATTATGCAGCCTTTGTTCTGAACTCATATTATGACAATAATACCTAATCATACATATCTTTTTAAACAGTTATCTCTCTCATCTGTTTCAATGCAGTATACATAATTTATCCCATCTTTTTCAGTCTCCCCCGCCCCCAACCCTTATGTCAGTCTTATTTTACAACTGTCATATTACTTTAATCAATGGTTTCCTTACTTAAAAGGAAGAATGTCACATAGGATCTTTTGAAAAGCCAAACCAAGGCAGACAGGTGAGAAGTGTCGAGGTGAGGAATCTTGTATTCCAAATTGTACTCCATTTGTGTAGATTTGAAAACTAGTGGGTGAGGATAATCCGGAACACAGTTTTATCAATAAGCAATCATAAGTTTCAGGTCTGAGAAGTCCTGAGCCTGAGAGGCACCCAGTTCTCCAACTCCAGTCAAACAGAGATGCTCAAGGCCTTACTGGCCAGCTGAAGGGAGCCTTGCTCCCTTCCCATCATTGGAGAATGGGGAGTAGAATAGCAGGGAGAAAAAGACTGGCCTTAGATATGGAGAGCTGCTGGTTTTTTAGATGCCAATGGATGGATAAAGGATCCAGAGACGAAATGTTCCTAACTCTTAAACAATATTTCAAGTAACATGTTTGTGAGGAAGAGATGGGTCTCAAACAGTTCCTAATGCAAGTACCCTGTTCCTCTACTGTTCTTAGCATTTTCAGAAGACTACTTTTTAAGAAGTAAGTGGCCAATCCTGCTTTGTAGTCTGTCTTAATCTGGGAGTTCTACTAAAACCTGTCCAACATGGGTGATCCCTGTAGCATTTGACACACTGGTGGTATAGCTTTCAGCATCATAGCAACACACAAGTTACCTCAGCACAGTAAACTGACAGGTAAGTGCTATACTAATTAGAGCAATTAATTTCCCCAATACAACAAACTTATAAATTAGTGTTATACCTCTAATAGCAAATCAGTCTTAGAAATATCATGTTACCAGGTCTAGTGAAAGCCTGGATAGATAGATGTGGCAGGATGTATACTTGGAAGGGTGTTGAAGCATTCCAGCTGGGATTCATGGCTGGCACGTGGGGGTAACAACTCAGTTGTGGATCTTATGGTCACATGGAAGTCTCTGCTGACCTCTGATACTGGTGCTTCACACAAGGCCAGAGGGCCTAAAGGGCTGTTGATGAAAAATGCCTGACTTCAGGTCAAGGGGGACATAGTGGCATAGCACCACTGTTACAAAGAAGGTCTGACATGAGGGTGTGGGAGGAGACTCGGAGAAGAGTGGATACAAAATGAACATGGCACTGGAACAGATGAAGGGAAGAACTGTTTAAATGGAATATATTATTAGTTATTATACATACAACAACAGACAAGAATAAGAGGTATATATATTGCAAAAAGGCCTGGGGAGGGAGAAGGAGGCAGGGAGGTAATTGAACAACAGTGAATGAATAGTTTAACAAAAGGTGAACAGGGAGAGGGAGAAGGAAGGGAAAGGGGGTAAAATGTGCAACAATGAATGAATGAAAATCTAACTTTTCTGTAAACTTTCATTAAAATCACAATTAAAAGAAAAAAATTATTAAAAAAGAAGAAAAAAAAAGAGGGACAGTGCTGGAAGGTTGATGAAAGAAAGAAAGACCCTCGACCAGATAGACTGAAACAATGACTGCTGCAAAGGACTCGAGTTATCAGAAAATGTGAAGATGGCACAGGAAAAGACAGAGTTCAGATCTGATGTTTATATGAAGTGTACTTGACTTGATGGCACTTAGCAACAACAACAACAATGCAAATACAAGAAGCCCTGGTAGCACAATGGATAAGCTCTGTTAACTGAATGATTGATGATTGGAACCTACCCAACAGCTCCATAGGAGAAAAGCTTGCTCAAGAAGTGGCTGCATTTTAGGACAGTTCTGTTCTCCTATATGAGGTCACTATGAGTTGAAATGGACTCAGTGGTACCTAACAATGACAACAGTAAGAATACAGTGAGGGGTCAAGTGAAATTGCTGGCTATTTAGAATAGATCTTATTCATATACTTAGTTTTTCTTCTTATTCACTCTCCTTGGGCTGTGAGACATGCAATTAGCCCTTCCTTGCAGAAATATTTGGCAGTTTCTTATTCCCCCAAAAGCAAACTAAGCCAGGCTACCTTCATTTAAACCCATTTCATTCTGTAATCCCTCAGTCAAGCATTCTCAATTCTCCTTACTCAGCTTATTCTTTTAAAACCTTAAAAAAACACTCATCCCTTTTAAAAATTCCATTTAATTCTTTGATTTATTATGCTTGCTGTTTGCTCCTCCCAGACTGTAAATTCTTGGACAGATATCTTTGTTGTATTTCTGTGTCGTGAGCATTTAGAACAGGGCTTGAAGAATACTTGTTGGATGTAGGAAGGACACAACCCAAGTTTTATATATTTATGTACCAAATGGCTGATTACACAGATTTATGTTTAAAGAAAATTCAGCCACTGTTTTTGGTGAAATTAAAGTTCTGTCTTTTCTTCTATACATATAGTCTATTTATTCAGGAAAATTACTTGAGAAGCTGGACTTTGTGGTGAAGAATGTGGCATCAGGATTGGAGGAAAACTCATCAATAACATTTGTTATATGGATGACACAACATTGCTTTCTGAAGTGAGGAGGACTTGAAACATTTGCTGCAGAATGTTGAACACTGCAGCCTTCACTATGGATTGTTTCACAATGTCAAGAAAACAAAAATTCTTGCCACTGATCTAATAGGCAACATCATGGTATTTGGAGAAAAGACTGAACCTGCCAACTACTTCATATTATTTGATCCACAATTAAGACCCTTAGTACCAGCAGTCAGTAGATCAGGAGATATATTACACCAGGAAAATATGCTATTAGTGACCTCTCCAAATTATTGAGCAACAATGATGTCACTTTGAGGACTCTGGCCCATCTAATTCAGGCCATGATCTTTTCAATCACTTGTTACGCATCTGAGAGTTGGACAATGAATAAGAATGACAGAAGAAGAGTTGATGCTTTTGAATGGTGGTGTTGGAGAAAAGTTCTGAATATCCTATGGACTGCCAAAAGAATAAACAGTTATATCTTAGGAAAAGTGCAATCATCATCTTTGCCATCATCTCAAACTCTTTGGAGGCAAAGATAATAAAGCTTCATCTCACATATTTTGGACATGTTGCTAGAAGAGGCTATTCCTTGGAGAGGGACATCATGTTTGGAAAGGTGGAGGGATTGTGAAGGAGAGGAAAACCCTCAATGAGGTGGATTGACACAGTGACTGCAACAATGGGCTCAGTGTGTCAGAGATTGTGAGGACGGCACAGGATAGGACAGAGTTCAGATCAATTGTTCATGGGGCTGCTATGAGTTATGCTTGACTAAATGGCACACAACAACAACAACAACAACAACAACAACAACAACAACAACATACTTTAAGGCATCCTAGTGGCACAGTGCATAGTGTATTGGGTTATTAATGGAATAGTCAGCAGTTTTAATCCATCATCACGGGAGAAAGATGAACAGCCACCTCTCATAAAGATGAAAGGTGTCAGTGAGTTGGAATTGACTTGATGACAGTAGTTTGAGGAGTTTTAAAAATACCTCTAGTACTTAAAAAACTCCAAACTACTATGAGCTCTGGTGACCTAGTGGTAAGAAGCTGCACTGCCAACACAAAACACGTGTTTCAAACCTACCAGCTGCTTTGCTGGAGACAGAAGGGAAAACTCCTATTGTACAATTTACTGCCCCTAAAAATCTGGTGGAGAGTCAGCTATGGATTAGTTACAACTCAACACCATATAACACCACCACAACCACCACCACCACCACAATAGGTTATGTAGGTGACACAGCTTTGTTTTCAGAAGACTTGGAACACTTCAGTAAGTACTGAAGAAGACTAAAGCTTTCACTATAGATTGCATATTAATATCAAGAAAACAAAAATATTCACCACGGGGCCAATAGGCAACATCATGATAAAGAAACATTGAAGTTATCAATGACTTCATTTTACTTGGATACACAATCAACAGCTATGGTAAAAGCAGTCAAGAATACAAAAGACATCTTGCTTTGGGAAAATGTATCATCAAGAACCTGTCCAAAGTGATTAAAAACAGTGATGTCCGTTTAAAGACTAAGTACACCTGATCCAAGCCATGATATATTCAATTGGTTCTTGTGCATCTGAAAGTCGGACAATGAATAATGAAGACTGAAGAAGAGTCAATGCCTTCAAATTGTAGTGTTGGAGAAGACCATTTAATATACCATAGATGATCAAAAGAACAAATAAATTAATCCTGGACAAAATAAATATAGGGTGCTGCTAAGAGATAAGGACTATAAAACTTGGTCTCATATACTTTGGGATGGTTATCAGGAGGGCAAGTTCTTGAAAAAAAGGAATCTTACCAGGAAAGATGGAGGGTTGGTGAAAGAGAAGAAGAACCCCTAACAAGACAGATTCACATAGTGAGTACAAAAATAGCTTTGAGCATGAGGGAGGTTGTGACAATGGTGTAGAAGAGGGCAAGGTTCATAATTGTCGTTCAAAGGGTAGTTATGAGTCATAATTGACTTGATAGCACCTCACAGCAACATAAAAGTTGTTATGTGCCATCAAGATTCCTATGAATCATAGTGACCCTATGTACAACAGCCCTCAACCCTGCTCTATCCTGTGCCAATCTTATTGTCTCTGACACACCTACCCCCATTATCCCAGTCACCGAATCAATCCATCTTGAGGGTCTTCCGCTTTTGTGATGTCCCTCCACCCTCCCAAGCAATTGAAAAGATGATGACTTGGATCACTTGTGCTTTAGTCTTTAAAGTGACATACTTGCTCTTTAGCACTTTGGAGAGGTCCTTGAAATCAGATTTCTCCAATGTAATGCACTTGTTGGATTTTTGACTGATGCTTCCATCAATGCTAATTGTGTATTCATTGATGATTTCAATCATTTCTCCAACTATCAATGTTGCCAAGTGGTGAGGATTTTTGTTTTCTTTCCTCTCCAAGGACTGGTCCCTCCTTGAAACATGTCCAAAGTATCTTAAACAAAGTTTCAGAATCCTTTCTTCCAAGGAGCAGCGTGGTCTCACCTTCTCTAGGATGAACTTGTTTGTTCTCCTAGCAGTCCATGGTATATATTCAGTACTTTTCTCCAGCACCAACCTCAAAAGCATCCATTTTGTTTCTATCATCCTTAGTCATTGTCCAGCTCTCTGATGCATTGCAAGTAATTGCAAAGACTACTGCCTGGATCAGGTGCACCTTAGTCTCCAGACTGACATTGTTGTTCTATAGTACTTTGGGGAGGTCTCTTTGACAGCAGACTTTCCCAATGCAATGCATCTTTTGATCTCCTGGCTGCTGGTGCCCAGAGTGGTGATTGTGGAGCCAAGGAAACAAAAGCTATTAACACTCTCATTCTCTTCACCATCTATTGCGATGCTGCCAACCAGCCAAGTGGTGACAATCTTTGTTTTCTTGATGTTGGAAGGTGATTGTACTCACTGCTTAAGTTTGTACTGACTCCTATAGGGTTCAGTAACTCACAGGTAGTCACTACAGGCAGCATAACACTGGTTAATTCATATTGAAGGTTGCAGTCCTTGACATTCTGAACAAGCACTTTAGGTCCTCCTCAGTTTCAGCAAGCAGGGTTGTGTCATCTACATAACACAGATTGTTGATAATTCTTCCTCCAATCCTGATGCCTCTCAGATGATCTGTTCTGCACACAGATTGACAACATGTGGAGATAGGACACATCCCTGGCATGTACCCTTCCCAATTTTGAACCATGCAGTGTTTCCTTGCTTTGTTCAGACGACTGCCTCCTGGTTGAAGTGTATGTGTCACATAAGCACAATCAAGTGTTCTGGGATAGTACTAGTTTAGGTTTTTGTTTTAGTATTGATAGTGCACACTACTGTCCAAGGTCAGCTAATTAGGCCTATAGAATCCAGGTTTGGTGCCTTAACCAGACTGGAAGGTGATTGTAATCACTGCTCAAGTTTGTACTGTCTCCTATAGGGTTCAGTAACTCACATAGTCACTACAGGCAGCATACACCGGCTTAATTTTATAAAATTTGCTGCGTGAGTGAGTCTTGTAAATTCAGAAAGACAGCTCATTTGTGTGCCTCATTGTATGAAGCATGAACAGAATTAAGTGTTCTGGGATTCCCATACAACAGCACAATGCTAACTCTTAAAACAGATATGCAATATTTGTCCTTATGGGGCTGAGTTAGTTCACCTAGTACGAGGATCAGGGTGCAGGGTGGGGAAAAGTGGAACACAGGGCTGAGGATGGAGGTGGGAAGGTGATAATTACAGTCACACAGTTTGATGGATAGAGGAAAGTGGGGGTGAAGAAAATGGGAAAGATCTGGTGTGGAAAACAATGTATACGAGTTTTGCAAATAAGCCAATGTAAAATAAAAAAGATAGATTAAAAATAAAAATAATGTAAAATAGAATGTATATGAACTTATGAAACAATGTATATGAAAGATTGTATAAAACACAATGTATATGAATTAAATATAATGTAAAAGAATTATATTAAACCCAGGGAAAAAAGTTTTAAAATTAAAAAAAAACCCAGATATGCCTCTAAATAACAGATATTTTTTGAGCCTTCACTCACAGCTAACCAACACGGCTCTTTGACAGAAGCATGAATTAGCTTTATGGTTTTAATTCCTCAGAGAACACTCATTCCGTCCTTTTACAAAAGCTTGGGAGACCCTTCTTTTATTACTGCCTTTGCCAATCAAGCAATCTCAGTCCTGAAGACTGGCTTTCCCATGAAGTCTTGCCCTCAAAGACAAGAAAGGATTTTCTGACTTAAACTCTTTAATATCTGCCCATTTTCCCCCATCCCTATAAACCAGTAAATTGCTTTTTGAGGGTTACTTGGATATCTCTAATGAAATTAGACTTATCCCTGGGGAGCCTGTTCATTGCTGGGTAATGAGGAGTCAGCAAGCCACCTTTTCCTTGGTGTGACTGTCCACATAGGATCAGGGGAGATGTGGCCTGGGGAGCAAGCACACTTGGTGGCCCTGCACCACAGCCTTTCTGGCATAAGCCCATCAGCTTTCAAGAACTCTTGGCCCCTTGCTTAGGGGATACATCCTATAGCTCTCATTGTTCTCAAGAGCACAGACAGAATGATCTGGAAAAGCCTGTCTTTCTGGAAAGGCACTATTTTCATATAAACCCTTGAGAAAAGAACTCAATTGAGCAATCTGTTAAAAACATATATTTGGAACCTGTGAAGCTGACCCCATGCAGGGACTTTTGGAAGGGCAGCGCCAGTGCGGAGAGCCACCTTGGCTATCTCCCCTCAGCCAGGCCACTGAGAGAGGTTGACAAGAATGACTGACTCACACATCCAACACAGTAATTGAGCAAATACAGTTACATGAATACATAGCTTTGATTTAAAACCAGAAGGTAGGCAAGTATATTTTAGAAACTTATCAGCAGGTCTTGAAGTAACAGAAGATTTCTTTGTGTAATTCATTTTATCACATTGATACTGACAATAATAATACCATTTGAATAGCAAATGTACAGGTGTAACTTTTCACTTTCTCCAGTCACATTTTAAAAAGAAACTTATAAATTAACAGTGTTCTTTAGCCTAAATATAGACACAGAATCAAGCGTCAACATAAAAATTAATAATATCTTAAAAAATCAGTATAAATTTGCACTTAACGGCTGTCTAGGTTCTCATTAGCTGTTTGTGTCTAATTGCTACTATATTTGACAGTATAGTTAAAAGACTAGTCTATTAAACAAACTTTCTGATTAATTGAAATTATAGTTTTTATTTCCAACCCAAGGAACTCATTATTGACTTCATTTGGCCTGAAGTCAACTAATAGTCAAAGTGATTGTCATGGAGTCTAAACTGACTCATACTTAACTCTCCAGTGGATTTTCTGAGGCTAACGATCTTACTGGAGGAGATTCCCCATGTTTTTCCCATAGAGCAGCTGGTGGAGTCTAACAGAATGTCTTTGGATCGGCAGCAAAACTCCTTATCCAGAAGGTTAGCAGAGCTCACGGGGTCAATTAATGAAAGACATACTCTCTCCAACCATAAAACCTGTTAATTTATCAGGATAGATAAATAGAACTCATGGTTGTTATTATGTGCTGTCAAGTTGAATGTGACCCATAGTGACTCCATGAACAAGAGTTCTGAACCTTGTTCTGTTCTGTGCCATCCTCATCATCTCTAACATACTAGAGCCCATTGTGGCAGTCACTGTGTAAATCCAGTGGTTGAGGGCCTTCCTCTCTTTTGCCAACTCTCCACCTTTCCCAGTATGATGTCTCCCTCCAAGGAACAGCTTCTCTTAGCAACATACCTGAAATATGTTAGACAAAGTTTTATTATCTTTGCCTTCAAGGAGTACTCTGGCTGCACCTTCTCCAAGATATATCTGTTTGTTCTTCTGGCAGTCCATGAGATATTCAGTACTCTTCTCCAACACCACAGCTCAAAGACATCATTTTTTTCCTCCTGTCATCATTATTTATCATCCAGGTCTTAGATGCATAGCAAGTGATTGGAAAGATCATGGCTTAAATAAAGCACACCTTAGTCCTCAAACTGACATCATTCCTTGTCAATAATTTGGAGAAGTCCTTGACTGAAGACTTCCCCAGTGATATGTTTCCTAATCCCCTGACTGCTGGTATGAAAGGTGTTGATTGTAGAACCAAGTAAGATGAAGTGGTTGACAGTTTCAATCTTTTCTATAGGTCCAGTTACCTAAAGGTCCAGTGGTGTGAAGTTTTGGGTTTTTTTGATGTTGAGATGCAATCCATATTGAAGGCTGTATTCACTGATCTTCTGCAGCAAGTCTTTCAAGTCCTCCTCATTTTAGCAAGCAATGCTAAGTCATCTACATAACATACATTATATTGTTTAGTCTTCCTCTGACCCTGATGCCACATTTTTCTTCATAGAGCCCAACTTCTGGAATAATTTATTTAGCATACAAATTGAACAAGCTATGGAGAAAGGAAACATCCCTGAAGCACACCTTTCCTAATTTTATATCATGCAATGTCTCCTTGTTCTGTTTGCACAATAGCCTCTTTGTCTAGATATAGGTTTTACATGAGCACCATTAAGTGTTTTGTGGTTCCCATTCTTCTCAATGTTACCCATCATTTGTTATGATTCACACAGTTAAATGCCTTTGCATAGCCAATAAAGCACAAATAGATATCCTTTTGGTATTCTTTACTTTCAGCCAGGATCAATCTGATATTAGCAATGATATCTCTGGTGTCACAGCTTATTCTAAATCTAGCTTGAGCTTTTGACAGTTCTCACTCTGTGTATTGTTTTAGTTGTTTCTGAACGATCTTCAGCAGTATTTTGCTTGTATGTGATATTAATGATATTGTTCAGTAATTTCCACATTCTATTGGATCACCCTTTTTTGGAATGAGAGCAAATATGGATAATTTCAAGTAATTCAGCCAGGCAACTGTCCTCCTGGCATAGACTAGTGAGAGTGTCCAGGCCTGCTTCTCTTAGTTTAAGCACATCAATTGCTATCACACTGATTTCTTGGACTTTTTTTTTTAATACCTTCAGGAAAAGCTTGAAATTTTCCCTTCATTACCATTGGCTCTTGATCATGTGGTATTTCCTGAAATATTCGTGGGCAGACTAGATAATCAAATCAAGCAGTCTGATGTGATTGCTCTCATCAAATAGCTGTACAGGAAGAGACAAGACTACCAGGGCTAGTGATGCTGAAATTCAGTTGTATGGATGACAAATCTCATGAGGTAATAATCTTAACACTCTAGTGTCTATCCAGAGCTATTCCTGCTTCCTCTTTACTTTTAACCTGCATCCAGAATTTAGGAGCTCTGCTGGAGTAGTATGTAAAATTGTTGTTGTTGTTGTTAAGTGCCATCGCTGCTCATAGCGACCTTATTAATGAAAGACCTGAGAACTGTTCATAGAGTTTCTGGAGGCAAACCATTTCAAAAGTGGATGCCACTCCTGCTCCCAAGCTTGTTTTAATTGGCAAGCTCCACCAAACCCTTTCCACCATGGGTAACCATATCACATTTGGCACATCAGTCACACAGTGTTTAGCATCACAGCAACCATGAATTACCTCTGTACAGCAATGCACAGACCAGTGCTGTACCACATAGAAGAATGTTTGACAAAAATATTTAAACCAGGCTCGAGGGTGGCAGGCCCAAGGGCCCTAATGGGTTTTTAAATAGGAGGGCTTATCACATTGCCTCACTTCCCTAAGTGAATCAAAAGTCCACCTTACTGCTCATATTGGGATGCTAATAGAGTTTTGGTGGCCTAGTGGTATGAAGCTGTGCTGCAATCATGAAGGCACAAAGTTCAAACCTACCAGCTGCTCTGAGGGAAAAGAATGAACAATCTCCTCCCATACGATTCAGTGCCTCTGAAAACCCACTGGAGGGTCAGGGATGGATTGGTTTTGACTCAGTGGCACACAACAACAACAACAAAGGTTGCTACTTCCAACCACCAGACACTGCAGGAGAAAGCTGGGCAGTCTCCTCCTGTAAAGATTTACAGCTTTAGAAACCTGATAGAGGGTCACTGTAAGTCAGAACCAGCCTGAGGGCAGTGAGTTAACCAGAGTTTAAAGTCTGGTTTAGATATTATCATCATCCCTTCTCTGCTCAAAACCTTCCCACGCTAGCCCTTGCCATGACCTCTAAGAGCTCCACACTCTGGCCTGGTTGCATTTTCTTCCACTTTCCCCTTTACTTGCTCTGCTCACTCCTCCCGACCACAGGGCCTCCTTGGTATTTCTACGTAGCCTCTTCTCACTGTCTAGAATCCTCTTCTCCATATTGGTTTACTCTGCACTTCCTATATCAGGGAGACTTTTATGACCAGTCTACATGAGTTAACAACACCCTTTCCCATTACCCTGAACCCTCGCCTGCTTCTTACCTGCTATCTTGGTGTTTATGGCTCTTGGTCATTTAGTAATTTATAGTCTATCTCCCCAGACCCACCCGACTGGAATGTGAACTCCATGAGGACAGGGCATTGCCTGTTTCTTTTGGAGGGACTGGAGACCCAACAGCAGTAGTATCCACTACCTGACAGATACTCAGTAAACATTTGGTCAATGAACAAATGAGACACACTTATGAGAATTCCAGGCTCTTGTAACAATTGATGGACTATATTCAAGGTTCTGTTTTGAGGATAGTCCTAGAACCAAACAAGCATCTTTCCAAATGGTAAATCTTCTGAACAGAAGTGCACCAGCCAGGCATGTAGCTCAGGCAGTCCCAGTGGATGTCTCTCTCAATGACCCCTTTACCAGTCGCTACAGAGATGTTTCCAGATCAAGGTGATTCCCTGTGTGGCTGAGCAGAGCTATGCTCTGTATAGTTTTCCCAGTTTCAGGATGATTTTGTACAAAGTAGTTACTAGGTCTTTCTTTCCACTTGCTTCTGGGTGGACTTGCGTCTCCAACTTTTCAACAGCATCCAAGTGCTCATACTCTCTAAGGACTATTAAATGACAGTAAACTCAAAGCAAACCAATTCCACAGCTGACTCTAAGCTATGAGGCTCCATATGAGCCAGAGCAGTGCTGCTCCGCAGGATTTCCAAAGGCTGGGTTTTCAGATTACGGCTCTTTCTTTCCAGTTGCTTCTGGGTGAACTTGAATTTCCAACTCATCAGCCACCACCAACTAGGGACTCCTCTGACACCCTGATACTCATGTTCTGCTTATTATTTCTTGTCTGTTGCCCAGATGAGACAGGATTTGCTTTTGATTATTTTTTTAAACTGTTAGTCACTTGACAATCCCAAATGTATTTCTTTGCAAATGGCACCTGTTAATAGTACTTCAAACTTGAAAGTATGCAGCTCAAATCTATCAGCTGCTCTGTGGGAGACAGTGGGACACTCTTCTCCTGTGCAATTTAATGCCTCAGAAAACCTAAAGAAGTGTCAGCTACGGGTCAGTTCAGACTTAATTGTTCTCAACAAGAGCAATCATCTCAGTCAGGGAATTCCTGTGTTTCTGTCTCCCCTCCTCCACTTCTTTTTCCCCTAAGGCTGTCTGATTGAGCTTTTTATTAGGATTTACACATTCCCTTCAGGAACACAAGCAGGGTCCTGAGTTTGTGTTTTCCTTGTTGCTGGAATTCACATTGATTCCCCTTTTCTGGTTAGGCAGGCACAGTCTTGAGGAACTGTAAGCAACCATCTGTTTTCAACAGAGGCCACTTTCTGGTTCAGGCACAGCTGCTATTGTGTCTTCGCCACACTCCTGCTTTACCTTTATCCAGCTTCTGAGAAGATTGAGGGCGCAGCTTCAGAATAAACCATTTCATTTTACTTGCAAGGGCTTGGGTGAGGTTTGAGGTCATGAAGTATCTATCCACGTTTGTCTGTATTCCTACCTACAAGACAAAGCTGTGACATTGCTGCTCAGGGATGGACTCTAACTTGAACATCAGCTGTGAAAATTTCGTTCTGACTAGATAAACACATGACTCAAAAGGCTTATCGTATGTGGCTGTAGGATTGGTTCAAAGTGAATTCAGAGGAGTCTTTATGCTAGAATTAGTCAAAGGGGTCAATGTCTTTGGGAAACATAACTACAAATTTAACCTAACTTAATTGACAAACACAAAGTTCCAGGGAGATGAATAGCGTCATCTCCTTGATTAGCATTGTATTTTCACAGCATAGATTCTGAATAGTTGTATGACAAAGCTAAATATATGCTTGTGTGCACTTTGAATAGTATAAGGGCCATAAGACATCATGAATTACATGTCAGAATGAAACGATTTTTAATTTATTAAAGGCTGTGAGGTCCATTCCTTCTTTAAGGAATTGAATCTAGACTTCAATGTATGGAGTTTGTCTTTCAATTTGGCTTTTCTAGCATTATTATTGTGGATAATTGACCTATATGGGTTGGCGGGACTATGGGAACGGGGTGTGCTGGTTTATTCACCAGAGGATTGGCTATCTACCATTTCACAAGGGGATTGTCCAGTCTCAACAATCTACCAGAGGACTGACTAGTCTCACTTAACAAATTGAAGAGCTCTAGCTCCAGGAATAGAATTCTTTCCCCACCAAAAGAGATGGAATTCTTCCACCAGCCAGAGAACAGAGACAGCCGCCAAAATGGTGAAATGTATGACATGCTTCAGGATGGCACCAGCGGCAATGGCTGAACTGAAGAAAGGATGTGAGATGGGACTTGGCAGAGGGATGGAGTAAATAGTGGCAGGACTGAGACCTTGGCTGGACAGTTAGGGAGGGAAGCTGATAATTGGCAGGACTGAGAACTTGGGAACACTTTGAGGCACAAGGCTTGAGGCTGAAGTGCCTGTGTGCACATTTTGGATGCTGTCTTGACAGTATTCTGTTATTAATCTGAATTAGATAACCTTTTTATTTAAGTAAAATTTTTATTTTATACTGGTTTACTTATGAAGTTCGTATACATTTTTTCCCCCACACTAGATCTTTCTCATTTCTGTTACCCACCCCTCCCTCCAATCATCAGATTGTGTGACATTATAATTAAGGCCCCTCCAACTTTCTAAATATGGGTCTGTGTTATCTGTGAGCTATAACATCAGATTTTAGACCCTCCATAGCAGTAACATTGGTGTTGAAATGAATAGAAAAAGGCATGGGAACATGGGGGACATGTCTGACCTTGTGGAAATTGGTTTAGTGTCATTGATGTTGTGGATGGGGATAATTTCCCTTTGTGAAGTTGACGAAGGTCAGCTATAGCACTCCCCATATGGCTGTTGCTCTTTTTACACTATCTTCTTCAGAGAGACTATCTCTGACTATCCTATGCGCTATTCCGTTTTAAAAAGAAAAGATGGATCAGATGTTCTGTGTATCTGATCTGCTTCTTTGACTCTTTGGTGGGATTTTTTATTTTTTAAAAATAAGTTTCTTCTTATTTTTTTAAATGTAGATTTATTTACACACACACACACACACACACACACACACACACACACACACTTTCCTACATTGACATTATATTTTATACCATTATTCTCATACATTGTGTTTTATAAAATTAATCACCATTGGACTATGCCTTTTCACCATTACTCTGTCTTTTCAGGTTCCCACCAGATATTTCCCATTTCCTTTACCCTCTCTGTGCACCCGCCAAATGTGCCACTATGTGATTCCTCCCTATCCATCCTCATTCTTCTGTTCCTACCCCTTTGTAAAATGGTACAGCCCCTCTGGAAGGCAGTTTGATGTTTCTTCAAAAAGGTGAATATAGAAACTCCATATAACCTAGCTATTCTACAACTAGGAATACACCCCAAGGATATTATAACTGAGACACACAAATAGAGATTTGTACACTAATGTTCATAGCAACGTTATTCACCCTCACAAGAACATGGGAATAACCCAAATGTTCAACCACAACCAAATGGTTTGAGAAATTGTGGTACATTCACCCAATGGAATACTACACCAGCACTCAGGAGTAATGATTTGAAAAAAAAATATGCTACACAACTTGGGAGAGACAGGAGGGCATTATGCTGAGTCTCACAAAGACAAATACTGCATAAAACCATTATTGTAAAAATAGAAGGATAAGTAGTAAAACATATACGGGGGATTCTGTATTTTTGAGGTGAATTTTGGCATAAGGTTGCTGTAGCTAAACAGATATGAGGATATAATGAATTTTAAAGTTCCTTCAGGTATTGTGGCAATGAATCAGATATTTACATTCTTATGATGTACTTTGGTTGCTCAGGGATATATCACAAATGGCAGAAAGATCTCACTATAAAAGTTTAGACAAAAAGGGACAAAATGTTGGTTATGGATCTAAGGATACTGAGTAGGTATTGATAGTTGTAAATCCAAACTCAAAAGAAAAATTATGACTTGCCTACTGTAACAATTGACATATTTCAGTTAACAGATGCTGCCCTGGATGTGCTCACCAAGTTGTGCCAAGAAATCTGGAGAACAACCACTTTGCCAACTGACTGGAAGAGATCGATATTTGTTCCTATCTCAAAGAAAGGTAACCCAACAGAATGTGGAAACTACAGAACAATCTCA